>NC_036240.1:8351753-8462127 GCF_002742605.1 Olea europaea var. sylvestris
GAATGTAAAAAGTAGCATCAAAACAACCTTTGTACTTTCCCAGTAGGAGGTGGAAAGTGACTACGCATTCAAGATCCAATAAGATCAGAAATATAGCATCATATGCTGATCACACCATCACCAAAATCAACATGATTAACGTTTCTACACCAAAATGATTCAGAATGATCATATTTTGTTGTCTTATTAAGACCATTCAATAGAAAAAAGGATCATCCATGAAGCATAAATAATTCATTCAGAAATGAACAATTATGATAGTATCAAAGAGAGTGACAAACATAAATGAACACTACAAGCATAAAATAACGGTGAATATTAAGAAATGCTTAGTTTTAAAACAGGTGAAGTAATAATAATATGAATAAAAACTATAAAGCTAGTAGGTATTACCTGCAGATTAGAAAATTTTCCACGCAATTCGGAACCGGCAGACATTAGCTCCTTATGTGCCCATGCTTCCCACTCCACTGAATCACCTTCTCCTATTTCACCCTCCCAGGTTGACAATGCCATAAGTGGCATCCAAGGCAGCTTCTCCACTGGCCTGTTACATGTGTGCAAACAAGGAAAAGAATGTTCATTTCAACACGTAATTCAAAATATATTAGATTATTAAATACTAACATCGCATAAGGTACTATCTAGCGATTCTTCTTCTCAACCATCTATAGGGTGATTTTTTCTTTTCTTGATGATGCATAGGACAAGTTAACGCCACGAATTCAAACCAATAATACGAAAGTGAACTCCACCAATAGTGTACCTTATGTTGTGGTCAGGAGTCATCGTACAAAAATATGATATTACAGCTCTAGTATAGAAAATAACGAAAACAGAACATGTTTGTGCATGCATGAGCTTATGAATGTGTGCTTATTTAGGACGTAAGATTTATAGAAGAGACTAGAATTGAGAAAACCATGAAAGAGCAAAGTGAGGATATGTTTGCTTTAAATCTACCACAAGTTAAAAGATACATTTCCTTTCTAATAGGGGCATATAAAAGGATATTTTTTTTCTTTTTCCTTTTTTTGGGAGAGTGTATAACATAAGAGGCTAATCTTTACCAATATGTGGTTTCATCCATGACCAATTGAAGCAAAGGGTAAATGTTGGGAGTAAATAAAAAGACATAGAATGAAAAAGCGCAAACTCAAAGTATCCAAAGTATAAGTCAATAGCAACATAAAAATCAGAGCCTATTACACACCAGCTACACTTACAATAAATTAAGTATCTCCCTCCCGCAACAAATGATTCGTCACATGCAACGTACATCTGAGGCAGTATAAGGTGAAAGCTTTTTTTCTCACATTGCAATTGATTACACAAACATTTAGCATGAAACCAAACTTTTGCAAGGCATTACTAGAAAATTACAAATTAAAACTCTAATCCAACCATGTCTGTGGGACGCAAAAAGTTACACGTTGCCCGATGCTTTCACAGAATCTGGGTAGTTTTGAAAAAAGTGATGTTTGGCTAGTAAAGTTACCAGTTACATTTTTTTTTTTTTGATACCCAGGTGTCCCAGCTTCGCCAGACTAAATCTGGACCCCTAGCCACTGGCCCTTCAGTGACTAGAGGAGGTAAACCGCAGGTTGTGCCCCTATTAGATCACATGTTCCCACTACCAGTTACATTTTTGTCTCCAAACGAGCATGATTATACTACTTTTTTCTTAAAATTTATTTCCCAACCTTGAAGTAAAAAAGTTACCTTTTTTTAAGAACTAAAAGCTTAAGAGAAATTGCGAATTAACAACTCTGGGAGATATTAATAGCTTGACTAACCCAGTAATGTTGCACTGAATAAAGGCAAGTAAAGCTGAAACACCAATAGCCATCACCAGCAACACTTTATAACCCTTCAATTCCATACTTTCCGGTTCCAAATTTTCACTTCCATTAACATTCAAGAACGAGTCCACACACTCGAGAAGCGAATCCGAATAGAATCGGCTGGCGGACTCGGACTCGGGTGAAACGAACTTGAGGTTGGCAAAAAGGGATTGAGAAGCGGAAGAGGAGAGGGCTTGGAGATAATTTCCAGATTCTATTAGTGAAACTACGGCGTTGAGGAGGGAATGCAGGATGGAACATGGCGAAGAAAGCGTTAGGAGAGGCGGCGGCGGCGGTTGTGAGGGATGATCGGACGGCAACGTGCAGCGGAGGAGGCGTAGCTCCAAGTGGCGGAGGGCTTCGATTTCTTGCTGTTGAGCCATTGCTAAGAGGGTGAGCGGGGTATTGTGTTGGTCTTGAGAGGGTTTTTGAAGATGAAACAAGAAACGGGTAAATAAAAGGGGGATTCATTTAAAAGGCTCGTCAAACTAAACGTTTGTTTAAAAAGAGCAACAATTAAGACTTTTAGTTGAAAGGTTTAAAGTTATTAAATATGAGAAATAGAATTTGTAAAAGACTAAAATATTCTTGCATGTGAAATGATGATATTGCCCTTATTTTCATTTCAATTTCCTTTCAATCATAATCTCCTTCCCTCTCTCCTTTAAGAACGACTCAACCACTGTAGATGTCTCAATGCTGATTTTCTTATCATCATCTTCTTCTCTACTTAATGAAATCACAAAATCTACATTATCATTCCCTTAAACATTCATTTGGTTGAAGTGAATAATAAAGTATTGCTATATTTTTATTGGGCATTTGGAGAAGAAGAGAGAGTATGGTAAATTTTCGATATTTGAGCCACTTTCTTTCTCCATTGTTTTGAATCATCCGTTCATGTTGTTGTATATGTGTTTGTGGTGTTCATTTTTCAATAATATTTTGAATTTATTTTATGATTTGATTGGATCTTTAAATGGGTTCCCAATCTTATTCTCATTACCCCTTATTTGTATTCCTTAGTATTAATTGAAGTGAAATGTAAAGTGGTGAATGATGATTGGCCTTTTTCACATTGTTTTCACGTGAAACGTGTATTTGATTTTTTCAGTATAGAACGACATTCATATCGTTTTATGAAATTGTGAACGACATAGATATCGTTTTCTGAAATCCATGACAACGTACATATCATTATCAATACTGTATGATGTTTGAAATTTGATGAAATTTATATGTTGAGTTACAGGTTATGGACACCATGGACATGGTATGGATATCGGTTTGTTATCCAATTGAATATGAGCAGACAGTTGAAGGTGGATGGAAATGGAAGTATTCTGGAAATGGCAAAGGGAAAACAATACCTATTCTTGTTGCAAAAACAATTTCTTACATGGAATTATATGATAAAGTTAAGGAGGCATTGAATATCGATACGAGTCTATACAAAATGGAGATTTCAGCTCTTGTCCCGAGAATGTCTAAAGCTCCAACTGCACCAATCATAATTGATTGTGACAATAACGTAAAGTGATTTATATCTGTTTGTACAGAAACTTTTCTTTGTGTAAGTATTTTAAATGAAGTTGTTGAGAATTAGGAAGATTTTGGTGATGAAGGATGTTTATTAGTAATAGATGGTGGAGAACAAATTGGAAATATGAACAATGAGGAGGAACAAGATAGAGCAGACAACGATGGTAATGATGATAATGGTGATGGAATATTTGTAGATTGTAATGGTTTTGACGTAAGTGAAGATAGTCCCCGAAGGGTAGATGACGAAGTTAATTCTCCTGTAGCAGATGACAATAATTTTGAGTTACGCACACATGAACCTTGCAGTAGGGATATAGTGAATGGAATGATGTTGAATGTACTCAGATTGTATCTGAAAGTGTAAGTTCGCTCTGTTACGAGACATCAGTAAAAATTCCGGAACGATTAGATGTGCGAGTCAACCAGTTGTTTCCATCGAAATATGACCTAATATCAAAATCACAGTTGCTAGCTGTGAAGTGCCAGTTTGAGTACAAAGTTAAGAAGTCAAATAAGAACACTTATACAATTGTTTGTATTGATGAAAATTGCAAGTGGCGCTTACGGGCAACCAAGATCGTAGAAAGTCCCATTTTCGAAGTTCGAAAGTACAATGGTCATCGTTCTTGCTCCATGAGTGTTCGTCACAGAGATCATAGGCATGCTTCATAAATGATTATTGGAAACCACATCGTTCCTAAGTATGAAGATGTCAACCGAGTTTACAGACCAAGGGACATTATTAATGACATTCGTCGAGAGTTCGGCATAACCGTAAGCTATACTAAAGCGTACATGGCTAAAATTTTTGCTTGTGGACTGATTCGTGGGAAACCCCCGAGAGTTATGCAAAATTGCCAGCGTAATGTCATGTTTTGGAGATGTAAAATCCTGGTACACTGACATTCATTCATACTAATGATGATCGGCGCTTCAAGTACCTTTTTATGGCATTGGGAACAAGTATACATGGGTTCGTAAACTCAATGCGAAAGGTAATTTCTGTAGACGGTGCATTCTTGACATCGAGAATGAAAGGTACTCTACTCGTAGCAACTTCTCAGGATGCAAATTTTCAAATATTTCCACTCGCATGAGGAGTAGTTGATTTGGAGAATGATGAATCATGGACTTGGTTCTTTCAGAAGTTGCGGTTAATAACAGGTGATACGGATGACCTTGTGATTATATCTGACCGTGCAAAGTGCATAAAAAATGGAGTTAGAAATGTGTTTCGATTTGCTCATCATGGTAATTGTACATATCACTTGCAAAAGAACTTGAAGACAAATTTTCCACGGTGTGATGTTGCAACTTTGTTTAGGGCAGCGTCAGAGGCTTATACTGTTACCGAATTTGAGTCCTACATGATAGCTCTATGCAATAAAAAGGAGGGCATCAAAGAATACCTATTAGAAGAAGATTTTCAATCAACGGCTAGAGCGCATTATACCGGGATACGTTACAATATCATGACTACAAATAATGCGGAATCTATAAATGGTTTGTTGAAGAGTGCTCGAGAACTTTCCATAGTTGGTTTACTAGAATATACTCGTGGGATACTACAAATGTGGTTTTATGAAAGACATATTGAAGCAGAAAAATGCGTGACCCAACTCACACCAGCATTAGAGAAAAAGATATGCATGACATATAATTAGTCAAATAGGTTGGAGGAAAATCGGGTTTCTCCGAACATTTATCAAGTTGGTGACAATTTAGAACACCACTTTGTGGATTTTTACGAAATGACATGTATGTGTAGAAGATTTGATTTGGACAAGTTTCCATGTGCGCATGCAATTGCTGCAGCAAGGTTTAAAGGAGACGAGGGTTATAAATTATGTACCCCCTTTTACACTAGTATTTGTTGGAAGCAAGCTTATTCTAAACTCGTATATCCTTTGCCGAACGAGGTCGAATGGCAAATTCCTAAGAATGTGATAGCTAAAGAAGTATTTTCACCATTGGTACGAAGACAAGGTGAATGACCATAAAAAAAGAGGAAAAGGTCGGCCGGAGGGACACTTGTGGCTCGTAAGTGCAGCAGGTGTAAGAAAACTAGTCATGTTTGATCCACTTCCACGGGCCAAGCAGCTAGTAGTGAACATTAATGTTGTAACACTATCCTGTTTTGTAACTGTACGACTTCGTACTTATTATATCAACTGAATGAAATCACTTATTAGATTTTGTACTCATTGTATTATTGAAATATTTTTATACCGTTGGAATCAAATTTTAGTATTTTAGGTATTCATGTTCCTATTTTCTCACAGGGAATGCAAACTACTTTCATGTCGTTACAGTAGACATGAATGTCGTTCCAATTCAAAAATTGTACAGATTAACATAACAAGTTATAAATCATTTCTGAGACACAAAACGACATTCATATCGTTGCAATGTTAAATACACACCGCTTCTCTGATTTTTCTTAATGACTTAGAACTCGTTATAAATATAAATAACGACTTAAAAGTCATTTCAGTTAAAATTTATACTAAAATGATTTATACCTTGTTTTCCAGACATAAAACGACATTCATATCGTTTAAATGTTAAATACATACTGCTTCTCTGATTTCGCGTAACGACTTAGAACTCGTTATGAGCATAAATAACGACTTAAAAAGTCGTTTCCCTTAAAATTGTTACTAAAACGATTTCTATCTCGTTTCTGGGAAACAAAACGACATTCATATTGTTTCAATGTTAAATACACAGCTTCTCTGATTTTGCGTAATGACTTAGAACTCGTTATGAACATAAATAACGACTTAAAAGTCGTTTCAGTTAAAATTGATACTAAAACGATTTCTACCTCGTTTTTGGGATACAAAACGACATTCATATCGTTTCAATGTTAAATACACTACTTCTCTGATTTTGCGTAACGACTTAGAACTCGTTATAAACATAAATAACAACTTAAAAGTCGTTTCAGTTACAATTGATACTAAAACGATTACTACCTCGTTTCTGGTATACAAAACGACATTTATATCGTTTCAATGTTAAATACACACTGCCTCTCCGATTTTGAGTAACGACTTAGATATCGTTATAGACACACATAACGACTTCTAAGTCGTGTCAGCTAAAATTGATACTAAAACGATTCCTAACTCGTTTTTGGGACAAAAACGACATTCATATCATTTCAATGTTAAATACACATTACTTCTCTGATTTTGAGAAACGACTTAGACCTCATTATGACCAAAACTAACGATTTAGAAGTCGTTTCAGGTAAAATTAATACTAAAATGATTTCAAAAGCGTTCATGAGACACAGAACGACATGAATATCGTTTCAATGTTAAATATACACTACTCCTCTGATTATCGTTTCTTCTCGTTCAGAACGACATTGATATTGTTCTAGCATAATTGTTCCTGAAAGTTGATCCATCTCGTTTCTTTACAAATCTGACGAGTTTGAAATCGTTTCAGCTGAAATTGTCTTTCACACTCAGATTGTTTCCATAGAAACAGGGTATCTCCATTGGCTCTATCGAACCATTTGAGAGCTACCAGCCCACTTGTTACGCTTTTTCGATCGTCATATATATTTTGGAGGTATGTGCAGCAATCGAGGACGGTCGAAACGTCGTTTCTAGGTATAACGATATAAATATCGTTATGTTCTTGAAGAAACGACTTTGAGGTCGTTTTAGATGTTATATAAACTGAAACACGTTAGAAGTCGTAAAATTATACAAGGAACGATATAAATATCGTTATGTACCAAGTAGTGAAATAACGTAACGTTGTCCATCTCGTTTCTTTACAAATCTGACAAGTTCGAAATCATTTCAGCTGAAATTATAAGTGCAACGACATCGGTATCGTTTCTTCACAGTTCAAACGACATTAGTATTGTTATGCTTAAAAATGGCATTTCGACCATCCACGGCCACCAACATACGTCCCACCCTACGTATGACGATGAAAATAGGTCATCGAGCCGGCTCAATCTCACTCGAACGATACTATGGTAACGTTTGTTATTTCATAGTTGTCTTTCACACTCAGATTGTTTTCATAGAAATAGGGTATCTCCGTTACCTCTTTCAGACCATTCGAGAGCTACCAGCCCACTTGTTACACTCTTTCGATCGTCATATACATTTTGGAGGTATGTGCAGCAATCGAGGACGGTCGAAACGTCGTTTCTAGGTATAACGATATAAATATCGTTATGTTCTTGAAGAAACGACTTTGAGTTCGTTTTAGATGTTATATAAATTGAAACGTGTTAGAAGTCGTAAAATTATACAAGGAACGACATAAATATCGTTATGTACCAAGTAGTGAAATAACGTAACGTTGTCCATCTCGTTTCTTTACAAATCTAACGAGTTTGAAATCGTTTCACCTGGAATAATAAGTACAACATCGGTATCGTTTCTTCACAGTTGAAATGACATTAACGATATTTACAAATAACGTAATGTTGTCCATCTCGTTTCTTTACAAATCTAACGAGTTCAAAATCGTTTCACCTGGAATAATAAGTACAACAACACCGGTATCGTTTCTTCACAATTGAAACGACATTAATGTCGTTATACCTAAAAACGCCGTTTTGATCCTCCTTGACCGCTCCACATACCTCCGAAATATGTATGACGATCGAAAGAGCATATCAAGTGGGCTGGTAGCTCTCGAATGGTCCGAAAGAGCCAACGGAGAGACCCTATTTCTATGGAAACAATCTGAGTGAGATTGAGCCAGCTCGATGACCTGTTTTCATCGTCATACATACGGTGGGACGTATGTCGGTGGTCGTTGATGGCCGAAACGCCATTTTTAAGCATAACGATACTAATGTCGTTTCAACTGTGAAAAAAGATACCGATGTCGTTACACTTATAATTTCAGTTGAAACGATTTCGAACTCAGCCAGTTTATAATGAAATGAGATGGATCAACTTTCAGGAACAATTACGCTAGAACAATATCAATGTCGTTCTGAACGAGAAGAAACGATAATTAGAGAAGCAGTGTGTATTTAACATTGATACGATATGAATGTCGTTTTGTGTCTCAGGAACGACTTAGAAATCGTTTTAATATCAATTTTAACTTAAACGACTTTTAAGTCGTTATTTATGTTCATAACGAGTTCTAAATCGTTACGCAAAATCAGAGAAGCAGTGTATTTAACATTGAAACGATATGAATGTCATTTCGTATCTCGAAAACGATGTAGAAATTGTTTTAGTATCAATTTTAACTGAAACGACCTTTAAGTCCTTATTTAAGTTCATAACGTGTTCTTAGTCGTTACGCAAAATCAGAGAAGCAGTGTGTATTTAACATTGAGACGATATGAATGTCGTTTTGTGTCTCGAAAACGATGTAGGAATCGTTTTAGTTTCAATTTTAACTGAAACGACTTATAAGTCGTTATGTGAGGTTATAACGATTTCTAAGTGATTACTCAAGATCAGAGAAGCAGTGTGTATTTAACGTTGGAACGATATTCATGTCGTTTTGTGTCTTAGGAATGAGGTCAAAATCGTTTTAGTATTAATTCTAACTGGAACTACTTAGAAGTCGTTATGTGTGGTCATAACGACTTCTAAATCGTTACGCAAAATCAGAGAAGCAGTGTGTATTTAATATTGCAACGATATGCATGTCGTTTTTTGTCTCAGGAGCGAGTTTTAAATTGTTTTAGTATCAATTTTAACTGAAACGACTTCGGAGTCATTATGTATGGTCATCACGAGTTCTAAGTCGTTATGCAAATAATGATAGCAGTGTGCATCTTACATTGCAACAACATGACAATGGAAGAAAATGGAAAACATGTAGGCTTGTACATGTAAAACTCAACAACCTGACATGGACAATATCTAAACTTTAAAGTTATAGAAGACAATGAAAAATATGTACATTGAAATTGTATTCAAACTCCAAAATAGCTGCTACTCCAAAACTAAAACAACCAAGTGACTACATAATGTTATAAAAATATAAAAAAAATACGAGCAAAGCACAATCTACGGCTCAAAATCCAAAGCCAACAACTTTGCAGCCAGTTTATTTCTCCATACTGGTACGTAATCCGATCGAATTTTATTTACGTCCATATTTGCATGCAGAAATTCTATGAATTTGATGGGGAATATTCCACAATCGAATCTACAAAAAAGTTGTAAAATTTTTGTATTAATTTTCAACACTCAAGATAATATGGTACTACTAATTATGAAATTAGTCATTCTTACCCGTTCACTTGTTGGGGAACATCTTTTACGTTCACAAATTTGAAGTTCTTCATACTATATTTGCTTTCACTGGTGACATGAGATTTTATTATCAACGGAATAAGCACCTGTAGAGGCAAAAGGTAAGCTTCCAACGCTGCCCGACGAATGTGACTCTTCAGACTATCAAACATTAAAATGGCCCGTTCCTCCATGTCGACTTGAACTACAAACCAATGGTCACGGGTCCAACAAGGAAGATACAAATATTTACAGTCCCTCCAAGGTTTACCGAGCTCCGGTGTAGCTCCTCTCACATAATTCATTAGACTCTTACTACATCTGAGCTCTTTACTGGACTGTAATTGGCCATATGCATTGACAACAAATTGATAGAAATAAGTGTCCAATATGCAACACTCTTGCTGAAACAGATTGGGAAATCTGGAAGCCCTTTCTCGTATCTGATATAGGGCCTCGTTCATAATCTACAAAAATAAACTAATACATTCAAATTGAATTCTTTTGTGACATTATCGTAAAATCATTAAAGTTGGATTACTTACACTGTCATTAATCCAACCATCCTCTTTCGAAAGATCCATCAAACTTTTTGCTTGAACATCATAGAAGCGCAAAGGTATAATTTGGCTATGCATACAACAAAATCAACACGAAATTATATTTAGGTAATATTGTCATTACTTTCACATGTACTTACAACTATATTTAATAATTTACCACGAAGGTGTAGTTTCCATCCATTTGCAAAAAGCCTCAACCTTGCTGGGATCTACTTCTCGATAATGATTGTATACATTGATGTCTGACATTTTTCTCCTCTTCGTCGGGTCAGTGTACTGATAAGTGTGTTTTTGCATACTTATTTAGGTCACAAACATGATTTAATAATGAGCAAAATGATTGAATTGTGACTTAATCTCATTATATTTGTGAATTGTAGGGAACACCGATGAACATGGTGAAATTCAGAAGAAAATAGCCGAAAAAAGACTAAAATGGAGCAAAGTGATAGTTCGGGGACCAAGTTGCAAATAATCCATAAATGAGACCAGAAATGGAATGAAGATTCAAGAGTTTTAGAGGTTAATCGGATGAGAAAAGGAGTCAAGAGGTGAAATATGATCGAAATATTATCAAATATCAATTTTCAGGCGAAAAAGCTATGCTCGTGATTTTTAATCTCTATTTGAGATCCATTTTTGACATAGTAAAAATCAGAATTTGAGGAAGTCTATTTCTATCAAAATTGTATATAATATTTCTATCAAAATTGTATATCTTTGAGTTTTCTTCACAATACACTTTGAATTACTTCAATCGGAGTTCAGGAGAGAAAGTTATGACCAAAATACTAAAAGCTGTCCACAGAAAGAATTGTATAACTATGCGGTCGCATAGTATAAATTCTCTGCGGTCGCATAGAAGCCTCCCGAGAACTTTTTCTCAAATTTTTTTACTCTAAGCGACAGCATAGAAATGTTCTATGCAGTCGCATAGAACAAGATTCGGGGCCGATTCAGCAGTTTCCTTATTTCACCGAAACTCCTATGGAAAGGAGATTTTTAGGGTTCTATATAAACTTAAACTCGACCAGAATGATGGGACGCCACTTTTACAGAATTGGAGGGGATTATACACAATTTTGGAGGATTTGGAGAGGAAGAACAAGGCAAAAACAAGGCAATCCACTTCAAGATTCAAGATTTCACTTCAAGAATCAATTGGGTGATGTTCTTCCTTGGTTTTAATTATTGTTTTTCTCTTTATTTCCCATTATGTTAGGCTAGATTTTCATGTGCTAGGATTTGCGATGAACCTTATATTATGACCCTTAATCTTGAATTTTATTAATTTGACGTTAAAACATGTTTTTAATTATTGAATGATTGGCATGGGTTTTATTTTCTCTACAATTATGTGCGCAATAGTTGTATGAGCTTTGTGGCTTGTTTTACCCTGAGAGATGAAAAATAAGTTAGACATTATGTTAATTGTCGTAAAATTCCATAGGGGATAGAAATATACCGCTATGCTTTATGTGATCTTTAAGTATTCATAAATTTTTAATACATTTTTATATGTTCACATCCGTCATAAAAATATAGTCGGATCGCATGTGAAAATAGGTTTAATTCTACTCGAGAGAGATTGTTAAACAAATTAGGAATATTGGTCTTCATAATTGAATCGTGTTGTCAATTTTATAAAATTCGGATTAAAGAGGATTGATATAAGGGGATTCGGGATCCTAGTACGCATTTCATTATCATATTTTTATAAAACTTGCATTTAGTTATAATCACGCATTTAATTTAGTTAATTCAGGCTTTATATTTATAAGTAGGTTATTAAATCATAATTTAGTTAGCGAAAATATCAAGAATTTCTATTGTTTCGGTTAAGGCGACGATAGGTAAAATTGAACTAATCAATCTCTGTGGGACGATATTCGGACTCATTTAATCCACTTTATTACTTGTTGAAGAACCGTACACTTGCGGTAATTTAAATTGAAAGAAATATTTCGCGAACATGTACGGAGAACACAGTAAGCGCGCTTTTCTCTTTCGACGATACCCTCGTCTTTTCGATGGATCGGATCCCGCCTCATCGATTTCTACAACGTCCCCTATATGTTGCAAATAACAACAATTAGAAGTGGAAAATCTGTTTCATTTGGATATAAAGATGTAAAACTTAACTTTGAATTAATTTTTACATACCTTGCGTGAATTCATTTGTATCTACATCATGCTTTTCAGGCGTCACAAAATCAGCAATCCCTTTCTCTACGTCGGGATGCTCCTCCTTTAATATTATTTCTTTTCCAACACTCTCCTTGATCATTTTTTCATTTTCTTGCTCAACTATATCTTTCCCAGATCCAGCTTCCTTTTCCAAGTCCTTCCCTCCTACATTTTTGCCTCTAACCTCCTCCTCTAACTTTGGGTCCTCCTCACGCGCTTCTACATTTGTTTCAGCGGTAGGCACATCTCTCACATCATCAAATCCAGGCTCAGTTTCCAACTCCTTCCCTCCTACATTTTTTCCTCTAATTTCCTCCTCCTCCTCTAACTTTGAATCTTCTTCAGGCAGATCTACCTTTCTTTCAGCAGCATGCACATCTGTCACATCATCAAACCTAACCTCCTTTTCCAACCCATCCTTCGGTTCATTTTCTGGTACATAAGCTGTGCTACTAGTGGCACCATCAAATGCGCTAGTTGCTGGATGGAACCGACCCGCCACAGCCAATTCAACTAACATGTCAACATTTTTCTCCAACCGATCAAGTCGAGTCGATATAACTGCTTGTAGCCTTCCCTCAAGTTTTTCAATTTTCGTTCTCAATAAATCCTCTATGTTGATCTCAAAACCACGCTGTGGTGGTTGAGCTGCTCTAGGAGACTCTTCGTGGTATGCATGCTGTGGCTCGGCATCTTGCTCAGCCTCGTCTCATTCGGAATGATGTGAAACACTCTCATCTTCTTCCAGATTGGTTTCAACTCTTTCCAATAGGCCTCTTCGAGTTCAGCTTCGGTGGGAATCAATGTGGAATTAACCTCCAACTGCAAATATTAAAAGGTGCAAGTCATTAGTCATTCATGAAGCTAATTCCACAATTTGTTCCCATTAAACTTAATAAAGACAATTTTACCTCCTTCGAATTCAACACTTTCTCAATGGCAGCAGATGTTAACCTCTTCGGCATTTTCCAAGCGACCATTCTTGGTATTACATCTGGATATTTCATACCAAACTTCATTCCTAAAGTTGGGATCGCTTCAAATGCCCAAATCTATTGCAAAACAAACATTTATATTATCTCACAACACAAATTTATATATATATATAAAAATACGAGTCAAGTGTATTATTTGTTCATACCATTATAGCGAGGGGAAAGCCGTGCAATGAATATCGATAACGTGATTCGCCTCCAACGTCCGAACATTTCAATTTGTCTCCCATCTTACGTTTGAATATACTGATCGTGTATTCAAATGAAAACTTTCCCCATGGATACGTCTCGAACCTATCTAGATCGTCCACCAAGTCTAGCCACCATAAATCGATGTATGTATTCTCCTTCGTAGCCCACAGGACGTACGCCAAGATTACGATCAATCTTAACTTATACTTATCGCTCTTTCTTTTCTTGCAAATTACAAATGCATTGTAAGCATCTCCTTTCGTTATCTTCCCCCCACTATTCTTAAAATACTCTTTCATGATCCGACAGTCTTCCCCCGAGGTCTTATCTACGTCGTTATCATCACCCGCATTTAAACCCGTAACTAAAATAAATTCTTCCAACCCAAATTTTGCATTTTTCTCTCCTATCTTAAACCAAACTTCTTTTTTGTTGGTCCTTAACTTTCACAATAATAACTGATGTATTAGTTGTGAAGCCAACTTTATATCCTTCAACCTAAGGAGAGATCCAAAGCAGCTTTCACTAAGCTTGTTTTTGTAATTTGTATCGAGCTTCTCATACACATCTTGCACTATTTGCAATCTGCATCTCGTCGTAATCGTAGCATCTACTTGAAGAATCTTCTCCATAACACTGCAAATTATAAAATATGTACTAATATTAGAACTGATGATAGTAAAGTACATAATAACAAATGTAAAAACTAGAAATATTAAAACAAGCTACCTAGTTCTTCTAGTTTTTCTTGTAGTAGAAATTTTTTTGAATATGAAATTTAATAGCAGGTATTATCATTGCTAACAACAAAGTATATTTTATTTGATATTCACTTATTAGGCGTTCTTAGTTTATGTGCTTTATAGAACTTGTAAGTACAATGTATTATAAATTGTGTATAATGATGAATATATACTTCTTGTTTGAAAGATCAACGTGAACTCAAGAAAGCTCTTAGAAGAAGAATAGGCAAAAAAAAAAAAAAATTGACATTACTTGATATTGCAAATATTTCTTGTAGACTTAGTTTCAAATGTATTGACAAATTCAGAGCCTTAACTTTGTATTTATTTAGAATGAGCCTCAACTTAAGTGCTGTTGCTTCAATAGATTAGTTCAAGTGGAATGACAATCATGAAAATAAAGTTAAAATGATCCACAATTCAATGGTGTAAGAAATTTGAAGAGCGGTGTGCTCAACAATGTAAATCAAAATTTGGATCGAGGAGAACAGAACGCCAAACATTCAAAGAAACTTTTGTGTACAGATAATACAATTTTCATACAAAGGGGCAAATGAATATGTTCAAGTAAGAGATGCACTAAATTAAAGGTATAAACAAGAGCAATGAGCAGATTACATCTCTTCATCTTATCAGTCTTTAGCATTTAACTAGACATAAGATCGAGTTTAATTTTTCAATCTAGAAGATCTTTAACAATGTCTGTGATGGTAGAAAATAGGGTTTGTGGTATGATGCATGACAATCTCTAGTTGGATGCAACCTATCAGCAAATCTAAGGGTATGGTGCAGTTCAAAACATTCTAACTGAACAAACTAGTTGAACTAATTGCCGGGAATGAACACATTCTTAGGAATATGATCTTCATCACAAGAATTTAGAAAATAGTTTGTCTACGTGAATTTCCACATTATTTTGGTTCGAGATGCAGAGTTCATAGACGCTTTTGGCAACGTCTTAGAATGTATATAATCAGCTCGATTAAAAAAAAAATAAAAAAAACCCTATTTTCAGTTGCTAATTAATCACCCAACGTCTAACAAAAAATAGTATCAAAACTTCAACAATTCATCATCAAGTCATAAATTAGTATACATATGCAAATATATCTGTTCATACCAGAGAAAGACCTGAGAGGGGCTACAAACCTGTGAGTGGGAGATGGAGAGGCGAAAAATTTGTTGTAGATAATCTTGTAAGAATCTTGAACTTTTGAAGTGGAAGGATAACAGATGGCGAGTTCAAATGTCGAAGATGATGAATTTGAAAGAGAAGAAGGTTTTTAATTTGGAGAAGAAGAAGTTTGGAGTCAAGGGAGGTTTTCACGTGATGAATGGTAAGAAATTCCCAATTCTTTCTTCCTTCATTTTCATTTTAGAAGATAGGGTAAAAGGGTCTTTTCATAGTTTTAAATATTTAAGATTTCTTTTATTTTGTTATTTTCGGTCAGAGGCCTTTTGAACAAATATGTTTTCAGTGGTGGCCTTTCCAACTCATTTCCCCTAAATGGAATGGAAGCCACCCAACTATGGTCAAAGTTGTAACATCCCGAAAATTTTAGAATAAAACTTAATTATATTACTTGTTATATTGTTATAAAATAATAGTAATAATAATAAGGACCAAGATGACATAGGTTTTTTGAATTCATATTTTATTTCAGGTCAAATAATTAAATTTTGGAAGTGTGAGTGTAAGTATATCAATATTGTACTCGTTGAATAGCTTGTAATTAATTATACATTTTAGGCTCGAGAAAAAGTTAATTTGGATAAGTTAGGACCAAGATATTATAGTTTTAAATATGTAAGCTTTGTTATTAATTGAGTTGGTAAGTAATAGTATTTTAAATAATATGTAGCCACGTGTAACTTCCTTGCTTTTGATTAGGATTAAAAGGCTAATTGATATTTAATTAAAACTCCAACATGATTTCCCTTATTAGTTAGTTAAATTAGGATTGGAGTCAACCACAATTAAACGAGAATTTATGTGATTTCCTATTGTAAGCTGTCCCCTTTTTTTTTTTTTTTTTTGCTCTCGATTAATAGAGAATAAATACTAGCTTTTTGGAAATTAAATACGAGTTTGATTATTTAATTATTTAAATTGTTTGTTTGCAT
This sequence comes from Olea europaea var. sylvestris, assembly GCF_002742605.1. Taxonomy (NCBI): domain Eukaryota; kingdom Viridiplantae; phylum Streptophyta; class Magnoliopsida; order Lamiales; family Oleaceae; genus Olea; species Olea europaea. Next base: position 8,368,192 of record NC_036240.1, read on the forward strand.
TTATATAATCATGATTATCTATAATTTGGAAAGTTGAGGGATTAAGATGAAATATATTTTGGGTCAAATATTTGGAATTTGATAAGAAGATAAGTATATCAACATTGGGCTCTTTGGGTAGCTAATATTTAATTATGTATATTAGGCTTGATAAAAAATTAATTTAGATAAAAAAAAAAAACGAATCAAGTAATGGCCAATCAAAGAAAGTTATGATTAAATGAAATATTTTAAATGAATTATTCTCTTTGGTTAAACAGGTGACGACAATTGAGATAAGGAAGGATTTTAATTATACTTAATCTAAACTCTATTGTTTAAATTCCTAATGTTATTATACGTGGCTAAACCAGTTTCATTATATTTAGGCTTATCACCAATTTTTTTTGATAAATTTAATTAGCAAAAGATTTTAATATATGATCACGTTTATCGTTAATCTGATATAGATTGAATTATATCCAAATATTTAAACCTAGATTTATCCAAATTTGAATAGTAGTTCACTGCCTCTCAATTTCTAATGCACCAGGACTCTTTTTTTTTTTAAGTATAAATATCCTGTATAAGTCAAGTTTCTCACATATTTTTCAAAGCAAAAAGCAATTCTCCATCAATAAATTCGTTCGAGGCAGTTGAGGAACTTTGGAAATTGGAATATTCTCTTGGATTATTCTTTCAAAAATTCTTCAATCTAACGAGGTAGGATACTATGTACAAGTGATTCATCCTTGCAATATTATAATTTTTTTATGTGATTTATTTCATGAAATGCTAATTGACCTGCGGGTCCTTATGAAATGAAATGTGAGATCTCCTTCGAGTCATCTCAAATATGTTAGAGTATTCGATTGATCGCCGATTGCTCTTGATGGAATGATGGTATGGAATGTTGTGAATTCATGTTTTAAAAGTTATTATATTGTTTGGACGTATCCTACTGAGTAATACTCATTCCTTCAATTTTAACATTTCAGGTCAGATTGGTCAACGTGGATGGTGGCTGAGTGGTAGGCAGGTTGCCAAGTAAAAGAAATTTTTTTAGGAATCCATAATAAATTTGTTAAGACATTTTATGTTTATCTTTAATTCCATTAATGACACTATGTTTATTTGATTCAGTGTTTGAGTTTCAATAAATTAAGGTTTTTAAGTTTTAAATTTTATTTCCGCTTGATGTATGATTATGGAATGATATCGGTAACTCCTCAAATTTTAAGTCAATAACATTTGGGGCGTTACAAAAGTCCACCAGTGTTCTTTACAAAGTAGGCCAGTATAATTTTATTTTTTTAATAATAATTTTTGTGAAATTTATGGACTTCCATATATCATCCTTTACATTAAAAAAGAGGATGGCTACATCACTATTCATCTTTAGATAGATGTTTCACACTGATCTCGTTTTGTACTGTAGGTGAACTTGTTATGCACTATTCATGCAAAAAAAAAAAAAGATCCCTGGAGAGAATGATGAAATTTGATTGCATTAATTGTTGCTGCCTTTGTTGACTATTCATTAAAAAAAATCCCTCGAGACAATAATGAAATTTGATTGCATTAATTGTTGCTACCTTTGTTGACTTTATTCAACCATCTAATGCTGGTTACTGTACCTTAGTTTCAAAAATATATTCTAACTTCGTTGAATGTTGTACCTTCCAGAAATGAAATAATATCAATATGAAAATTGTTCTGTATTATTACTTTCTCGTAAATCTTCTTTCAACAAAGTTAAGACACTATTTCGCTCTCTCAAACGAAAGGACAAGAAATCTGCAAGTAAATTAAATAGTTGGGACGTGAAGTATCGTAACGAGCTTTCTTAGGTTAGTTAGTTGTTATTGTTGTTTTTTTTTCCGTATTACGATATTATGTATTATTTCTTCGTTTTCTTCGAAAAAGAGGGATTCTTTACGTCGTTTTTGATTTTTTATTTCATAATAGAAGTTCTCCAAGCTGTAACTTGTCTTTGGATGTTATGTTTTTGGGCAGTTGTTGCAGCAAAAACTAACCATTCTTGTAGAATCATTGGCATTGTGGCAACGGTAATTTTGGGTAAGTTTTATTACAAAATTTATTATTTTAATTGATTCTTTATAAGTTATTGTATATATTTTACAGAGAACACTCTCTGCATTAAATGCTATTTAAATAATTTTTTACTTCATGGTTATGTATTTTTTGGGCGCAAATACTTCTCTTTGTATATTTTTTTTTGTCTTCTTAGTCACTTCTTTATAATCAGTTTGGGTTTTACACATGTAATAGGTTATTTTTTCTTAATTGTGTTTATTCAGTATGCTAACAATTTATCTTAGTTTTCTGATGTTACTTTAACAATATTTTGACACATATTAATGAGGGCGATATGCATGTGTTGAAGAAGAAAAATTATGAAATATCTACGATTAATTACAATTTCCTCAAAATAAATAATAAAGATATAAATTGACGGGTTATATATCAAATTCATTATACATTGTTTGAATTTTAATTATATAAATTTATTTATTTTGTTCGAAAGTATTGGAATGATTATTATGTAATTTTGTTCTTGTATGTCGACACTGAATTTTTTTTATTCATTCCTATAATTGACTTTGCTTATTTTTATAGTTATATATATTTTTTTAATATTATTTTTTACTATTATTTTCCTCCATTGTTGAAAGCTTTTCCACATATGCTTGGTTATCATTAATATTTAAATCTTTATGTAATTGATGTTATATAATTATTATATTATTAGAAAATTTGAACAGTTTAATGTCTTTAAGAGTTTATTGTAACTAATTAATTTAGCTAATTAATTTAGTCTTCGTTTGTGAATGGTTTAATACATTTGCTAATAATGTTCTTCAACTTTTTTTACATCATGTTCCTTCCATTGCAGTTGAAATCTACAATAATTCTTTTACAATTATAATGGATATTTTGGAAACGTTTGTTGATGAAGACCGTGTTATTGTTAACTTTGACATTGCGTCCGAAAGTAAAAATGAGTCACATAGAGTATTCATTCGTCAACAACGAGTTCAAAAAGAGAAAGAGAGATGAAAAAGACTTAGAAATAATTGCAGTGATTATCATAAAAGGAGAAGTGATCCTATGTTTTCTGAAAAGAATGATTTCATCGATCGCCACTTAGATGAATCTATAATGCATCAACATCCTTACGCTTCAACTTTAGATCAAGAAATGCATAATATTGTCAGTTTTGAATTAGGAGAAACTTTCAAATGATTGAACATACCATCTACTGTATATATATTACCAACATTCAGCTACTGTAAACATTGTAATGCACACAAATTTTTGGAGAAAGTAAGGATTTTTGTTGTTCTGATGGAAAAGTTAAACTCTTTATATGTGACTCACCGGTTGAATTATATAATTTATTTCCTTCTAAAGAATTACATTGTACGAAATTTAAAAAAATTGTAACGGAATATAATAATCATTTTGCTTTCACTTCATTTGGTGTGAAGTACGATAAGAAACTTTTTAAAACGTATAAAGGTATTTATACATTTAGAGTTTAAGGACAAGTACATCATTATGTAAGTGACCTTATGCCGAAAAATAATACACCTTCTTATATGCAATTATATTTTTATGATATAGAAAATGAAGTTCAAAATCGTATGAACATTTCATCAAACTTTGTTGAATCTACTTTAATTGCTTTAATTGAAATCTTTAAAACAAATCCAGATAGTAAATTTTTTAGGTCGTTAAGTGATGTCACTAACTTGCATGATCATCAAATACAAATACGATGCGATCCAAGACTTGATCAAAGAGTTTTCAATACTCTTACAACATTTCAAGTAGCTGCTATATGGGTCGGAGATAATGAAAATACTAATGTTCGTACTCATGACATTTCTATATACGGCCATTTTGATAATTCACACAAAGTTCATTACTATTATGGGTGTTATGATTCATTGCAATAACCATTACTGTTTCTGTATGGGGAGTCTGGTTGGCATGAAGGCATTGAGAGATGTAGAAGTATATACTTTCAGCCTCAACATATGTTGACATTTGATGTTATTCTTAACATAACTACTTCTGCAACTGAAATTATCGAAAAAGAGAATGAAGGTTTGCAAATATATCTTCTATTAGAGTTCTCTATATTTTTTTAGTATCTTATCTTATCAATAAATGTTGAATTTGGTTTGTATTTGGGTTCTGTAGTGCTCAGTAAAGCAAGAAACGTACTCAGATATCTTGTCGAGAATACTATTCATTATATTACAAATTAGGCCTTCTGGTAAGTCCGTGTTACTTCATGCTGGTAGATTATTTCAACAATATGTTTTAGATATGTACGTTAAGATTGAAACTGCCAGGTTAGACTATTTTCGTAATAATCAAAAATAAATTCGTGGTGAACTTTACTAAGGTATTGTAGATAGTGTAAAAATGGGAAAACTAGAGGATGTAAAGTTGGAAGAAAATTTGTTTTACCACAATCTTTTACATGTGGGCCTCGTGATATGTGAAGAAGATATATGGATGGAATGACCATTGTACAATGTTATGGAAAATTGGTTATATTTTTAACTATAACATGTAATCCAAATTGGCCAGAGATTAAGCAAGAACTAAAAATTATGATGAAGTTCAAAATCGATCTGATTTAATTGTACGCATATTTAGAGCAAAATTAGAAGAATTGAAACGTGATTTATATAAAGGAAGTATTTTAGGACCTATTATTGCATAAATATATGTGATTGAATTTCAAAAAAGAGGATTTCCTCATGCTCATATGTTGTTAATATTTAACTCTGGAAATAAAATCACTTGTGCTGAAGAAGTTGATAGAATTGTGTCATGTGAAATTCCTGACAAAAGGAAAAACCCTCATTTTCATTCTGTTATTATTAGACACAATATGCATGGTCCTTGTGGAAACTTGAATCCGAAAAATAAATGCATGAAGGGAAATAAAGGTTGTAAAATTAAATATCTTAGAGATTTTTGTAATATTATTGTATTTGGTCAGAATTCATATCCGTTGTATAAGCATCATGATACTAATATTTCTATTAGAGTTAGAGGCAAAATGTTAAACAATCGATGTGTTGTACTATACAATCCTTATTTAAGTGCAAAATTTGACTGTCATATTAATGTCAAAGTATGTTCTTCTATCAAAGCTGTCAAATATTTGTACAAGTATGTTTACAAAGGACATGATCGTATCAATTTTTCAGTTCACACGAATGAAATAGAGAAAGATATAGATGAAATTTTTGCTTATCAATCTACTAGATGGATATCTTCACCAGGAGCTATGTGGAGGATTTTCTCGTTCAATCTATCAGAAATTTGTCCGACAGTCTATTCTTTACAGCTTCATATCGAAAATCATTAGCAAGTAATGTACGAAAATGAAGATAGTTTATATACTGTTGTTCAAAATGAAAATACAAGGAAAAAAATGCTAACAGAATTCTTTCGAATGAATGAAGAAAATGAGTTCGTGCGTACACTTTTTTACCGAGGTTTTCCAACACATTTCGTTTGGAATATGAACAAGAAAGTTTGGACTCCCAGAAAGAAACAGGTTGTTATAGGATGAATTGTTACAATAAATCCATCTGAAGGAGAACGATATTATCTTCGTGTTCTTATAAATCATATTCGAGGTCCAACATCATTTCAAGATTTACGAACTTCAAATGGGATTACTGTTGTCACATATCGAGAAACAACACTTCTACATGATTTATTGAGTGGAGATAACTATTGTGAAGAATGTCTATCCGAAGCTATTATTTATGGAATGCATATTTGTTTAAGACGTCTTTTTGCTACTTTTCTTGTGCTCTGCAACCCCAATGATCCAAAGTTATTGTGGAATAATTTCAAATCTTATATAATTGATGATTATGTACACAGAAATATACCTTCACATGTTGTTGAACTACGGGCTCTAGAGGATATTAACTGTATTTTAGAATTCTTAGGCAAAAATATAAACGACCATAAAATTGTACCATTCAATGTAGATATAAATGAGAATGATAGATTAAGAAGAATGATTGAAGATGAAACAACAAATTTGAATCTCGAAGGAGGACACTTTTGTGCATCAAGCTTAAATGACAAACAACAATTTGCATATGATACAATTATAGAAAAAATAACATCGGGGATCAAGTGCTACTTTTTTCATTAATGGTCTAGGTGGCATAGGTAAAACCTTTTTATATAAAGCATTACTAACTGTTGTAAAGTCTCAAAATTCTATTGCTTTGACAACTACATCTTCTGGGGTATCAGCATCTCTTTTATCTGGAGGTCGAACTGCTCATTCAAGGTTTAAAATTCCTTTAGAAATAATTGGTGAAGTAAGGTGTTCAATTAGTAAGCAATCAGCTTTAGGAATTTTGTTGAAAATGTGTAAGTTAATAATCTGGGATGAATCACTTGTGGTAAATCGGTGTGATGTTGAAGTTGTAGATAAAATGCTAAGAGATATTAATGATTGCGAATTGCCTTTCGGTGGTAAAGTTATAGTTCTTGGAGGGGATTTTCGACAAGTTCTACCAGTAGTACCAAGAGGGAAAAAAGAAGATATAATGAAAGTTAGTTTAGTTTTCTCTTACCTATGACCCCTATTCGTACATTTGTCATTAGTTGAAACTATGAGGGCGAAGTTTGATCTTACTTTCTGTGATTACTTGTTAAAAATTGGAAACGGGACAGAGCAACATCATACTTGTAATTGCATTCAGTTTTCAAATGATATTATCGTACCATTTGAAGACAAAATAAAATCTTTAAAAACTTTGATCCATCACATTTTTCCAAATATAGAAGCATATGCTGACAATTTACATACGATGGTAAATCGAGTTATTCTTACGCCTAGAAATGAATGTGTTGATCATATTAACAAAATTTTATTGGAACAGATTCCTGGTCAAATTTTTACGTACTATAGCTTTGATAAAACAATCGATAAACCAGAACAGAGTTTTGAAGAAGATTTCTTGAATAGTTTGACTTCAAATGGTATTCCGTCACATGAATTGAACCTTAAAATAAACTGTCTTGTCATGTTATTGCGAAATATCAATTCTTTCGAAGGTTTATGCAATGGAACACGACTTGTCGAAAATTTGAGAAAAATGTAATTCTTGCTAAAATTACATCTAGTGAATATTGTGGAAAGTATGTTTTTTTTTTTTTTTTTACCAATAATCCCTTTTATTCCACTTCAAAGTGATCAAACTTCAATTCCATTTAAAAGAATTCAATTTTCGATTAGGCCATGCTTCGCAATGATGATAAACAAAGCTCAAGGACAAACACTTGATTTCGTTGGTTTATATCTTCTGGAGCCAGTTTTTTGTCAAGATCAGTTGTACGTAGCATTGTCAAGAGCTAAAACAAGCAAATATTTAAAGGTTCTGCTTAACTCATCAATTGCTGAAACTTCACACATCACATGTACTAAAAACATAGTGTATAAGGAAATTCTTTCATTCATAAATCAATAAAAGATATCATCGAAGCAATGTAAGTATCTTATACTTTTAATAATAATTGTAAACTTAATTCTTAATACTGCTCTAAAGGTTATAATCGATGTTTTTTTTCTACATTTTTTATGAAACTATTACTACTGATGCACAAATTCGTTGAGCACAAGGACAGAGAAAGTTTCAATGGAGTACAGGCTTCTGTATAGTGCTATATATATGTTCAAAGAAAGTGACCTTATAATTGTGAGCACTTCTATTTGTGCATCGTAAGAAAAAATATGCTTTTATTTTGTTTTTCTTATACTCGTTTTCTACTGTAAGACTTAAGAATATTAAAAATTTCATTGCAGGGAATGAATGAATATGACAATGCAAAACAAACCAAAACAAATAAATGACAGTTTCGATCAAGGTATGTGTATATGTTAACTACGATAAAGTGTATACTACTTCTGTACGATTACACTAAAATTAGCTATTACAACATACTTGAAATCTAATATATAGGTGCAGTTGTCTAACTCACTATCCTTTGTATTTTTTGTATTGTAGGTGATCAAGCTAAATAAGCGAGGTCATTCAACTAATTGGAAAAATTGTATGTGTACTTCTTATGAACGAAACTAATGTAAATAGTCTTGCTTGTTTCCTACTAATTATATATTCTTTTACTACTTTCTGTAATCCTTTTTAAATAAATAATTTAGCTTTATGGGTAAAGTTTCTATTTCATTAAATTGTAATATGCATTAAGCTACTTATATATTTCACAACTGAAGCAGACAAGTAATTAATAAACTTTTAATTGATAGTTGAATTTCCCTCTTTTTCCTTTACAGATTCAGATTTGCTTTTGTATGCTAAGTTGTAATCTTTCATCTGATTTCAATTGTAAATTTTTCTATCTGAGCATTATATCAACGACTCCTGCCCTCTTGAAGATGAAAAAGGTAGGTACTAATATAATTATGTAATTTTGAAATCTTTAATTATTTAATCGTTTCCCATTCAATTTCGATATCTTATAGCTGAAAACACTTTTTACTTTTATTTTTATAATAGCCATTATAGATTTGCAGCGTCGATATATTAGGTAGGCATATATTTAGAGAATTTTTTATTAGAATAATTAACTTAAGGTTACTAAAATAAATATATCAAACACTTATATAGACTACTTAGATCAAAAGTAAGTAAAGTATCCTCCTTCTTCCTTTTGTATTTTTCTTTTATACATTTCATTTAGACTAATCATCTATTTTAGGAAAAATATATGTGGCGTACAACTCTGATTAGAAGTTTTGAGTTTGCTACTGAAGCTAAATGATGGTCGAATGTTCTGTAAAAAAATCATGTAAGTAGCTCTTTTCTTTCTTTTTTGGCATTTTAGAATTTTAGAAATTATAGTCATGTCATTAGTGACTTGATGGTTACTAAAATGTAAATGAATTTTTAGTTGGTGTTTTTCAATCCTATATGACATAGTATTCAATATTTTTGAACACACTAGTCTTTCGCTGAAAGGTTTTTGGTACTGTTTAGTTTGAAATGAATCCTTTGTGGACATATTTCTATAGTATTATTTTGTGGAGGTACACGATCTTTAAACACAGTACAGGCCTTAGCCTGAAGTTGAGAGAAAATTTTAAAACGGAGTATTTTATCTAACGAGGACATGTTAATAGTATTATCAATTTTGTAACAGTTATAAGTGTTGTAGAACATCTATTCAATAATTAGGTTATAGATAATTTCTAAAATTTCATTATTAGTATTGTTTGGTTATAAGTTTTTCTCCATTGTCTTGCAGGTAAATCTTCAAAAAATGATGCATAAAGCATCTCTATTTTAACGCAGGATATGTTATTATATCGAAATTTTTTACAAAGAAAATTCTCATTCGATTTCAACGAGCTAAGTACAAACAATTTGATAAGCTATTTTCACCAGTACAAAATATTGTATTAAACTTTCAGAACAAAATTCTTTTTGATGGGAAAGAAATGATAGATACATGACATGGAATTTTCGAAACTTGTATGTGGGTCATGAGGCTGTCCTTCAATATGTGAAATTTGAATAATTAATGGGAATAAAAATACACCATTCTGTCAATATGGGAATGTAACCATCCTACAAAACAGAAAATAGTTTGGATTTTCACAGCCCCATGCTCAAGCAAGGAGAAAAAAATGAATTCTTACATGTTGCTGAAATTTAAAATTCATAACATGTAAAATATTAGTTTTTTGTTATTTCTTTTCTGACAATTGAAAGAAATTTATATTTTCATTGTTCTTTTTCGTTATAATTATCTTATAAGATTTCTATCATTTTGTAAATACACAGTATTTGTTTACCAAAAATCTTTATTATACAGAGATAGTTTATTTCACCGTTGAATAAAATATATATATATAAAAAAGTGAATAATGATAATTGACAATAGTTATTTTCATATATTTTCTTTCTAACTAAATAGTCGTAATTGGATAACTTAATTAAGTAGTCAAAAGTATAGTTCCAATGTTCAAGAATGATAACAATTATATTTTTACATATCCATTTACATAAAAATTTAAATTGCACTTTTCAAATGACATGATTAAAATTTTCAAACGCTTCATACATTCAATTATATTTAATTACAATTTACAAATATTTATATTTAAAAGTTTTATATTAATCAAATATAAATAACTAAGAACAAAACAACTATCGTTCCTGTGTAAAAAAATTAAGTAAGTTGGCAATATTTTATTTCATTAATATAATTCTTAATTTAAAAAATCAGATGTATTTTAATAGCGGAGTACACATTTAGGCTCCATTTATGTAAAAATGAGAATGAAAAAATATAGTTGTACTCTACACAAAAAATAGAAAATTTTCATTTATGTAAAAATGAGAATAAAAAATATAGCTACTATGAACCCTACACAAAAAATAGAAATTTAAATATAGTGGCTCGATATATTATTTTAATAAGGAAAGAATGAAAAACAAAAAGGCTTAATTGCAGATATTTTGCAAATATTTTGTATTAAATGAATATACAAGTACAATTATAACTTCCCTCCTCTATTAAACGATGAATAGACAAATATAATTATAATTCATCTTCTATTAAATGATGAATAGATAAGTATAATCATAACTTACGTGAGTATCATAACTTATCTGAACTAGCATGTATATTTTTCAACTTATACGTAGCTACAATTATTTTTAAGCTTATCATTCTAACAATATAATTAACCTTATATAGTCACACACTCACATTACTACTTTTACTTTTATTTATACGTCTTCTGTGCTCAAAGTGTATATTAAAAAATTCAAAATATCCCTAAAATATCTTTCTATTCTGAAGTTCTGGATATTCTATAAATACCATATATACTTGAAATTCATGTATGCATTTCATTTCCATATCTATCAACTCTTTAAAAGATACTTTTCCTGTTATCACCGATATGTTGTCCATTTTTCGAAAAAATTTGTTTCTTCGTTTTGGTAACTATTTTTAGTCTAACTTTTTGTTCTTCTTCTTGCTATTAACAGATACCAAAGATGGGTGGACCGTATAAATTTATTCGACAGATTGAAATTTCAGAGGTTAATTGGTCTGCAAAAGTGGTCATTATAGAGAAGCAATCACCTAAGACTGCTCGTTATTCGACTACTAGATATCAGAATATTGTCTTCATGGATTTAGAGGTGCATAAATAGTAATATTTTTCATCATTTCAAACTTTTATTATGCCTGTATATTTTATAAACACTTCCAACTTCTCTGATATTAAACAGGGTAATCAACTTACAGCAACATTGTACAACGCAAATATTACTGCACTTAATGACCAGTTGGAATTGGGAAAGACATATATCTTCTCCAACGCAACAGTGAAAGATAACAAAAGTCAGTTTAAAAACTCAGCTGATGAAAAAATTTGGACGATCACAGGAAGAACAAAAATTGAAGAATTACACGAGAATAACTTGAATTTTATCTTCTCACAGTATCAACTTACTCCATTTGATGAATTAGAACAATACATGGATACAAATATCAATATTAGTAAGATTTGTACTGCATGGATTAATTATCACGAATTCTACAACCTTCTACATTTTTCTTATGACTCTGTTAAAATTAAATTTATACGACATACATAAAATAATTTTTTTTATAGATGTTATAGGTGTAGCTGTGGACATTAGACAGAAACAAATTATCCAAACTCATTTTGGTACACAAGCTACTCTCCAGGATGTTATATTGATGGACAAACAGTGCCAGATAGTGATGTTAACCTTATGGGATACTTTTGTTGAACGAGAATGTATTACAATTCTTGAAAATCTTTCGAAAAGACCCGTTATATGGGCTACTAATCTGAAGGTGTCTTCATTCAATGGTATGTACGTATTGATTTATAACATTTACATAATTACAATTATACGTGAAATTTTTTTTTTTTCAGTTTTGCAGGCTAGCCCTTTCAACCAAACTCAATAGTACCTTCTTTATCAATTCTGATCTATTAGCTGTTGCAGACTATAGAAATTGGTACTCAAAATAATAACTATCTTTTCTTTAATGAATAAAAAAAATTAATGAAGCAATTATTTTTATAACAATTTTTATATTTATTTCCTATAGGATGGAGGCTAACAAAGAAAAGCTTGACAGCGTTATAGAAAATAAGCCATTTGTTGTTGTAAGCTGGCCGATGTTATCACCTCCAACTAACGACAAATTCACACTAATTGCAGATTTACTTGGACTCTATCTCACCGTATTTTAATTTCATTCAGCATATGAGTAACATAAATATATATATATATATATATTTTTTTTTTCATATTCTGTATTAAAACATTACCAAACGTCATTGTCTCCTCTTATTATTTCAATCTAATTATAAAATTGTTTCTTTTTTTTTGGTAGAAAAAATTTTACTGGGTTAAAGCACACTGGAAAATCATTTCCAAAAATAAAAAATTTTGGCATATGGCCTACAACAATTGCTAGAAAACATCTAATGTAGATTTCGGAGAAGTTTATAAATGTCGATTCTGCAAATGTGAACATGCAAAAGCTATTCCAAGGTAGTTTATAATATTAAAGGTATTTAATTTTTACGTGATGTTAATGCTTTATTGAAAAGCTACATAATTGATGTTGTGCTTTACAAAAAATTCGTTTGCAGAGTAAATGCTTTCATTCACCTCAAAGACAAATCTGGATGGTTGGATGCAAGTATTATCGAGGATGCGGCAGAAACATTATTAGAAACTACTGCTAATGATATAATGAACCATTTCAAAAAGGTAAAATTAAAATTCTGGCATTGTTTCAAATTATTTGCTTCAGTATTTTAACATTTAGTAGTCTAAAAGATTAATTCTATTAGAGGAATCACATGCAGAAATGGACAGTATAATGAAAATGGAAAGTCAAAATGAAGCACAATTTTATCTGAAAGTCACACAGAAACGCCAAAACTCTCCAGAATACCATTTTGAAATCATCTTTGCATTGAACTCTTTAACAACAATGACTGCGAACGACCATTTTGCTACAACGAATGAGACCAATGTTTCAACTATCACATCAGATGAAAGCAATCCAGCTGAACTGCAGGAAAGTTTAGACAAGAAAAACACAAAAGGCAAAGAGAAGACGTGTACTGCTGAAGTCTCCCCAACTACAACAAATATATATAGGTCTCTTTTTCAAATAGCAGACGAAGTTATTCAACCAACTTCAGAAGCGAAAAAGAAGCATCTTCACAAAACCTTTAAAACGAACGATGAACAAACTCTAAAAACTTGAAAATCACTGTATTACTTTTGTATTTTTGTATCGGTTGACAGTAATAGTGTAAACAAAAGCAACGTCGTCTGCTTTTGAAGTGCAATACTAAAAATAGGTTTCCAACAAAAATACTGTCAACTAAAAATAGTTTACTCTTTTAAAATGAAGAAAGTAAGTTGCTTGCAAGCTCTTTTTGTTCAGTGTAAATATTGTAATTTACCATCTTGTGTTAATATATAACAATCTTTGTATTTTTATTTTGTTAAACAACACCTCAACAACTTATTAAATTTTGCAATTTCTTTGTGTTTGAAGACCGCACAGATGCTTATCGGTTTTGTTCATCAATTTTTCATTCAATCACTAAATTTATAAAACATTAAATCACCAACAAATATTCAACCATTAAATCGTCATCGACCACATTTTGCTAATCTATAATACTTTTGTATTTTTGTTGAACAAAACTTCAATAATTTATTCAATTTTACAGTTCGTGCTTAAGAATTACATAGATGCTTTATAAATTTTCCTTAAGATTTTTTTATTCGATAACTAAATTTATACAACATTATAAATACGTTAAGAATACTTAATTCTAATGCATAAGTATAATATTAACTAAACTAATTAAAATAAATTATGTTCAAATTAAATTTACATTTACATATATTACATTTTTCGTGTGATAGTAAAAAATTCAAGTTAAAACCTAGCCATGTTAACTATAAATTTATTTTAGAGTTGTTCTTTCGTTTAACATTAAAAAATAATCAAATATATAGCAATTTCGCGCTGCGCGGAGTGTTCATTGGGACACTCTGCGGTGCGCGGAGTGTCTTTGTGGAGTACTCCGTAGAAATTAATGCTACTCATGACCCATATATATTACCTCTTGAATGACTTTGAATTTTGACTTATTTAACCCACGATTGGCCTAACTAAAGCCTAACCTAACACCATATATATGTCGCTTCCTACCCTAGTTTTTAATGTTTGATTTGTATGAGAAAAAGAGGAAAAATATAGCCGTTTCTTCTTGCAAAATTTGACTGCCATGTAAAGAGAACCGATGCCTTCATCTTCTGTATTTTGGTCCTTTCTCTTGCCTTCTTCCGTTGTGTTTCCCATGTCTTTGCGGCTGACTAATTATCACCGTTATCTTGTCCTTTGTTAGTGAGATTGATGAGCAATCGAGGTGAATATATTGGTTGTAGGCTGGAGTTGTTTGGATTCGTTGTTTAGTAGAGAAAGGTAACGTGAAACTGAGTTTGAAAAATACCTTTTTTGAAGCTCCTTGGAGCACGCTTCCATGGAGCCGATTCTCAAAAGAAATCATTTGAGAAAATCAGAATTCAATTAGATATTTTGTTCTAAAACATTTATCTACAAACGTCTATCTATCAACATTCAAAAGTATATCTATCTATCAACATTCAAAAGTATATCAAAATATGTATCTATGTTCAAAACATTATATAAAATTTATCTACCATATTCAACCAATAATTTTTTTTTTCAATTAATCACATACAACCACACACATTTCAATTACTAACATTTACTCATTAATATTTATTCACTAATGTCCACCTCTGAACATTAAAAACGTTATCTACCACATTTACTCATTCAATTATTTAATTATTCTTTTTTTGGCAACTACCACATACAACCACTTAAATATTGCAACTACCAACATTTACTTACCAAATATCTATATAATCATGCCTATCCCTGACGTTTAAAACAGTATATAAAAACTATCTACCTACATTCAACCATTTAAGTGTTCTGTTTTTCACAAACATTTCATTTCTAGATTTGTTAAACGTCCAAAACTGAAGTTTGCCACCGTAGCAGCCACGTAATCAACAGCTAAAAAAGGTAATTTTTACAAAAATGTCTAATGAAAAAAAAATCTAGAATTTATTTATCATAAAAAAAAAATGTACTTTAGCCAATATATTACATTGAAGAAATTATGCAACATGAAAAATGATTTCTATAGAATACTCCTCAAATCTTTTCCTATTGAAACTTCACTAACAAAAAAATGCCTCGCAAAAGCTATGAAACTAATGATAAGCCAACTTCGCAAACTTTAAAATCAATGAATTAGTTTTGTACTTTTGAATTAGTTGACTGCTCTTGGAGTGCAATACTGAACAATAAATTTCCTAGCAAGAATATGTCAACTAAGAATAGTTTGTTACTTTAGAAACTTGGGAAGTTTCAATGTGTAATCAGTCATCTTGTGCGAATCATCTTTATATTTTTGTAAAATTACATTTTGTAGCTTCGACTACATAAATACTTCTTCACTCAATGACTGAATTTATAAAAATTAAATAAAAAAAAAAATAAAATTTCAACCATTAAATACGTACTCTATTACTTTCAATAATGTAAAACAATTTATTAAATTTTACAGATTCTTTCTATCTTTATAAATTTTATTTACCAATTAGTAATTTTTTATGCAATGACTAAATATATACAATTTTGAATACATTAAAAACACTTCGTTCCAAAGCATAAATACTTAATTAAATGAATGGAAATAAACAATATTCAAATTCAATTTGCATTTACACATTTCAACTACTAACATTTACTCCTCTCACATTTGAACTACCAACATTTACTCACCCCATATTTCAACTACCAACATTTACTCACCAACATCTATCCTTCGTCCATTTACATAAACATTCGAACTACTACTCACCTTTAACCATTTTATTTTTGGCAAGCATTTTGCAAGCTTCGTGCCTAATCAAGCTTCTTGTGTGATCGACTATAACAAAAAGGTAACCTTCATATGATAAAAATAAATTTAAAATCTATTTATAAATACTATTATGTTAAAAAGTTATACAAATGATCTTCAAATTTTTTGCAATTCAAGCTTAAATCTCTAGTGTCGATTTCTCCAATGATAGTTTAAGGTAGCACACTAAAATCATGTTTTACAGTAAACATGCCCTTATTATTATTATTATTTTATTTTTTTTAACCTTAAGAAGACGCCGAAGTGTAGCATTCCGCGCAGCGCGGAGTGAGAATGCCCACGCTTCGCTCTGCACGGAGTGCGAAGACTCTGTGTTGTTGCGCAGATTCGCACTCCGCGTTGTTGCGCGGAGTCACTTCGCTGAGCAACTCCACGATAAAACTGATCTTCGCCTTTAAAAAATACTCTCCAACTATATTCTAAATAGGATCTCAGATACACTGATGATCTCAGTAAATGAGATTTAAACAAAATTTAACATTCATTCTAAAAAAAATATTTTAATCCCTTTTCAATATAAAATTTAGGTTTTTCCAATTTATCACTTCAAAAAAATAAAAATTCAACAGAATTAACATGGTGTATTTTCTGAGATCAACTAACACACCTAATGTGGAAATTTTCATTTGTCTATTAACACTAGAAAATCTTCTTGTTTAACTAACTAATTTTTTACTTAACATAATCCTCAATTACATTATACCATTGTTTTTGTCTGCATAATTATCGCAATTATTAGAAAGCTTTTGACAAGCATATATATCTTCATTTTAGTTTATTAAGATGATACATATTAATTAATGACCATTTTGTCTAAAAATGAAAATAATGAAGTCAATCAAAATTCTCATTTTTCTATATTTTATACATGTCTATGGTTGATAACTATCATTACTCATCATTATTGACTTATTCCAATTTTATAAATTCTTATATAACATTTTCTTCGAATATATTGCGTAATTATTAAAGTTCAAAAATTTTATTTATTTAAACTGTATATTAATCATAGTGCAAATTATATTGTTTCCATCTATTTATTGTACTATTAAGTTTCAAATATGAAAATGTGATAAAGTTTCATAAAATTGTAACTAACTATCATTTCCATCACAATAGATATACAATTTCAGATCGACGACAAAAAACAATGCTTCAAGTAGTATAGATATAATCTTAAATTTATTTTTAATAAAGTTGTAGTATGTAAAATATCATTCATCATAATAAAAAAAATTTGCCAGCTTCTAAAAAATTATGTTAGATTAATATATGAATAAATTTGTTGACTAATGAATAGCTTTTTTTAATAATTTTTGCAGATGTCGTTAGAATACATATTATCTCCAAATCAATGGTTCTCTGCTACAATTATTCAATTTGCAAATCATCAATATCTTAAAGATTTTGTAAAACTTATAGATGCAGACGATCAAACTTGTTTATTGTGCAGTCTATTCCATGGATTCATTTGCGGAAGTATGTATAACAAGCAAAATGAAAAATTTAGCAGCAAATTAATACACGAGTTCATAATGAGACTTCTAAGCTGCGATAAAAATAACGAAGTTTGGGTACAATTACACGATCATGTAGTTCGTTTTGGCCTGCAAGAATTTTGTCTAGTCACTAGATTTCCATGACATGAAGTTACTGTTAATCACAATTTTAGTAATGCTCGACTTAGGGATGAATACTTCAATGGTTCAAAGAGAATTACTCTGATAAGACTTGCTGAAGTATTTCATATGTGTCAAGATTGAGAAGATAAATTTAAGTTGGGATTAGTTATGTTCGTCGAATGCGTTTTAAAACCAACTGGAAGACACATCGATTTCAGAACTCTTGGAATGGTTTGAACAACTTGATGAGTTCCTTATGTATCCATAGGGACGTAAGGCATATTTTGTTTTATTAAATTCATTACAAGAATCACGGCTTGAAAAAGTACGAAGAATACAACAAAATGACCAAACATACTGTTAATATTCATTGCATGGTTATCCGCTTGCATTCCAGGTATTTTTCTTTCATTTTCCCCCATTACATTTAATTTAATCATATAAAAACTTTAATATTTCTTTTTACTTATATTTCAGTATTGGATATATGAAACTTTTTCTCAAATTGGACGACAATTCGATCATCGTATCCATACACAGCCTCAAATAGTATTAACGGAACATTTTATTTGACAATTTTTGGCTGCTTAAGAGGTATGTTTATTTCAATATACAATTAAATATATATTTAATTCTTTATAAATAAATTTAAAAAAATACATCTGATATTTTATTACAATTTTAGATTATAGTAATTGCAACGCTAAATCCTACTGAAGCAGAATTGGAAACATTCTAGTATACAAATCTTTCGCTTCTAATTGACAACCAACATCGTATACTAGACAACATTGTCAATGGTGAATTGGACAATGTAACACACAAATTCCAGCAGATAACATACATACACAAGAAAGAACTATCCACACTTCAGATGGAATTGAATCTACTTTTTCTGGCAGCTCAAACTATATAACTAAACAAGATATGGAACAGATGTTCAATATACACAGACAAGATGTCTTTGGTTTCTACGACAGCTTAAAAACACAGATGATTCAAGAATCAACAAAGCAAGAAGTTCAGTATCATACAATTCTTGAAAAGTAAGAAGCTCTCTGTCAGACAATTCTTGACAATCAGAAACAATTTTTTGAACATCAGCGAAAAGACCAACAGACTACTTCCAGGGCATACAATCTAACATGCAATCTTATGTGGATACCAGTTTCGATTTAACGAAGTCTTACATTGATGAACAAAATCGAAATATATAGAATCAGTTATCCGATTGAAAATCACACGTGGAAACAATTGTAACCTTTGTACAACGAAATATGCCTCCTCATACAAGTCCAGTTGAATTCGAAATTCCTTCAAAATTTGAACATACTGAAAACGTTGAAAGATCGACGAAAGAAAAAAAAGGTAAGCAGGAATAGACACAATCTTCATCAACAACGCCAACTAATATTTTAGAAGACTAAACTCGACAGATACAAAAACATTAGAGAATGGATATTACAAAATCCATCAGAGTAAGATATTAAATTTAACCTTGTTAATTTAAATATTCTAATTTGTATTTTACTTATTTGACGACAATTTAAATCTTTCTTAGACAGTGCATACTGGAAAGATGGAATCGACAATCTATACGGAAGACAGTCGCTGATAAATATGATAAATCAAACGAAAGATATAAATATTGTGGTAAGTCAACTTTAGTAATCATAATTAATTTTAATGCATTATTAATATATCTAATTTACATTTTTTTACTAGCATATTGATATAGAATTAAAGCTGTTGAGAAGACTTATTCACGATGGATCTCTCCCGTTTTCTAAAGAATATGCAATCATTGACCTTAGATTCGAGAATGAATGTGTTCATTGGTATACAATTATAAAAGGAGGAGCTGTCCATTTTACAAGTAATTTCAATGCACTACAACAGTACATAAAAGGAGAATTACCTATATTTGTTCGTTCGCGGATAACATACAACTATTTATTGATTCCATCCGCATATGTAGGCAACATTTGATTTTTTTTCTTGTCGACTTTCAAAAGTGAAAATTTCATGTATATGATTGCAGTCACAACATTCATACACCGGACGTAATTAAATTATGTACAGAACCAGTTTTGACTGTAGTACAATCATTATTGATATCTATAGACATTTTCTTCGACAAACCAAGTTTAAGAAAACATAGAAAAAAACATATGAATTTGGAAATCATACCGTATGTACCTTTTCAAAATAATGGGTAAGCATCTCAACAATTTACTGTAATATTTAATTTTCTACTTAATTTTATTTTACATTTACAACATTAACATAAATTCAAATTATTTTTTCTATAGGCCAAATTCTGGAGTTTTCCTTCTCAAATACATTGAATGCTTCGTTTTCGAATATTCATTAGAAGCAGTTTCACCAGAGAAGATACGTTTATACAGACGAAAGATTGTCACAGATATCTATCACAATGAATATTTTTTACGTCCATGTTTATCCTAACCATAACAAATTATGAAAATTCAGTAAGATTCCTTTATCAAAATTCAATCTATAATCTTATATATATAGCTTCAAAATTACTTATTTTAAATATTTCTATACGTTGGAATAAATGTAGGTTCTTCTGTGGCAAATATGAGACATTAAATCTGTTCCAACTTCAGGTTTTACGAAATGGGAAATGGAATGAGGAAAAAGCCTCAATGTTGGTTCCTTCGAACATAGTCAATATCAAACTTGAAGATTCGGCCCCACCTAACTATTATTCTATTACCTAGATGCATCTGGTACCAGAAGCTAAAGGAACTCAGTAAGCTGGTGATCCACTATACTTTCATAGGAGTTGATGTATCTTCATTTATTAATTTTGTACTCTAAATGTTCAATTTCAATATCTATTATAGTGGTTTTGAATTTGAAGGAGTAAATGCTTTTGTTGTTTAAGTCTGTAAAATGGTGCTGAAGTTACTTTTATCTTGCTGAATGAAGTTTAATTCTTAAGACAAGGTTAGTGTTGTTTAATTTAACATTAACTGTATTTTTGAATGTCACTACCAACTTCACCACTATTTTATGTATTTTTGTAATACAGACAAGCTGAAGGTGTTTTAAAATTTATAAAGAATACATGGGAAGCAAAGATTTAAACACACAATTGTTTACAGTACTGGTAAGTACTTATAAGGTATATAATTTTTTTGCTTGTTTTGATGGATCTCTTTTAGTTGCAGTGGATTATATATGTCCCCCTGACCACTTGCTTTGAAGCATTGATAAGACCTTGTTTTTTGTCGGATTCACAGCTTCTTGAGATGTTGATGAACAATATTGGAGAACATGTTCATCGTCAGGTTATAGGCACAACCACGGATGAGTATTCTTCCTATATTTGTGATGATAGTTAAGAAAAAGGTAGAAATTATTTTTCATGTCTTATTATTATTCATTTATTGATTAAATTAATAGAAGTAACTTTTTTATCACTATTCGTATAGCCTGATATTTGGGTAAGGGAAATGATATTTCTCTTCTTAGATGCAACTCAAACATCTCTGGTGAAAATTCTTGGGAGGTTTCCTCAATATTATTATGCTTATTGTGAATTGGTGGTAAGTGGCGAACTATATATTAATTGCAAGCTTTTAAAAATTTAAATCGAAGTCCATATTGAGCAAATGTTGTTTGAGGCTTTGAGCCATTATTGTCCTACTCTCTTCTAGATATCGCTCGTCCATATAATTGAATTCTGTCAATCCTACTTCTCTAGGCAGTGGTGATCATATAATTTGTTGATTCCTGGTGCTATTTATTACTGAAGTGATTAGGTCTTGAATCGAATCTGATGAATGTGCAATCACAGTCTTTTCGTCAGTGTAGAATACTTTTCCTTGGCTGATGAAAGGGCTATTGGCAATGAACTTATTCTTTATTTCTTACTGCATCAGCTGATGGTTATCTCATTTAGTTCTGATATAAGTGGCAAAACAAAATTTAAAAATCTGCTCGCTTTCTTCCTAGAAATGTGACCCATCATTCGAGGAATATCTTCTTATTAATCAAAAGGGGAAACTAGGATTACACTGCTCCAAGGGATTCAATAGAGTTCACATGTAAATGTTAGGTCAACACATCCTTCACATAAGTCATCACATTTTTTTAATTTCATGTTAATTTGTTTAAAAAATCTTTATTTATGTGCTCTCTTATGTTTCCGAGTTAATTCCTGATTAATTTCTTTTTTTTTTTTTTACTTTCAAGATATTAAAAAAATTAAGTTGGGCAATCCAAAAAGTTCTGTTATTTAATCAATCAAATTGCAACGAGTTAGACGAGCTTGATGAATCCAGAGAGTATATAGAAACAAAGAAGGCAATGGATACTAATGGGAATAAGTTCAGAGGAACAGGTATAAAGGACAATTGTTTCATACTCAAGAAGTGTTTTTTTTTTTTTGCTAACTCTATTTCATTTGTAGATGACATCAAAAAAAAAAAAAGATGAGAAATCTAATATATCACAAGACGACTAAACCAAATTAGAGATAGTGCAATCTTCTCATCATATATATTCTGCCAAAAAATAAATTGAGTTATCTTTATCAGATTCTTTTTCTCAATGTATAGCATTAAAAAAAGTAAAATATGTACAACATTCTTTAATAAACCTTTAGCTTATTTACCCCTTCGTTCAAATAATTGACATGTACATGTTTAACTTTCAACATTGTACCAATTATTATTTTTAAAAAAATATTAGATGTAGTATATAAGTGCTAAATGGCGCCTCTTACTTTTTCTCAATTTGTGCTTTACTTCTAGATCTCCATTTCCATCCAACTACAACATACACTTTCAAAGGGATAACAGAAACAACCAAGAAGATCCCAATTTTTATGAATATAAAAATATATCTTTGTTCAACAGTTTCCTAATTAAAAACTTGTTCATTACTCCTCTTGCTTTGAACATAATTTACTTTATACAATTATTAACATTCAAAACGCTAATATCACCCTTCAAATAATACAATCCGTGCATTGCACGGAGCCTAAACTAGTTTGTACAAAATTAGTAGAACTTCTATAGATTCCATTTAAAAAAAAAAATTTACAAAAATTTATATATTTTAAAATTTTCATTTAAAATAGAATTCATATTTAGTGCAACAATGAGAAATTCTCATAAGTAAGAGGTGAATGATCTTTCTCATCGCCTTCTCCATAATCCATTTAATAAAATATTTTTAAAAAACTACCTTATTTGGATAAATAAATAATAAAATGAATGTATATTATGTTCAATATTATCGGACATTAAAAAATAAATAACCAAACAACATATCTAAAATTTTGTAAAATTTAATTAAAAATTTATCTTTTATATAAAAATTTGGATTAAAAAGTTTAAAGATTTTATTAGAATTTTTAATTGCAATTTAGTCTTTTTTATATATAAAGGGGAAACAATAAAAAAAGAGAACAAATATGACGAGAGGAAGATTAGCCTATATTAGAGATACAATTGTATTGTGTTGATTGAATAATTTAGTATTCCTAAAAGATTAACAAAATAGTAGTGCTTGATTTCAAATCCATGGATTGAGTCAAAAAGCAACACAGTATAGTACTATATTACCTTTTGTGACTAAGCTTGAAAGGTTGAGCTTTTCCGAAACGTAACACATTAATGGACTGTTCTCTTCGTGTTTGAGTTAAAAGCAACAACAATTTAATTGAAAAGTGATATAATATGTTACTCGTCTAGAAATGTTGATTTGCAACAACAAATTACACCATACATTAGATGTGTGAGATGTTGATTATTAATTACAATTAACACAGTATAGTACTATACCTTTTGTGACTAAACTTGAAATGTTGAGCTTTTTCGAAATGTAACACAATTAGGGACTGTTCTCTTCGTATTTGAGTTTTTAGTTTTGAGTTTTGAATTTCATTTTGAGTTTTGTGTTTTGAGTGTTTGTTTTGAAATTGTTGAAAAAATGTTCTTTTTGTCATTTTGAAAAAATATTTCTTAAAACATGAAAATTGAAATCGCGTTTTTTTTTTCATTCATTTTCTCTTCTCCAACCAAGGATATTTCCACCCCCTCCAATTGTAATCTTCTACCTGGAAAATTGACCACCACCCACCACCTAGACCACCAGATCCCAACATCACTCGAACCCTCTCACCTCTCCCTAATGGCAGAGCCACACTTAGCCAAAACAATTTACCCATGGTTGGCAAAAATCGTCAAGTTTTGGGCAAAATTGGTGTTGACCCATGGCTGGAAAAGTTGCCCTAGGTGTTGAGGAGTTCAACCCATGTGGTCCGCGACCATGGGTTGACCGAACAATACCGAAATCTACAACATTCGAATTCTATTGAATGGGCCTTGCGATTGGTTTGTTTTCGGGTTTTATTCAGATTATTGAATTGTTGTTTGTGGTAAATGGAGGCCATGGTTGTGGTCGGTTTGTGGTAGGCAATCAACCGGTGGGGGTGCGCGACCTTGGGTGTCGCCGGAGGTGGAGATTCCGAAGGAAAAGAGGTGTGTGACATTTTTTTTGGGGTGGATTTTTTGCTGCTTCCTATTGATCTGTGGTTGGTAATTGATTGGAGATTGTAGAGGGGAATGAGACGAGGCTGATGGTGGTCAAATTCAGTGGTTTTGGCAGCCGAAAGGTGGTGATTTGTGACAATAACACCGATGGTTGTTCTCGATTGAAGAGATGGAAAGGTTGAGGAGAGGGTCGTTTCTCGTGTTTTTGAGTTTTGCTATGGTTCGTGAAGAAAACGCCCAAAACGACAAAAATGTTATTTTGTGTTTTCTTCACAATTTTTTTTTCGTTTTCAAAAATTCGTTTTCGAAAATGGGAAAGAGAACGCATTTTCACCGCTTTCAAAAACTGAAAATAGAAAACAGCCGGGAAACGACAAATAGAACACACCCTAAGTTGTTACCTTTTGTGACTAAGCTTTGAATAAAAATAACACATTATTTTTCAATTTTTTTGGCACCTCAATATTTTTCAGTTTTTTGTTTCGTAGTAGGGTATTTGTAAGTTTTCATTTGTGTTCTTTTGAGGCTTGTAGCCTGGCTCACATAGATGTAATCCAGTATGATACGTTCATAACATTTTCTCTTGAAATAACATTTTTTTTGTGACTTTTACACAACCATTAGTTATAAGGAAAATTTCATACGTGTTCTCTGAGGATTGTAGCCTGGCTCACATAGACGTAGCCCACTATTAGAGATGTCAAGAAATCGAATCGAAATTTTAAGATTTGGGCTTGACTCGAGCTTTCAACTCGGGCAGGCTAGAACTTTTTCCGGGTTGAGTCATGGGCGATCCTATGGTACGTTCGTAATATAGGATAATTTATAACTTTAAATCACTAGATATTTCATATTAAATAATCAAGAAATTGAAGAACTATAGCGGAAGCATACCTGAATCAGATATGGTTATTTACAATAATTGAATCCTGTGGTATAGTCTTCCAAATCTATATGCAACCCATAATTTTCTTTGGCGATGGGAGACAGAATAGAATGAGTAAAATATACGTGTGATTTGGGGATCATAACTATATTTATACAGCGATACCCTTTGACCTAATTTGGCCCATCATAGAATTAGGACTTGGGCTCGGTCTCTACACATATAGAACCCACACTTTAATTGAATGCATAACGGTTCAAAATCGAAGCCTTATTAGATCACTTTAATTGTGCTTAATCGAATTTGATAGCCTTTAATTTAACACACAATTATTTATACTCATAAGCCCATCGATAGATTAAAAAATCCTTACAATCTCCCACTTGGGCTATATGTGTCACCTTATAATTGTGCATTAAATATAAACTTATGAGTACTCAGAATTTTGCTATTATTACTGAATGTATCCCCAAACAATCTCGTCCATCAATCATATCAACATAGGATCAAAGTGGCTTTTGCTACTTTCATGTAGCTAAACCCATCAATGGTCACGTATATCGATACAACCGAATGACATAGATCAAGTATGGATTGTAGCATAGAAATTACATGTGATGTGATCTATAACATGTCTATTTCCAACTGGTCCATCTTAATACTTTAGTGAGATCATTTTAAACAAATTCAGAGATAATAAACCAAATAGCTGAAAATAATTTTAATCATAAACCATATCCAAAATAACAGTACATGTGTCCAATATAAAAAGCAAAAATACAAACTCCCACTAAAATTAAATATTCTCAAGAGACATTACACTCATATGAACAGTGTGCTCATGAAAGACATTGGGTATTAATCCCCTAGTGAGCGGATTCCCAACCATGGAGTTTGTCCCAATGTACTTTATTGACACATGTCCACTCCAAACCTTTTCTTTAACAGTTAGGAACTTGATCTCTATAAGTTTTGACTTCTCGAGCTCCTGTTGTTATTGGAATATAGCAATGCTGATTTATTGTCATAAAATATCTTAAGTGGTCTTTCTATATTGTCCACAATGCGCAGCTCAGTGACAAAATTACACAACCATATTCCATGATTTGATGCCTCATAACACGCTATAAACTCCGCTGCCATGGTGGAAGTAGCTATGAGTGTCTGCTTAGCTCCTTTCTAGGAAATAGCACTTTCAGCAAGTAGGTAAGTATAGCCTGAAGTGGATCTCCTACTATCTTGGCATCCAGCGAAATCGGAATCAGAATAATCGATGATCTCCAACTGATCCGATCTCCTGTATGTGAGCATGTAGTCTTTTGTTCTCTGTAAATACTGCATGACCAGTTTGGCTACTTTCCAATGATCCATTATCGGGTTACTTAAATATCTCCCTAGTATCCCAACAATGTACGCTATATACTGACGCATACAAACCTGAGTTTATATTAGACTCCCTATAGCTGAGGAATAAGGAATCTTCTACATTTCTTTAATTTCCAAGTCATTTTTAGGGCATTGACTTAAACTGAAATTGTCTCCTTTAGCCACTGGGATGTCACCTGATTTATAATCTTGCATGTCATATCTTTTAAGTACCTTTTCGATATAGTTCTTTTGTGATAATCCAAGAATACCCTGAGAACGATCTCGGTGTATCTGAATTCCTAATACAAAAGAGGCGTCACCAATATCTTTCATCTCAAAATTTTTTGCTAGAAATCTCTTGATTTCGTGCAATAAGCCTATATTGTTGCTGGCAAGTAATATGTCATCGACATATAAAATCAGAAAAATATACTTGCTCCCACTAAACTTGTAGTATATACAATCATCGACCAAATTCATCTCAAAACCAATTGAGATGATCACCTAATGAAACTTATAATACCATTGATGAGATGCCTGTTTCAGTCCATGGATAGATTTCTTTAATTTGCATACAATTTGCTTTGCATCGTCCAATACAAAATTTTCTGGTTATACCATATAAATTGTTTCATCAATGTCACCATTGAGAAATGTTGTCTTAACATCCATCTGATTTAACTCTAGATTGAAATGCGTTGCCAATGCCATTGTAGTTATGAAGGAGTCTTTCGAAAAAATCGGAGAGAAAGTCTCTTTATAATCGATGTCTTCTTTCTGTGTAAAGCACTTTGCGACAAGATGAGCCTTATACTACTCTACATCACCTTTCGAATCCCTCTTGGTCTTAAATATCCATTTGCAACCAATGAGTTTTGTACCTTCAGGCAATGGAATGAGGTCCCATACGTTATTGTCCTTCATGGATTTTATCTCTTCATTCATGGCATCCAGCCACTTTTGAGAGTTAGAACTTTTCATGGCTTGAAGGAAGTTGATCGGATCATCTTCCACCATTCCAATGTCAACTTCATGTTCTTAGAGAAATACGATGTAATCATCTGAAATCACACTTCTCCTCTCTTTAGTGGATCTTCTTAATGACATTGGTTCTTGAGGCTGTAGAGTTTGTTCTTTTA
Organism: Olea europaea var. sylvestris; assembly: GCF_002742605.1. NCBI lineage: Eukaryota > Viridiplantae > Streptophyta > Magnoliopsida > Lamiales > Oleaceae > Olea > Olea europaea. The sequence continues at coordinate 8,395,872 of NC_036240.1, forward strand.
GAACAATTTGTTGATCTTGAGAGGGAGATATGACATTGTCTTGAATCGGAGTTACTTCTTGAACAATGTCAAGGATAGAAACCTAATCATTGTTAATGACAATTGGAGGAATTTCAACATATTCCTCTTCAAAGACAAAGCCTGTAACCCTTTTCCCCCCCGCAAACTCAATATTCTCAAAGAACTGAGCATTTTCTATCTCGAAAATTACCTTAGTTGTGGGATTATAAAACTTATAACCCCTGGACCTTTCAGAATATTCAAGAAGATAGCAACCGATGGTCCTTGCGTCCAGTTTCTTTTCATTTGGCTTATAGGGCCTTGCCTCAGCTGGACACCCCCCAAATGTGTATGTGCTTCAACTAGGCTTCTTGCCTGTCCAAAGCTCATATAGGGTTTTGTCAGTGGCCTTAGTTGGAACTCTGTTGAGTATATACACTGCGGTCTTTAATGCTTCACCCCAGAGAGATTCTAGTAAGGTGGAATGACTAATCATACTTCTCACCATGTCCTTAAGCATTTTGTTTCATCTCTCAACGACACCATTCATAGTGGGCGAACCCGACATAGTGTACTATGGTACGATACCGCATTCCTCTAGAAATTTAGCAAATGGTCCTGGACGTTGTTCACCTGAATCATCATATCTGCCATAATATTCACCCCCACGATCAGATCTGACGCTTTTAATCATTTTGCCGAGTTGGTTCTCAACTTCGAATTTATAGTTTTTAAACACATCCAGTGACTATGATTTTTCATGAATGACATCTATGCAGTCATATCTTGAAAAGTCGTCTATGAACGTTATAAAATATTGTTGACCATTCCAAGAACTTGTAGGGAATGGTCCACAAATAGCCGCATGTATAATTTCTAAGACGTCCGAAGTCGTATTGGCTTGAAATCTCATTTTATTGGTTTGTTTTTTCCTTTATACAGTTGACACACAGATCATAATCTGTGAAGTCAAGAGGGTCGAGAATCCCATCAGACACAAGTCTTTCAATTCTCCTTTTGGAGATGTGACATAATCTCTTGTGCCACAACGAGGTAGAATTCTGGTCGGTTAATTTTCGCTTTACACCTCGAGTACTTACATGAAAGGATTCATTAAAAGAAGTATTTGTATCAATTGAATAAAGATTATCATAACTTGATAAGAAATCGGAACCAACCAATTTTGAGTCATGAAACAAACTAAATTTTCCATTTCCAAATGAACAAGAATAACCAAATTTGTCCAAAACAGAAATAAAAATCAAATTTCGTCTAAAAGACGGTACAATAAATATCTCAACAAGGTCCAAATAAAATCCAATTTTTAACAATAATCTAAATTTTCCTATTGCCTCTATTTCTACCTTCTTGCCGTCGCCAGCATAGGTGTATCTTTCACCATCACTTGGTTTTCGACAACTCAAACAACCCTGCATAGGCATACTGATGTGAGTTGTTGCACTAGAATCTATCCACCAAGTATGTCTAGGTACCGAAGTTAAATTAACCCCAGAACAAACTAAATGAAGAAAAATATCTTTCTTTACATGTCATGCGTGGTAATTGATGCAATTCTTATTCTTATGACCTACAGCTCCACAGAAGAATCAATCAACTTCAGTTGGTTCGTTATGCTATTTATTTTGCGGTGCTGTATCGGCACCTTCCTTATTAATCTTCATTTTCTTGTTCCTTTTGTCCTTAGAGGTAGTGGCCAACTGAGCATTTTCTGTCTTCTCATACTTCAATCTTTCCTCTTCCTGAACACAGTGTGAGATGAGCTCATTAAGGAACCATGAGTCCTTTTGACAGTTGTAGCTCACCTTGAATTGACTAAAATGTGCCGGAAGGGATATCAAAACCAAGTGCACTAACAAGTTTTCAAATAAATCCAACTTGAGTACCTTTAGTTTTGAAGCAATGTGAGACATTTTCATAATCTACTCCCGAATGTTTCCTTTCCATTTATACCTCATTGAGACAAGGAAACCCTTAGCCGTAGTCATCTTATCGGACATAGTGCTCCGAAATGCTTCTGGAATCGCACGCTTCATGACCATTAAGCTTATGCAGTTCGATCGTTCCCATTTTTCCATCTCCATCTTGTCCGTAGAGGTACTCTTATCAGTAAGTGTAGCAGGTTGATCGACCCATAAAGCAATGTCCAGGTCTATGACTCCGAGAACAATCATCAAGTTCTCTTGCCATGCTCTGAAATTTGTGCCATTAAGCATTGAAATTGAATTGATGCTAGCAGAGATATTAGGAGCAGAAATTGAATTAGAGAACGATTATTATGAATAGCTCACATAAATATCTTTGATATGCAAATATTAATCATCTCAAATAGTGGTAGGGCCCATCATAAGATACCAAGCATAACATCAATATCTAGTCTTTGGATAGAGTTATTGATTTGTAAGCGGTACTCTTGGCATAGTGATCAAACATTGACGATAAAATAATGTATCAATCAACAAACCTTTCTTTGGACCGATTTATTGATCACACATTAAACAAATAATAGTCGCACGTTTATCACCACATGTGCATCTGTATTCGGTTAAATATTGACATTCCTTTGAACCAACCAATATTCCCATGAATAACACATGCACAAATATCTTTTAATATTCCAAGTTAATCAAGTTTGACAAGAGAGGTTCCTTTGGCAACATGTTGCTTCAATTAACTAACTTTCGAATATTATATTTCTTAAAAGAGTCATTCGTACCAAAATTTCAGAAAGAGAATCACCAGTTTTGCATATTTTGTTTAATTTTAAACTTTATGAGCCTTAGGATTAATAATTCAAAATTTTAAGAGGGCAAAATTAATTAATTCCAAACTGTAGGGGTTGAAATTAATAAACTTGAAAATTTAGGGATCATAATTAATTAATTCAAAACTTTGGTGGATCAATTAGAACAAATTTAAAACTTTAGGGGCCAAAAAATGACCAATTCAAAAATTTAGGGATCAAAATTTGAAAAATTGAAACTTTGGGGTCAATTTGAATTAATTATAAACTTTGGGAGCCAATTTGAATTAGTAATTAAAGTTTGAGGGCTTTAATTATAAAATTTAGAACTTTAATGGCCCGAATTAATTAATTTTTAAACCTTAGGGACTAAATTATTAAATCCAAAACTTAAAGGCCCAAACTCGAATATACTTTAAAATGTTAGGGACTGAAATCTTAATTTTATAACCTTAACCCTAATAGCAGATAGGGACCTCAAATTATCTAATTTACAAAGGAAGCCCCCATCCCCAAATCTTGCAAAAACCTAAAAAAAAAAAAACTCCATAATTTTCTTCTCCACTTCTTCCTTGTGGTGCACGCCAATGCCGCTTGGTGTAAGGGCATCGACCCATGCCGGCACCCTTAGCAGCAGGCTATTGCCTCGTAGGAGTCGGCTACTGACGAAATATATATATATATATATATATAACTCAAAAAAAATCTGTAGCTAAAAATTTATAATCTAAAATTCCCAAGATTTTAATCTAGATTCAGGAATATAACCAAGAATTATATACCAAATAGTTTTCAAATTCAATAAAATATGGATCCAAAAAATTATCAAATTTGAAAACTTAAAAGATTATTGCAAGAATCAAATAAAATATTCGATTTTCAATTATTCAACATGAAAAGACTCTGATACCACTTGTAGGATAATTTATTACTTTAAGTCACTAGATCTTTCATGTTAAATCATCAAGAAATTGAAGAACTATAGCGGAAGCATACCTAAATCAGACATGGTTATTTGCAACAATTGAATCCTGTAGGAATTGATTCAAATAATTAACCAAAAATTTGGAAAATGAAAAGGTGTGTAAAAGTGGAAAGTGAAAAAGTGTGACTACATGTTAATTTCGACCAAATATTCGGACTTGATCCGATGGTCAAATTACAAAAGCAAATAGACCAACTTATTCTACTCATCGAGTAGATCACCGTGGTATATTTGAAATCTCGAAACCAATTTCGAATGAATGAGAAATTACGGATCAATGTTGGAAGAAATGAAGTGTTGCAACTTTTCGAAAGGATGCAAGTTTTGGCCAAGTGTTGCAACTTTTTTGAAAGAATGAATGTTTTGACCCACACTATTTCATTTGCACCCTTTCCGCATCTATAAATAGAACCCTATGGACATGGTTTTTGATACACCAATTGCATTGAGCATTCATTCTCCTCTTGCAATTCTCTCATTTCTAATTTCATAGCATTTTCATACATTTCCTTTGTAGAGGGAAAATTCTGTCAAAAGTTCGTCAGTTTCTTGTGGTTTGAAGTGCTGCTATCACAAGTTGTGAACCCATTGTATCTTGGGAGACAAGTGTCATTCACCGTGGGTACCGTAGCTGTGTAATTTGTCTTAAGGAAATAGATGACGTCTGGCCTTGGATTATTCTCTATTTCTACTCTTTCTTAATCCTTGTTTTGCGTAATCGTTATATCGAAACTCTATCCAAATTTTAATTCATATAAATTGTGTTTTGATCACACTCTTGCGGGTTAAAACTGGTCAAACAAATACATTAAAACCAACCTTTACATAGCCCTTTTTATAAGTTATCTCCAACAATTTTAAGACAAATTTTGTGTCTTTGTGGTTGGTTGTGGACAAACATTACTTTGGTTGAATAGTGTTTTGTGTACTATTCCTCCACCGATATTATCATTATTTTGTTGAACTTCTATTTGTGTAACAGAAATGACTACCATCGGGATTTCGTCAAGTCAAAATGGTTCCAATAATGTGGTACCACTTGTGGCCATACCGTTGCATAATACTACTATTCCACATGGGGAAAAGCCGAAAAAATTTGCAGGAGTAGACTTCAAGAGGTGGTAACAAAAGATTTTGTTTTATCTCAACACTCTTAATTTGGCTAAATTTCTAAAGGAAACCGCACGACTATACAAGAAGGGAAAAATAATCGTGAATTGATTATTGCTTTGGATGCATGGAAACACTCGGACTTCCTATGCAAGAACTATATCCTAAATGCATTGGATAATACACTATATGGGGTGTATTGTTCAAAGGAATCAGCCACGGAACTATTGGATTCTTTGGAGACAAAGTTCAAGACTGATGATGCCGGAACAAAGAAGTTCATTGTTAGCAAATTTTTGGACTACAAGATGGTAGATTTCAAAACCGTAATTAGCCAAGTGCAAAAGATTCAAGTCTTGTTGCACAACATCCATGCCGAGCAAATGGAATTGAGTGAATCATTCTAAGTTGCTGTCATTATTGGGAAACTCCCTCCTATGTGGAGAGATTTCAAAAATTACCTCAAGCACAAACGCAAGGAAATAAACTTAGAAGAATTGATTGTGCGCTTGAGGATTGAAATGGACAATCAAAAAATTGAACGAAGGCCGATTAATCAAGATGGTGCAAATTTTGTTGAAATGGGACCAAAGACAACAAACAACAAACGAAATGCTCCTAATTATGCACCGCGAAGAGACAATTCCAAGAAAGCTAAAAAGTTCAAAGGGAATTGTTACAACTATGGCAAGGCTGGACATCGTTCAAGTGAATGTCGAAAACCAAAGAAGATTGCTCAAGCCCACATGGTTGCAAATAACACTCTATCCGATGGACTGCAAGAAATGAGTTTATCTGCAGTAGTGTCCGAATGCAACATGATTGGAAATACTAGAGAATGGTGGATTGACACTGGCGCTACCCGCCATGTGTGTGCGGACAAGGGGATGTTCTTCAACTATCAAAAATTGAATGGGGAACAACGATACATGGGAAATTCTGCAAGTTCCAAATTTGAAGGACAAGGCAAAGTCACTTTGAAGATGATATCTGGGAAAGAACTCATCCTCAACAATGTCCTACATGTGCCGAATATAAGAAAGAATTTAGTGTCCGGGTTCTACTTAGCAAGAATGATTTTAAACTTGTATTTGTATCCGATAAATTTGTGTTGTCTAAGAATGAGATGTATGTAGGGAAAGGATACACGTGTGATGGAATGTTCAAGTTGAATGTTCTTACAATTGTACCGAAGCAAGTCGTTATGAATAAAATTATGAATTCCGTTTACTTGCTTGAGCCTTCATGTTTGTGACATAGTCGATTAGGATATGTGAATTATAAATAGTTGCGCAAACGAATGAATCAAAGTTTAATTTCGGTGCATAAAATCAATCCTAATCATAAATATGAAATACGTGTTGAAGCAAAATTGGCTAAAACATCGTTCCATTCAATACAAAGGAATACAACCCCTCTTGAATTAATCCACAGCGATATATGCGATCTAAAATTTGTACAAACTCGAGGTGGTAAGAAATATTTTATGACATTTACTGATGATTGTACAAAATTTTGCTACGTCTTTCTTTTGAGAAGTAAAGACGAAGCTTTAAATGCATTCAAAACCTATAAACTGAAGTTGAAACATAACTTGAAAAATGAATAAAAAATATTCGTAGTAATAGAGGAGGTGAATATGGGGCACCGTTTGAAGACTTTTGTTCTGAACATGAAATTGTTCATCAAACAATGACACATTACTCTCCTCAATCAAATAGTGTTGCAGAACGCAAAAATCAAACACTTAAAGAAATGATGAATGTCATGTTAATAAATTTGAGTTTACCACAGAACATGGGGGGGGAGGCTATTTTAACGGCAAATAGTATTTTTAATAAAATACCACTTAAAAAAATGGAAGAGACACCATATGAACTATGGAAAGACCATCCTCCATCCTACCAATACTTGAAAGTGTGGGGGTGTTTGGCTAAGGTTGAGGTACCTAAGCCTAAACAAGTTAAAATCGGTCCTAAAACTATATATTGCATATTTATTGGATATACCAATAATAGTAGTGCATATCGATTTCTTGTACACAAATCCGAAATACAAGACGTAAACGAAGGGACCATAATTGAATCAAGGAATGCATCATTCTTTGAAAATATTTTTCCTTGCAAAGATAAAGAAAATACGAGTTCTAACAAGAGAACATATGAAACTACCAATGGAACTTCAAATGAGAAAGAACCAAGGCGTAGTAAAAGGATTAGGACTTCCAAGACGTTTGGCCCAGATTTTCTAACCTATATGGTAGAGGATGATCTAAAGACTTTCCATGAAACAATGTCCACACCGGAAGCACCGCATTGAAAAGAAGCTATCAATAATGAGATAGATTCTATAATGCAAAACCATACATGGGAGTTGTAGCGACCCAATTTTTTTTTTTTTTGTACTTTAAAATTTAAGTCGCTACCAAACGTTTCTTCAAAAATAAATGGGTTTATAATAATGTTATCCCGAAATAAAATAGTGTCAAGTGAAAGAGTAAAAGCTTTAATACATATATTCATTTCATCCCTTTTATACAATTGACGCAACCACAAGGTATTTTACAACTTTTAAAATATACATGCCTGATTTTAATTGAAGTATGTAGCCCCATGCATACTTTCTGTTTTTTATAAAAGTGTACAGCACCATACATGTATTCAATCATTGAATTTAAATCTTTTGGTGATAAGTGACCATAAAAACATATATATAACTGTTGACGTTTATGCAGCCACTTGTCCGTTTCAACATCCAATAGTTTTAAAATGGCAGAAAGGTAAGATGGGATTTACACCAAATATCATAAATCTTAATTAAAATTCGAGTGCAATTTAAACATTTAAAGAGATGAGAATGTTAATATCCTAGAAAACATGCAACTAAATTTTTAGCGAACTTGTCCAAATAATTAAATTAAACATAAGTGTCTATTGCAATAATATTAAATAGAAATAAAGTTACGTGCTAGATTTTAGAGTTTTGTCCCATGAAACGAGGCACAACCACACCATCGAGCCACCGCACTCCGACACGACCCGTACTAACCTGTAAGGTAGGGAAAAGGGATGAGTGTAAAGAATACTCAGTAGGATACAAATATTCGTACAATCCCGAATAACATTTATCGTTCATATATCAAAATAAATCGTACCGTCATATCATATCTTTAACCGGTAAGAGCTCAATCATATCATATCATTTGTACCGGATGGCCATATATGTCATATCATACCATTTCATATCATTAACGAAAATATTTATCAATATGAAATAACAAAAATTTAGCGGGACAACCACTTGCATGTCGTATCCTACCTTAACCTTCAAATGCGTTTCAGCCCAAAGAAAAATGTTGAGATATGAAGAATGCTCTATAAATGTTACTGCAAAGTCTTTCTTGTTTGAGTGAAATAAAAATATAGAAGAAAATGATTAATAAATATAGGATGGGGAAGTTATTTAATTGTTGAAGTGAAGAAACCGTATGAACATGAGATAAATGAAGGAATGTGGAGAATCTTTTATTTTAGTTGGGTAGTGGGGAAAATGTAGTAGGTATGTGGAAGTTTTTTAGAGGTGGCTAATTTGAGTGGGAGAGAGAAAAACTCAAAGGAAAAGTAACGTGTGAAAATATAAAATATATATATATCTACCCATCTCTCTCTCTCTCTCTCTCTATATATATATATATATATATATATATAACTTTTTTATTATTCAATTAGTACCACAACACGTGCCCCCCTTAATTTATAGATTCATTAATTTAACTTAATTAAAACCATTTAGTACCATATCTTTTTTTTTTATTATTATTATTCAATTAGTACCACTACACGTGCCTCCCCCCTTAATTTATAGATTCATTAATTCAACTTAATTAAAACCATTTAGCACCATATATTTTGACCTCGATAATTTGGGCATCGCTTAACCAAATCAACTTTTTCTCGAGTCTAATATGCGTCACTAATTTCAATCTATCCAACGAGCCCAATATTCATTTACTTATTGTTGCTCGGTCAAAATCTAATTATTTGACCCAAATAAAATTGAAATTTGCTATGTATCATCTTAGTCCCTAACTTTTCAAAATATTAAAATATAACATATAAAAATTTAATTCTATTTTATGAAAATTTAGGACTTTACAGGAGTTGGTTGATTTACCTCCCGGTAACAAGCCTTTAGAATGCAAATGGATATTCAAAAAGAAATTGAAAACTGATGGATCCATTGATAAATATAAGGCTATATTGGTTGCTAAATGATATAGGCAAAAACGAGGACTTGATTTCTTTGATACCTACTCACCTGTGACTAGAATCACGTCAATAAAGTTGTTAATTACATTTGCGGCAATACACAATCTTGAGATTCATCAAATGGATGTAAACATAACATTCCTAAACGGTAGGTTAGAAGAGGAGATTTACATGGAGCAACCTGAAGAGTTCGTTTCTCCTAACAAAAAATACAAAGTGTGTAAACTTGTTAAGTTCCTGTATGGATTAAAATAGGCTTCTAAACAATGACACCAAAAGTTTGACAAAACAATATTGTCAAATGGATTCAAGACCAATGAATGTGACAAATGTGTTGTATTTCTATATGTAGATGATATGTTAATAATGGGCAATAATCACGAAATATTGCTTAACATCAAAAAGATGCTAACAAAGCATTTCGATATGAAAGATATGGGTGTGGCAGATGTAATCCTAGGGATTAAAATCTCTAGAACACAGGATGAAATTGTACCTTCACAATCTCACTACATTGAAAAAATACTTAAGAAATTTGACGTGTTTGAGGAAAGTCCTGCGAGAACTCCTCTTGATCTGAGTATGTACTTAGTCAAGAATATGGGAGAAAGCATATCACAACTAAGGTATTCACAAATAATTGGCAGTCTTATGTATATTACAAACTGCACTCGACTAGATATTGCTTTTGCGGTGAATAAACTTAGTAGATTTACAAGTAATCCAAATCGTGATTATTGAATGGCTTTGACGCGGGTTCTAAGGTACTTGAAGTATACCTTAACCTATGAATTACACTTTACAAAATATCCTGCGGTACTAGAAGGATATTTTGATGCGAATTGGATATCCGATATGAAGGATTCCAAGTCCACTAATGGTTATGTATGCATTATTGATGGAGCTGCTGTATCATGAAAATTAACAAAGTAAACGTGCATAGCTCGATCAATGATAGAATCTGAGTTTATTGCTTTAGGAAAAGCTGGAGAAGAAGTAGAATGGCTTCGAAATTTCTTAGAAGATGTTCCATGTTGGCCCAAGCCAGTATCTGCGATAAGTATACATTGTGATAGTCAATCAGCAATTGGAAGGGATCGAAGCAGCATGTATAATGGTAAGTCTAGATATATTCGTCGTAGACACAACACCATTAAGCAACTGATCTCAAATGGTGTTATCTCCATAGATTATATGAAATTAAAGGAGAATATTGCGGATCCACTTACGAAAAGTTTGCCCAGAGATCAAGTGCATTGCCTATCGAGAGGAATGAGATTAAAGCCTACTACGTAAGAGTTTTTGCAATGGTAACCCTACCTTGTTGACTGGAGATCCCAAGATCATGGTTCAAAGGGACAACTAAGTTGTGAAAATTTCATGAAGCACTTAGGAAATTAGAATTCCTAACTCATTCCTATGATACTAAAGTGCTTTCTACAGAGTGGATAGAGGTTAAGATTATCTTTTAATGATTCCTATATCTTGATTAAGCCAAGTGGAGTAGGGTAGAATACTCTTAATAAGAGATCACCTATGTAAGTGTGAAGTGGGGCCGCTTCGATAAGAATTGTATAAGATTTGATTTCTTTAATTAAACACTTATGAAACCAAGAAGGGTTCAGGGCCAAAATGAACAAAGTCATGATAACTAAGTACAAAATAGGGAAGATATCTGTGTGAGTACTATTGTCTTGACTTATACCAAAGGCTGAGTGGTTCAAGACCTATGGTTCAACAATTAGCCGAGTAAGTCTGATAGTATTTTACTAAGGGAGGTTCAAGGCTAGAAGCCACCATCCCTAATGCAGTATTTTTTCCCACCCTCTCTACAGTGCATCATATCATCGCATTTGTATATGCGTACTCGAATTTTCATTCATGTGGGGGATTGTAGGAATTGGTTCAAATAATTAACCAAAAATTTGGAAGATGAAAAGGTGTGTAAAAGTGGAAAATGAAAAGGTGTGAGTACGTGTCAACTTCGACCAAATATTCAGACTTGATCCGATGGTCAAATTACAAAAGTAAATAGACCAACTTATTCTACTCGTTGAGTAGATTATCGTGGTATATTTGAAATCTCGAAACCAATTCCGAATGAATGAGAAATTGCGGACCAAAGTTTGAAGAAATGAAGTGTTGCAACTTTTCGAAAGTATGCAAGTTTTGGCCAAATGTTGCAATTTTTTTGAAAGGATGAATGTTTTTGCCCACATTATTTCATTTGCACCCTTTCTACATCTATAAATAGAACCCTATAGATATGGTTTTGGATACACCAATTGCATTGAGCATTCATCCTCCTCTTACAATTCTCTCATTTCTAATTCCATAGTATTTTCATGCATTTCCTTTGTAGAGGGAAAATTCTGTCAAAAGTTTGTCAGTTTTTTGTGGTTTGAAGTGCTGCTACCACAAATTGTGAATCCATTCTATCTTGGGAGACAAGTGCCATTCACCGTGAGCAACGTAGCGGGACAATTTGTTTTAAGGAAATAGATAACGTCTCTATTTCTACTTCTTCTTAATCCTTGTTTTGCGTAATCATTATACTGAAACTCTGTCCAAATTTTCATTCATATAAATTGTATTTTGATCACGCTCTTGTGGGTTAAAACTGGTCAAACAAATATATCAAAACCAACCCTCACATAGCCCTTTTTATAAGTCGTTTCCAACAAATCCTGCGATATAGTCTTCCAAATCTACACGCAGCCCGTAATTTTCTATGGTGATGGGAGATAGAATAGAATGAGCAAAAGATACGTGTGATTTGGGGACCATAACCGTATTTATACAGCGATGCCCTTTGACTTAATTCGGCCCATTATAGAATTAGGACTTGGGCTCGGTCTCTACACATATAGAACCCACACTTTAATTGGATGCATAACGGCCCAAAATCGAAGCCTTATTAGATCACTTTAATTGGGTTTAACGGAATTTGATAGCCTTTAATTTAACACACAATTATTCACACATATAAGTCCATCGATGGATTAAAAAAATCCTTACACGTAACATCTTCTCTTGGACAAACATTCTTTCTCACTAGTACTTTACAAAACTATTTCTATTTATAAGGAAAAAAATAAGAAAAACTAGAAATGTCACAATTTCGTGGAGAATCATAGTTCATACACGCTTAGATACATGTCTGGAGTAATTTCTTCTAGTCTAAGTAAACCACCATTTAAGTGTGTGGTTGAATACTAGGGTCGAAAGTATGTTCCCTTTTACTGTGAGTTGTGAATCCATTGTATCTTAGGAGACAAGTGTCATTTACCGTGAGCACCGTAGCGGAGCAATTTGTCTTAAGGAAAGAGATAACGTCTCGCCTTGAATTATTCTCTATTTCAACTCCTTCTTAATCCTTGTTTTGCGTAATCGTTATACCGAAACTCTGTCTAAATTTTCATTCATATAAATTGTGTTTTGGTCACGCTCTTGCAGGTTAAAATTAGTCAAACAAATATATCAAAACCAATCCTTACATAGTACTTTTTATAAGTCGTCTCCAACAAATCCTGCGGTATAGTCTTCCAAATCTACATGCAGCCCATAATTCTCTATGACGATGGGAGACAGAATAGAATGAGCAAAAGATACGTGTGATTTGAGGATCATAACCATATTTATACAGCGATGCCCTTTGACTTAATTCGGCCCATCATAGAATTAGGACTTGAGCTCGGTCTCTACACATATAGAACCCACGCTTTAATTGGATGCATAACGGCCAAAAATCAAAGCCTTATTAGATCACTTTAATTGGGTTTAACAGAATTTGATAGCCTTTAATTTAACACACAATTATTCACACATATAAGCCCATCGATGGATTAAAAAAATCCTTACATGTAACATCTTCTCCTGGACTAACATTCTTTCTCACCAGTACTTTACAAAACTATTTCTAGCTATAAGGAAAAAAATAAGAAAAACTAGAAATGTCACAATTTTGTGGAGAATCATAGTTCATACACGCTTATATACATGTCTAGAGTAATTTCTTTTAGTTTAAGTAAACCACCATTTAAGTGTGCGGTTGAATACTAGGGTCGGAAGTATGTTCCCTTTTACCGTGAGTTGTGAATATTTTGGGAGACAAGTGTTATTCACCGTGAGTATCGTAATGGGACAATTTGTCTTAAGGAAAGAGATAACGTCTAACTTTGGATTATTCTCTATTTCTAGTCCTTCTTAATCCTTATTTTGCTTAATCATTATACCGAAACTTTGTCCAAATTTTCATTCATATAAATTGTGTTTTGATCACGCTCTTGCGGGTTAAAATTGGTCAAACAAATATATCAAAACCCATCCTTATATAACCCTTTTTTATAAGTCGTCTCCAACAAATTGTGCGGTATAGTCTTCCAAATCTACACGTAGCCTGTAATTCTCTATGGCGATGGGAGACAGAATGGAATGAGCAAAAGATACGTGTGATTTGGGGACCATAACCGTATTTATACAGTGATGTCCTTTGACCTAATTTGGCCAATCTTAGAATTAGGACTTAGGCTCGGTCTCTATACGTATAGAACCCACACTTTAATTGGATGCATAACGGCCCAAAATCGAAGCCTTATTAGATCACTTAATTGGGTTTAACGGAATTTGATAGTCTTTAATTTTACACATAATTATTCACACAAATAAGCCCATCGATAGATTAAAAAAATCCTTACATGTAACATCTTCTCTTGGACTAACATTCTTTCTCTCTAGCACTTTACAAAACTATATCTAGCTATAAGGAAAAAAATAAGAAAAACTAGAAATGTCACAATTTCGTGGAGAATCATAGTTTATAAACGCTTATATACATGTCTGGAGTAATTTCTTTTAGTCTAAGTAAACGACCATTTAAGTGTGTGGTTGAATACTAGGGTCGGAAGTATGTTCCCTTTTAGAGGAGTAGAAGTTGGTTATTTTGTTGTACTTTGTATGCTAATATTTAGATATTTCTACAAGTGTTGTAATGGTAAAAAGATTTTAGTTGATCAATTGAGGTTGAATTGTTGGACGTATCCTTGATGGTTTACTTGTATGACAAGGAAGTTGTCTCGTACGTCTAGGGTGAATGACCAATGAATGGACAATGAGTTCAAGATGGGTTAGTATAGTCAACCAAACCATCTTATTATATTGTTGATTGGTCGAAAAGTATGTAGTGATTTACATCAACAAGATATGTGAATGACGTGTCTCAGATATATACTTGACTCGATTCGTAGTCTGCATGTGTATCACTTTCTAGAGTTATCAACTAGCTTGTTCCTTTTTTTCCCCTCACTAAACAATGCCCATGGTCTAGCAGGAGTTTTTAAGATTCTTCTTGGCTCATGTGTAGGGTTTAGTACCATTCCCGACTTGTAGATTATGTCAATGAAAAGGTACAAAGAATGGGATGTAAGGCTTTACTTCAAGAGAAGAATAAGATAGTATTACACCGAAGATAAAATAAGGAGGAGCTCATGTGCTTCTTATAACTCGAATAATGATAATCATAAATTTGGATAAGATAAAGATGTACTTCTATGATATGTGATCTTGTATATAAATTTTCTATTTTTTAATGCATTTTCATAAATTGTGATTCTCATAGAGATATAGTAATTTCATGGCAAATAAATTTTATTTTGCTCGAGGGAGACTATCAAATGAGTTAAGGAAATTTTGATAAACAACATATATTATATATTATCAGTATTTGAGAAACGAAATTAAATTAGATTAACTACAATAAAGTTGTGGATCTTTACACTTTAATTGATCGAACTTTTATCCAGTTTAGATTTAGATTTTCAATCACTTTATAATTGCTTTAAAATCAATGAATCGAGAATTTGAACTCCTCCTGTAAATGTGAGGATTAATTTAATTGAATGGCTTTGAGAACAATACTTTATTTATTATTGTATTACTTGTCATGATATGCTGTACTTGTAATCATCTAAGTGAACATGCACATTGGAAGAAAATCAATCTCTAGATCGCTTTTTGAATTTAGATCACAAAGAGAACGGAAGTTTTGAATGGGATAACCGATATTTTAGCGGTTCCAAACCAAAACCCATACACACATGTGCATTGCCTGCCTGCCTAATGGGCAGAATCGTAGGCCATAAGCTTGGGTCGAAGGTCATGGCTTGAGCTCGTGTTTGGGCTCAAGAACATATACTCTTTTTAGAGAAAAAAGTAATAAATATATTATTTCCTCTTTCGATAAAATTTTGACATGCCGCTTGAAAATGCAACGGCGCTTGCTCGAGGACCAACTTACAGCAGTTCACTGTGACAGTTTATCTAAGTTCATTTTGTTGTTGAAAGGGATACATTTATTTTAAATCGACATGTTCTTTTCGGACAAATATTTCACTTAACAAAATTTTGGGAACTTACAATTTGTGTTGCTTTTCTTTTCCGTTGAAGCAGCTTACAAATTATGAAAATGTAGAGAGAAGGTTAACATCTGGAAAAAAAAATTAGAGTTCCCTCAGAAATTTCCAGGGAGCATGTCAATTTAGTATTCTGATAGGGCTTGAAAAGGCACAAACACAATTCTTATTAGTTACCAACAAAAATAACATCTTAAAATCATACATTAACATGATGTCTACAATACTCAAGACAACAAATAAGCAAGTAAATAAACTGCTTGGACATTTATTTGATCAATCAACAGTACTATAATGTTCCTCGAGAAATGACAGGGTTCATTAGTTAGCACGTCAAATTATTGCCGGGATCAACTTGAAGTTGATCGCAGTAATCTCTGTAATACCCAACTCGAGTATTAACCGTGCCTGGATTAGCTCCATCGCATTCAAGGGCACCGTTAATAGCCCGAATGGTAGCCCCAAAACCTTGACCCGAAGTTATACTATCATGACAATTATTCATCCAAAACCAGAGAGCAGTCCTGAATGACACTACGGGATTTGTGGCTACAACTTCTGGATTGTTCAAACCATCAAAGCCTATGCTATTCCCTGCTAGTCCTAGTTGGCGTTTCCCGTTAGTTGTATAGGACCTCGTCCATAATATCCCTTGCCGGGAGCACATGGATATTGTGTGTTTTTTGCGTCACAATAATTTTTAGATGGACCATTTATCTCTTCTATATAGCATAAATCTGCAAAAAGAAACCAATTTTTGTGTTAAAAACTTATGGACTTCGTTTAATGTACATAATTTTCAAAGTCCATAAGTTTTGTACATCAAAGTGTCCATGCCTCTCACATGGGGTGGAGCCCATATGTGAGAGGCATGAACACCCTTATCGATAGAAATTATGTACATCTAAAATTTTCCAAAACTTAAACCCTAATATGTAAATAAAGTTATCAATCATTGGTATGAAATAAAGTCAACGGGTAGGAAGACAAATCCGCCTCTAAAAAAGTATGTGTTATTATGGTGTGCCTGACTATTCCAAGGATAATAAATTATTTAATTAGTCAATACATTATATCGGCTAATGTTACAATCTTGACCAAATTATTTATTGGCTATAACTTTTGAACAAAATGATAGTATTGACGTTCCAAAAAAATTAATAATAATAAAAATTCATGAAGTCGACTTAGATAAGGCGTCTTGGAAAACTTACGTCCAGTTTCATGTGTAACGTGTGCGAAGAATGTAGAGATGGCAATTTGAACCGTCAAAATCGAAAACTACGATTAACCAAAGCAAATGGGGTGAAAAAATCGAACCGATGGTGCAATGGGGCGGATATAATTTTTATTTTAATAAATCGGTTCGTGGCGGTGCAGGAATGGTATTTACTCCGTCGAACCGAAATCGAACCGATTACCTACTAAAAAAAAAACAAAACAATTGAATTGATTATTGGGATTTACAATACTTTTCTATCTAGCCCAAAACAAAATTCCTCCCCCCCCATTACATCTACATGACCTCAGTCGGCCAACCCACTTTCCATTACCCCATAATAATAGTATTAGTATGACAGTATATAAATGCAAATCCTACTCTTCACAAACCACAAACTCATGCACGGCTCCTTTTATTGTTAATTTTTTTCTATTGTGTGTAAAAAATTTTACTTCTTCATCATACTCTAGAGTTTGTGCAACGTTTAGCGAGAAGGAAGCTGACGAAGATGTACTTTTTTTTTATTTGAATCTTAGTTAAGACCATTCTGGAATAGGTAGTATCGTTTTATTCTCTACTTACATTTCTTATTTACTATATAGAAATCAACTTTGAGTGTTGATCTATGCTAGTAAGACTTGTGGGAAGAATGAATCAAGTAACTTCGATGCACAACAATTAAGAATGAAGGAAAAATTTAGTATTGTTATATTTATAATATTGTTTGTTAAATTTGTATTTTACAATTGAAAATTGGGATAATGTTTGCATTTTTGTTTGGAATATTGTTTGATAATGTTTGCATTTTCTTTTGGAATATTGTACTTTTATTTTCATTGACTTTTTTCATAAATTGTTTTCTATCAATTTGACTGATGAACCTATAAAAAATAATTTATTTTCATGGTTATTAACCGAACCGAACCGTGCCGAACCGAGATACGAACCGAACCGATTTACGTAGTTATGGTGCGGTTATGATATGGTCAAAAAATTGATGGTGCGGTTATGATTTTGGCCGAACCGACCCATAACCGAACCGTTGCCAACCCTAAAAGAATGCAGCAATCTCGCGCTTAGAATCATCTACGGAACCAATGGTACCGAACCGTTGATAAAAACCAAGAGCTTCAAGAAATGCCGCTCTAGTGTAGAATCCCTTCCCGGCACAGTCGGAGGCAGCTTGATCAGCAATGCCATTGAAAAATGCATCCGTCGCGATATTAGGAACCGAAACTCCATTACTACTTGGCGGAGCATAGCAAGGGCAACCTTGGCACCCTCTGCCACAGTAGTCATTGCCAGTGCCACAGTAACCATTTTGGCTACAGCATAAATCCTGTGAACAGCCGCAGTTCTGGCCGGAAACTTGTCCGGGCGAGATTCCGACGAGAAATATGGCTAGGGTAATTGCTAGAAAGTCTTTTACTGAATAGTGGAAATCCATTTTTTCAAGGATTTTAGAAGTGTAAGGTGTGGAAATGAGGGCAGAATGAAATATATTTATAGTGCATTATCGGTCGACTTGCACAAACAAAATGCCCCACCAAATTCTCTAGAATGCGTGTACTGTTTTGGTACATAAGGTAGACTTTGACTTTGTCATTTGTAATTTGGCTTAACTGAATATCATTTTATGAGGAAAAATTGCAAAAGCTTCTCGTGTAAATGGTTTGGCTCCGTTTGACCTCCGGCTTTTATTTTATTTCTGTAAAATATAATATTTTGAAGAATGTGTTATTAAAAAGATTTTTTTTTTTTAAATTCCGTATAAAATTATTTTAACGGGAGAATTTGTGATGAAAATTGAGTTTTAAATAACATGATTCATGTAGGACTAAAATTCTACTAACGTTGTGAAGTGGTGAAGTTTATAATTTTTAAAAATATTATTGAAGTCTTTATTATTATCAGTATCTTAAAGAGTCTTTCTGACTTTCTGTAATTCAAAAGACAAGGTGAAAAGTTATTTTTTCTAAAGATTAATTTGTCTTTTATAACTTTATAATTGTTATGAAAGAAATATTATTGGGTTTGACTCCAGTTAATAAAAATAAAAGGTATGAACAAAATTGGTAGAGGACCAGGGAAATAAATATCGAGCGAAGGTATTCAAGTGAAACAGCGGACACGAGTTGCCGGCTGCCAGAAAAGTAATCCTTTGACAATTAGAAGTCATAAGGAAATAATTCAAGAATAAAAGAAAGCTCGTCTTTTTCTAGAGGGCAGAGGCTGTTGAAGCAGTCAAAGAATTCCACAGCAGCGATAGAGGAAGAGAAAAGGGGCAGGCTTGCATGTTGAGCGTATTGATTTTGCATTGAAAGAGATGAGAGTACAAAGAGGCTATCGGGGAGTAGACATAAAAATTAAGAAGGTAAGAGAAATTAGAATAAACGGTTGTGGTGTATATTAAGCTGTTTAATTTTGTGTATGGAGAAGTTGAGAGGATGAGAAAAATACTGGGGTATCGTTATTTACATTCACAATTTTTATATACACATCAATTTTTTAAAAAATAATTATATTATATTTTTGATCTTATGTAAATTTACCCAAATAGATATATATAAAATTAGATAAAAATATATTGTTCTAAATTCATTCACTAATGTTATTTTCATAAATTCTTTTAAACCTTTTTATATTATAAAACCCTAATCATAAAATATCCTCTTCAATGGAAATTAAAAAATAATAATAAAATAAATACACTATTAGAGTTATAATTTTTAAAATAAGTTTCAATACTTGTCCAAATATTCTTACATTATAAAGAAAACGAATTTAAAATTATCAACCGAAACACGAACAATCAAAATTATGAGTTTGTAAACAAAAAATAAATAAATTAAGTATTTAGTATATGATTCGAGGAGGGATTTGTTTGATTGTGTGAGCAGTATACTTTTGAGCAATCCTATTAATTCAAAAACGAGATTTGCTGACCCTTATAACTAAATATTAAAGTATTGAAACATTGCAGTGAACAAGAGTAGTAAGATTATAAAAAGAACTTGTTATGCCTTTGCCTACGTGGCAAGCCATATGGTCGTTAGCTAAGCAATGATGCCACCACTTGAGCGTTTTCCTATGTTGTAGCCTATGTTTTTGAGTCGATGAAGAATGCTCATCACCTTATTGACCACTACTTTTAAAGACTTTGAAGGCGTGATCCAATGCCACTAGCCTCCGGCTTGGTGACATATTTTTATTTGTATAAGTAGATGACATTTTGGCGATGAAGCAACAAAATACTACTTGGTTAGTTATTTATTATATAAATAGAAAGTTAGTATTGAAAATTTTGGGCATTGAAAAGAATAATCTGTTTTGAATATATTTAAAGCCCTATAATGGGATGATATTCTACTTCCTAGGCTCCCAGTAATGCTAAAATCTGTGCTAACGTTTCTGGGTGTCTTGACTTCGTACCTTCCTCCAATTTGATTAGCATCCCATCTTCATCATGCTTTTCGAGTTGACGAAGGTTCTTGCCTCATTTCTTGATCTGTAGGTTGCCTCGTAGTGGTGGCAATCCACTCATGCCAGTAATATAAGAAACATCTACATACTGCAAAAATATGTCTACGGCATCTCCTTGCTATCATTGTGGCGATTCTGTCTCATTGCCTCATGGAGTCAAACAAGAACATGACGTAAGTTGAAGATAAAAATGCAATGAGAAAGGTTGCAGTGGGACAATGAGCAAATATTTAAGATCTTTATTGCAATTAAAAGTATAAGGTCAATATAACCATCTTTTAATAAATTATAGGTATCAGCAAAAACACGGCATTGACATTAAATTCTTCTTATAGTGTTGGTCCATATGTTGTGCTTGAATCTAACTTCTAATAAAAAGGTGAATGACATGCAACTGTTGATACAACAGTAAACCAATCTCATTTTACTCTTCATGCTATTTTCCCTCTTCTTCTTTTTTTTATTGTGAATAAAAAAAAATTTCTTTGCTTCAACCATGCCAACAACCATGTTAACCGTACTCCATGACCATACTCCTTATTTTCCTTTTTATTGATATTTTCATTCTTACTTTTTTTTCATGAAATCTGTTCTTGTTGGACCACATATTCTCACTTCATCTTTGATTCTCTTTTTTTTCTTGGCTTTTAAGCTTGCTGTAGGCATGGAAAGACAAAAAGTTGGATACCTACATGTACAGAGGTTGTTTTTTTCGATCCATATTTGATGGAGGAAAAAAAGTCCAAATAATACAAAAATGCTATATATAGGCTTCACCTTATCTCAATCCTGTTATTTCTAAAAAAAAATGTTGATGATTGGTTTAAAAATAGACGAGCTTGTGAAGGAAAGAGAAAACCCTCGTGCATTGAGAATCCTCAATTCAAAAATCTGATGCATGAAGTGCAACATTGTTCTGCATATTGACGTTTAAGGACTTTCAATTTAATAAGTTGTATTTAGTAGTGTTTATACTTCTTTGGGTGCTTGTATTTGTTTTGATTAGGGTGAATGACATGCAATTGTGGATACAACAGTAAACCAATCTCATTTTACTCTTCACGCTATTTTCCCTCTTCTTCTTTTTTTATTGTGAATAAAAAAAAAATTATTTGCTTCAACCATGCCAACAACCATGTTAACCGTACTCCATGACCATACTCCTTATTTTCCTTTTTATTGATATTTTCATTCCTACTTTTTTTTCGTGAAATCTGTTCTTGTTGGACCACATATTCTCACTTCATCTTTGATTCTCTTTTTTTTCTTGGCTTTTAAGCTTGCTGTAGGCATGGGAAGACAAAAAGTTGGATACCTGCATGTACAAAGGTTGTTTTTTTCGATCCATATTTGATGGAGGAAAAAAAGTCCAAATAATACAAAAATGCTATATATAGGCTCCACCTTATCGTTACTCAATCCTGTTATTTCTAAAAAAAAATGTTGGTGATTGGTATAAAAATAGACGAGCTTGTGAAAGAAAGAGAAAACACTCGTGCATTGAGAATCCTCAACTCAAAAATCTGATGCATGAAGTGCAACCTTGTTCTGCAGATCGACGTTTAAGGACTTTCAGTTTAATAAGTTGTATTTAGTAGTGTTTATACTTCTTTGGGTGCTTGTATTTGTTTTCATTAGATTTTGTCAAAAAAAAAATGAGGTGCGAGATGACACATGAGTTCAGAACTCTCTGCGAGAGTTCAACTTACTAATTTTTTTTGACAGTTTGAACAAGTTAATTTTGTAGTTATTTTTTAATATAATAATTTTGTTTAGTTTTTAGCTTGTTGTTTTAATCTGTTATTGTTATTGTCAGAGAAAATTTTTTTGAAGCTTCGCACTGTGCGGAGAGTGCGGAGAAAGAGTGATCTCTTCGCACAGTTCGCAGAGATGAATTTATCTCTACGAACTGTTCAGATATATATATATATATATATATTTTTTTTTTTTTGCCGTGTTTTTTTTTTTTTTAATATAGTGATTTTTTCTATGAATTGAATGAATGATGGTTCCATTTGACTGAGTGGTTCTACATCTGCAAGATTTTTTTAGAGGGGTATTATCAATTTGTTTTAATCGTTGCTGGAAGATTTAAGGATTTTATTTTGTTTTAGGAGGCACGACAAGAATTATGGCAAAAGATGCTCTAATGGATCACTTGGGTTGGAAAAAGACCCATGTTTTCAGTCATTCAAGTTGGTTAAATTGGTGAGTTCTGATTTTGAATTTTTAATGATGTTTGATTTTTTGATTTTCATTTCTGTGGTTGAAAGGTAAGTAGCGTACGTTTCTTTTTTTTGATTATATGTCAAAATTCCCTGATTTTTAGTGGTGAAATATTCTCAGAACATAAACTACGCACGTACGCGATTTCAGTTGTAAAACCACAAATTTAAAACCAACCTACTGGTAAACAATTCGACTTCAACTTGTTAGTTTTGCTAATTTTATTGTGGATGCAAAAATAATAATAATAATAACAATAATTTGCCCTGCACTGTGCGGAGTAACTCCCATTTCGTGGGAGCAAAGTGTGGAGTTGCTCTCACAAAGTGTGGAGTTACTCTGCACATTCCGCACAAAGTGTGCGGAGTTACGGACAACTCCATACTTTTGTGCAGAGCAACTCGACTGTGCACAAAATGTGTGGACTGTGCGGACACTCCGCACAGATTGTGCGAAATGTCCGTGCAGATAGTTTGTGCGGACTGTGCGGATACTCCACACATTTTGTGCAAAGAGTTTGTAGTTTGTGCGGACAGTCTGCACAATCTGCATAGATTGTGCGGATTGAGCTTTCAACGAGTGTGGTTTGTTTCAGTCTCTCTCTCTCTCTCTTTTTTTTTTTAGCTTGTTGTCGGCCAAAAAGGTTGTGGGAAGACAATGTTGGATACCTACATCTACTCAGGTTGATTTTCTTTGGTGCATATTTGATGGAGGAAATAAAAGTCCAAGTAATGTAGAAATTCTACATATAATCTTCACCTTATCGCTACATAACTCTATTATTTCTGAAAAAGAATGTTGGTGATTGATTTAAGAATAGGCGAGCTTGCGAAAGAAAGAGAAAGCATGAAAATCCTCAACCGAAAAGTCTGATGCATGAAGTGTAACCTCATTCTGATCAACGTTTAAGGACTTTCAGTTTAACAGGTTTATATTTAGTAGTGCTTATGCTATATGTTTTTTGTGCTTGTATTTGTTTTAGTTTTTCATCTCATTTATACTTTTGGTGCATGTATTTGTTTTAACTTTGATCACAGTTTTGGTAAACAATATGTATTAAGATTTTGTTGGGAAAAAATCTCCAAACTGTACGGAGAGATTTTTTTAGCAGTTGTTTGAGAGTGCTTGTAATATACTAAATGTGGTCATTTTTTTTATATATAATTATGTTTATGTTTAGTTTATTTATATGGAATGCTTTTTTCCTTACAATTTTCTTTTTTTTTCGAATTTTTTCTTATAGGTCATGCTAATCAACATTTTGAATTAGGAGGAGAATCAGGCGACGTAAGCGTGAGTGTTGAATATGCAGAAAATTTTTGTAAAGGAAATATTCCTGATGAGCCTTATGTTTTTCCATCTTCTAAAATTTGTAGTTATTGTGGTGCTACAAAATTCTATAGAGAAAGTGGAGTCTTTTGTTGTTGTGATGAAAATGTCAAATTACAGCTACATGATATACTTCCTGAAATGTATGATTTATTTACTTCCACATTTGAAGAGGTTGTAGCTTATAGTGATGGCAAGTCTCCCCGCCCCGAAGCCGTAAGCCGTCTTCAGTTGCCCTAAGCCCGTATATATATATATATATATATATATATAATACAATTTACAAAAGGGCTGGGAGCATGGGACGTTGGGTAAGCCGTAAGCCGTCTTAAGTTGCCCTAAGCCCCCGTTTGAGCCCCATTACTTTTCATTACATCACATTTCATTTTTCTCTCTCCTATTTTTAACCACACAATCTTCCATAAAATAATATTACACGTAAATCGAAAAATTTTCCTTCTTTTTCAACCATTCATTTTTCAAAAAATACTATTCCACCCATTAATTTTTCCACGTAATGGGGGCCAAACAGGGGCTTATCATTTCAACATTTCCCTTTCCACTCCTTTTCCTCTCCTCTCGTCTCTGTCGACTGCCAACGACGGAACGACCGAACCAAAATCTAAATCAATTTCTCTTAGAATTTCTGCAAATGCAAAAGAAGAAAACGCGAGGAACGATTATCCACGATCCAAATCGCAAAGCCAAACCCTAACCCCGCAATCAATTTCGAACCTCCATCGACGGCTTCCCAAAATCTGATTTTCGAGTTGCCAGTCTCACCGCACAGCACACGCAGGTTAAAGAAATCTGATTTACTGTGTTTTTCCTTGTTATTCATTCTACTCCTTTGCTCCGTCTTTTGATTTACATTGGTGATTGCAAGTTGCTTTTTTTTTTTTTAATAATCTTGTTCAATGAATAATGTGCATCACTAGGATTTGCTTTATGTTGTTTATTATACATCTTTCTCAGTCATGGTAACAAACTGATTTTAGATTTCTTTTGTCAGCTTCAAAAATAGGAGAAACAAGTAATATAGTATGTTAACTCATTTAATAAATTGTAGACAGAAAACGCATTTATACGGTAAAGGTTTACATAAATTTGCAGTAAAAATGCAAAAAACACGAAATATGTGGTAGAAATTGCAGAAAGCATCAATTAAAACATCAAATTTCTAACGATAGTCATATTACAAAATATATAATCTCACAGATTCCAATGCTTTAATGTTTATATTTAACCAGACTTGATTGCAAAAAGATTGATTAAATCCAGTATAAAGATAATTTTAGACATTCACATTTAAGATGACAACATGATGCACCATGCTGGGATCATAATATTTTCTTTTTTTTGTTTAGGCCCTTCCGATTGTTTGCAGGACAGCTGGTCTGATAGCAAGGCAAGGACCTTCTCTAAATCGACCTTAAGTAGACTCCTCGGTAACCCTACATTCTTTACAATCCAAACATTTGCCATGTTAGCTCTTAATATAAAAAGTATTTTTCTCTTGGTGATTTTAGATTTATTTTGCTTTTGGGTGGTTTTTCTCTGCTGTTTTCTTTTCCTTCTTTATTTTACTCTTCCCTTTTCACTTAAAATATGGTTTCCTGCTGAAGAAGAAAATATAAAGGTCAGTTGTCTGAAATCGCATTGAGTCACTGTCACTACATTTTAATGATCCCCCAAATATAGTTAATATTGTGAGAAATGTGAACTGTATTTGAAAATCTGATCCTTTTTTGGTTCCAAAAGCTTGGATTTGAAAATCTTTTTTGACCGGGCCTCAATTTGTAATCTACTAAACACAAAAATTCATTTTAGGTTATTTTTTAATCTCACGTGAGCTTTTACATATTTAGGCTTACAAGAAACATGTTATGCACACATGCAATTTAGTCTCCCCTTGAAGAGGGTTAAATAGATAGTTAAACAAATGAAGCAAGCAATAGACTATCAGTTCTATATAACTTGTGTCTTCAATAAATGCCTCCTGATGAATAACTTAAGATATTTAATCTTGGGTGTCTGGCTTGGCTGCAAATAAATCTGCTAAGCAGGTTTCTTTTCAGGAGGAATTTGTTGCAGTTCTCAGAAATTGCATATTATTAATAGTCACACAACTAGTAGCAGAAACAAAAAGCGTGTTATCCTCCTCACAGGCTTTTGTAGCAGCTAATCATAGAGAATATATAGTTTGATTTTGCTGCAGTAAAAACGCAAGTTTTGAAGTCAATATTTGTAGTTTCCGAACAAGTTTTGAAGTCAATAAAAATAGGCTTACTTTCCTTTTTTGCATGTCTCAAATTATAGGCTACTTTCCTTATTGAGATTATGGTTGATTTTTTAGTTTTCTATTATGCCCCTATTTAATATGCTTTATTTTCAACAACTATGAATTACATCTATTTATGTTGAATACCTACCTTTCATTCAAATTACAACTTTTTATTCAAACTTTAAATAAATTTATCATGGAAACAAACTTGAGTTGAGACATATATTTGGCCCAAGTAGTGCTGGAAGTATTGGATTAGGACCAATATGTGAGGAAGATAGCACAACCGATGTACCGGAGAGCAATGTCCCGCAAGAAGATCCAGTTGATTTGTTACCAAATGCGGATGAAAGGACAATAGACCTAAGTGACGATGAGCGTGATATTGAAGAAATATCATTTGGAAAGAGGAAATTGACTTCAATTGTGTGCTCCCACTACAAAAGATAGAAAATTGGTGAGAAATGGAAGGCTGTATGCAATCATTACAAGAAACAGTTAGGGGGTGAAACAAAAAATGATACAAAGCATTTGCATGATCATTTGAAGAGATGTGTATTCCGTTATAAGGATAATACTCACCAAGCAACATTAAATTTCAAAAAGGATGCCACGAGTGGCAAGATCACAATGGGTACTTACTCTTTCGATCCAGATAAGTGTAGATATAGTCTTTCGAAAATGGTGATTTTGCATGAGTATCCTTTGTCTATGGTTGATCACATTGGATTTCGAGAGTTCTTACACGACCTACAACCATTGTTTAAGGTTCCTTCTCACAACACTTTGAAGAGCGACATTTTGAAAATCTATGAATACAAGAGAGCCAAAAATATGATTGCACTCGAAAAGATTGAGAGTCGAATTTCGATCACTACCGACATGTGGACCTCTTCTAATCAAAAGAGAGGATTCATGGTTATCACTGCTCATTTCATAGATGATGCGTGGAAATTACAGAGTCGAGTCATGAGGTATAGTAAAACATTACATTCACTTGTTCCCATAATTTACTAAAATGATATTCTTTTAGTTGATTTAATTTGTTCTTGAATGAACTCAAGTTTATATATGTGTCGTGCCCACACACTGCTGATGTGCTTTCAGAAACTCTATTAAGCACCTTGATGGACTGGAATGTTGATCGTAAGTTACTAACTTTGACCGTAGATAATTGCACCACAAATGATGCAATGTTCAGTATTGTGCTAAGTCAAATTTGTACTCGTTCTCTTGTACTGAATGGTGAATTTTTTCATTTGAGGTGTTGTGCACATATATTAAATTTTATTGTGAAGGATGGGTTGGACGTTATTAGTGGTAGTGTTGAGAAAATTCATGATAGTGTTGCTTATCGAACAGCCACACCAAAGAGATCTGAAAAGTTTGAGCTCTTTGCACATCAATTGAAAATTGATTGTGAGAAAAAATTGGTGCTTGATTGTAAAACAAGGTGGAATTCGACGTATTTGATGCTTAGTACTGTTTTGATTTATCAGGATGTTTTTCCATGTTTGAAATAGAGGGAGTCACGATGTAAATGTCCCTAGTGATGTTGATTGGGATTTAGCAAAAGAAATATGTGAGAAGTTAAAGGTTTTTTTCGAGGTTACTGAATTGTTTTCAGGAACAAAGTATCCAACTGCTAATCTCTTCTTTGCAAATGTTTGTGATATCAAACTGTCGTTGTATGAGTGGCTTGAATCTCCTTATGTGGAAGTTCAAAAGATGGCAACCAGTATGATGAAAAAGTTTAATAAGTATTGGAGCGATATTCATGAAATTTTGACTTTAGTAGCAGTGTTGGATCTGAGGTATAAGATGATGTTAGTTAAGTTTTATTATCCTCGTATTTTTAATCACAATGCCGCAAGTGAGATTGACAAAATATATCAAGTTTGTAGCAAGTTGGTGCACGATTATTAGAAAAAGAATGATTCAAGTGGGTCTGTAGCTCAGTCTTCTACTTTTTCTTGTCAAATTGAGATGTCAAGTGTTAATAATAAATCAGATCGCATGGCGGATTTTTATAAATTTGTTTGTAATGTTGAAGCTCCTAGTAGTGTGAAAATCGAGCTTGATACTTTTTTGGATGAGCCTATATTGCCTCGGTCAGATGATTTTGATATATTGACATGGTGGAAGGTGAATTCAAACAAATATCCGACTTTATCTCGAATTGCAAAAGATATTTTGGCCATCCCGGTATCTACTGTGGCATCCGAATCTGCTTTCAGTACTAGTGTTAGATTTGTTAGTCCACACAGAAATAGACTTCACCCCAAAACTTTGGAGGCTTTAATGTGTGCTTAAGATTGTTTATGGACCGATATTCACGGTATGATGTATATAATCATTTGCTTTTTATATTGTTTCTTTTATAAATTTTCTTATTATTAATTATTTTATTTTATTTATAGCGAATTCTGCACCGTCTGCATATTTTGGAAGTTGTTCCAAGATGAATGATGAGGATGTTGATGATGAGATAATTTTATTTATCACATAATTTAAATTTTAATCATAGTTATTATGATGATATTGAGTATAATATTTCTTTGTTTTTCAGGATCCATCTTTTACAATATCTAAACTTGTCGATGAATGAAGTTATGAAGATGGAAAAATATCAAATTTATTTTTGGATAAAGAAGTAAAATTTAGTTACAATGTAATTGTATTTGTAATTGTTTATTTTCGAATATTGTTTGTTTTGAGTACTTAATTTGGATGTTAGCGTTTTCACTTTTCAAATTGTGAATTTGAGGGGAAAAAAATAAAAATAAAAATAAACGGGGCAGAGTCGAACCCACCCTATTGCCATCTCTAGTTTGGCGTTAATTATGACAAAAAATTGTGTAAAAATAATAAAGGTATATATACTTTTAAAGTTCAAGGACAAGTATACCATTTCATAAACTCGCTTGTGCCAAAGAATGAGAATCCAACTTATTTACAATTATATTTCTATGATACTGAAAATGAAATTTGTAATAGACTGAATACTTTTGATAAGTTTTGTGAGTTTATTTTAAGAAAGTTGATAGATGTTCTAAACAAAAATCTCTATTCAAAGTTTTTCTGATCATTAAGTGATGTTAGTGATTTAGAATTATGTTGTATTTTACTAAAGTCTAATCCTGCTATTAATCAAAGAGTATATAACTTGCCAACATCAGAACAAGTGGCTGTAGTTTGGGTTGACGATGACCCATCTATAAATACTAGAGGTCGGGATTTATTAATTTATGGGCATTTAAGTAATGCATATAAAGTTCAATACTATTATGGTTGTTATGATCCTCTCCAATTTCCACTACTTTTTTCGTATGGAGAACCTGGATGGCATGAAGGTATTGAAAAGGTGAATGTAAGTGTTTCACAAGCTAGGGTTTGTCAGAATTTAATAGAAGTTAATCATGTCCATTCTGCGGATCAATTATTGGAAGTAGAAGATTATGGTAAACGATTTTAGCAATTTCTATTTTTTAAACTATTTTATTTATGTTATTAATTGCATTTAGTGAATGAAGTTTTTGTTGATATTTTTTTTTTCCTTCTTACAGTTTTGAAGGCAAAGAAAAAACGAATAACTGTATCATGTCGAGAATATTATTGTTACAAGCTCCAAATCAGGTGTGTAAATAATTGTATTATTTTACATGCTGGCAGACTTTTACAGCAATATGTTGTGGATATGTATGTGAAAATTGAAACAGCAAGATTAGACTATTTTTGTAATAACCAAAAGGTTATAAGAGCTGAACTATATCAGAGAATTGTGGATAGTGTACAAAATAGTGAGAATAAAGGTTATAAAATTGGTAAATCATTAGTGTTGCCTCTGGTTTTATTGGAGGTCCTAGGAACATGACTAAAAGATATATGAATGCAATGTCTTTAGTTCAGAGATATGACAAATCAGATGTATTTTTGACAATAACGTATAATCCAAATTGGTCTGAAATAAAATGTGAATTGAAGCACAGTGATGAAATACAGAATATGCCAGATTTATTAGTACAAATATTTCGTGCCAAGTATGAGAAACTGAAGACAGATCTGGTTAAGAGAAAGTTGTTGGGCACTATTGCTGCATATGTTTATGTTATTGAATTTCAGAAAAGATGATTATCTCATGCTCATTTTTTCCTTATATTTAAACGAAATTCTAAGATCCGAAACTCTATACAAGTTAATGAAATTATCTCATCAGAAATACCAGATAAAAAAAATACCCTTACCTACATGCTACTATTGTAAAACATATGATGCATGGTCGTTGTGGGAATTTGAATCCTAAGAATGTTTGTATGGAAAAGAATTTTGTGTGTAAAAATAAATATCCGAGAGATTACGTTGAAAATACTTTTTTGGGTAATGATTCCTACCCACTTTACAAGCGTCGCAACGATGGTGTAAGTGTTAAAGTAAGAGGGTGTATTTTGGATAATAGATGAGTTATACCATATAATCCTTACATTTTAGCTAAATATGATTCTTACATTAATGTGGAGGTGTGTTCTTCTATTAAATATCTATACAAATACGTATATAAGGGACATGATGACATTCATTTTACTTTAAATAAAAAAACAAACGAAGAATTCGTTGATGAGATTTCAAACTACCAAACAGTTAGATGGATATCTCCACCTGAAGCTATGTGGAGGATATTTAGTTTTGATTTATTTGATATATCTCCTACTGTAATCTCTTTACAATTCATACTAAAGATACTCAAATGGTTACATATAAGGAGACAGATGATTCATCAAAGGTTATAAATCAAGATTTTGTTCACCGAACAATGCTAACAGAATTTTTTAGAATGAATATTTCAAATGAAAAGGCAAAAACTCTGCTGTATAAAGATTTTCCAACCTATTTCGTATGGGATACATCCATGCGAATTTGGACGCTTAGAAAAAGCAAAAATGTTATTGGTAGAATAGTCAGTGCTAATCCATGTGAAGGTGAGATGTATTTTTTAAGAGTTTTGCTAAATCATATTAGAGGGCCAAAATCATTTGAAGATTTAAAAACAGTCAATGGTGTTGTTTTATCTACTTATTGTGAAGCAGCATTTTTCCGTGGTCTTCTTAGTGGAAATAACTATTCTGAGATGTGTTTATCTGAGGTAGTTGCTTACCAAATACCCGTATCATTGCGACGACTATTTGCCAATGCATTAAGTTTATCTTGACCTACAAATCCAAGGAATTTATGGGATAAATTTAAGAATTTCATGATAGAAGATTATTTACATAAAGGTTTCACACAATAAAGTGCTGAAATGAAAGCTTTACACTATATAAATTCTTTCTTAGAAGGAGTTGGTAAGAATATAATTGATTTTTGCTTTGTAGATTTTGATTTAATTGTGAATGATGATGATATCTTTGAAATCATGATTGCTGAAGAAACAACTAATATTAATTTTCAGTCAGACATACATTATAGTGAGAGTTTAAATAAAAAGCAACAAAATGCCTATGATATTATTTTGGATTGTGTTTTAAATGATAAGAATGGAATGTTTTTTATTGATGGTCCAAGAGGCACTGGAAAACTATATTTGTACAAGGCATTACTTTTTGGTATACGATCTCGAAATTTTATCGCACTAGCAACGACATCATCAAGTGTGGCTGCATCTCTATTACTAGCTAGTAGAACAGGACATTCAAGATTCAAAATTTCACTTGAAGTAAGTTGTGATATGCGCTGTTCGGTAAGTAAACAGTCTGCGCTTGATAAACTTTTAGCATTGGCTGGGCTAATAATTTGGGATGAAACATCAATGATTCATAAATATGCTTTTGAGGCTTTAGATAAAATGTTGAGAGATATTACTGAATGTCAATTACCATTTGGTAGAAAAGTCATTGTGTGTGGATGAGATTTTTGACAAGTTTTACCAGTAGTACAAAGAGGAACAAAAGATGATATAATGAAGACAAGTTTAGTTTTTTTCGCATTTATGGCCTTCTTTTACACAATTAGCATTAACCGAAAATATGAGAGTTAAATTAGATCCTTCATTTTGTGAATATTTGCTGAAGATTGGGAATAGAATAGAGAGAACATATTCATGCCAATGATTACACTTCCTAAAAATATTACCATCCATTTTGAAGATGAATTTAAATCATTGAAGGAATTAATTGACATTGTGTTTCCCAATTTCCAGACATATGAAAACAACATACATATTATGATGAATAGAATTATTTTAACCCCAAAAAATGAATATGTAGATTTAATAAACAATATGTAGCTTGAGAAATTTCAGGAGAGAAAGTTACATATTTTAGTTTTGATGAAGTGATTGAAAAAAATGAAGGTTTTATTGATGAATATTTTTTGAATAGTCTAGCTCCAAATGGTATACCTCCACATGAACTCATATTGAAAAAAAATTGTCCAGAAATATCAATCCTGCAGAAGGTTTATGCAATGGGACTAGATTTATTTGTTGTGACTTTAAGCATAATGCTATCTTGGTTGAAATTGGGATAGGAGAATATCGTGGGAAGTAAGTATATTTACCTAGAATTCCATTTATTCTTCTTGAAGGCGATAAATAGTCTGTACCATTTAAAAGAACTCAATTTCCAATTCGTCCATGTTTTGCAATGACCATTGACAAATCTCAAGGTCAAACTCTAAATTTTGTTGGCTTATATCTTCTAGAACCTGTATTTTCTCATGGCCAATTGTATGTTGCATTGTCTCGAGCTAGAACAAGAGAAAATATAAAAGTTCTTATCAAACCTTTTGTTAAAAACAAATCACATACTTGTTGTACCAAAAATATTGTCTATCATGAAATCTTGAATTTAGTTCACGATAAATATTAGAATCTTCAGGTATATGCTTAATTGTTTGTTATAATTATTTATTGATTATATTTATTTTTACAAACACAAAATTAATAACAAATCTAAACATATGACTTCTGATTGTCATAATGAAATATTAATTTTGCAAAATTTTATCTTTGTAAAAAGGATTTCTGAAGTTATTCTTTCCAGAAATATATTAATTAGTCTTCTTGCTTTGTATTTTCTGAATATGAGTATTGATCACACATAACTTTTTTCATTGTCTTACTTTTTTTCTGTTTACTAATCGTCATTTGTTATGCATATTAGGTTGTGTAGTTGTCAGATATTGCGTGGTGCTTAATACGAATACAATTGGTGAAGTTGATATTTAGAAGTTTAGATAGAGATGAAAAAATCGTTTCTGGAAACCACTTCTGTAAGTTAAAATAACTTAATCATTTTACCATTCCATAATTATATTCCTATGGTAAGTGATATAATTACAAAACACACATGCTGATTCTACTTGAAAACATCTTCTTGAATGTGAATCCATGTATATATGTGTGTTGATGTAACCATATATGTATTAATATATAATATATAAGAGGATGTTATGTTTTAATTAGAAAGATTGTAGTATTTTTTAATTGTAAAGAAAGAAAAAAGTGTAATTTCTATAAAAATCTTTATGCAATAGTTTAAGATAATTAATGAAAAAAGTGAAATGGATAAACATAAATATTAAACATTATTGGTGTATAAAGTTTCATAGATGAGTTAGAGTTCCATCGTTGTGATTTTTTTGTAAACCATGAACATTGGAGATTCGCTATTTAATAATTCAAATACACATGTATCTCCAATTTGTAGTTCCTTCTCTGTCAAAAAATTGGCCCAGCCTACAGTAAGTCGGCGCATCACACCGTTTGGCCTTGAATTTGCAGTGATATCCCAATTGTGATGTAAAGAATCATGAAACCGAACATTCCGCACATATCTTAGTAGATGATGTCTTACAAACCTTCCTGGTATAGACTTCAGAAAAATATGGATGATGTTAAGATTAAAATAATGTGAAAAAGGTAAATATAGAATGATATATTAAAGATAGCCTACAATTTCTCGATGGTTGTTTTGATTTAGCGTCACTGTTACTTCGAATGCAGGATTATTCAGATGTAAAGACCCATCTTTTTCAACATCAGAGCCATATGTAACCTCTAATCTAGAATGATCAAATATCCTCATATTGAACATTGAATTTCTATTATATTCAAATACTACAACAAAACCATCCTGTAAGTTATGATGGTTAAAAAATTGCTCACATCCATTAGTCAAATATGTTTCTCCATCGATTGTTTGTAATTGAATTGTTATAATTATACTATTATACGAAGTTAATTGTACTCTATCACCTAATTCTTGTCTCCAACAATTGACAAAAGATGTAGGAAGCATTTACAATATATGAAAAAAATATAAGCAGTAAATAAAATATTCATACAAATATGAAATGAAAGAAGATATTATATTTCATATAACTTACCAAATGGATGTTATGATTTAGTGAAACGTCGATAATTTTGAAGAAGTTATGTGGTATATTCATTTTTTTGTCGATAAACTGCAGTATGTATGATTTTTAACACAATTAAAGATTGAAAATTATATATCATTTAAAACTAAGAATTTATTTTGAAACAATTGTAGTAAAAGGATCAAGAAAGAAATACTACATTAGACCTGATTTTTTGGAAGAAAGCTTGGTAGGTAAAGATAAAGATATATAAATTGGTTAAATATAAAGAAGTGGTATGAGAAACTATTTAAATTAAACAATACTTGTCCTTTTTTGAGAAAAGATTTGATAATAGCTTCACGGGGTAGGAATATTGAAATAGACAAAGTAAAACATGGACAAAGTAGTTCAGACAAAACACCCTTCCCGATATTATTTTTTAAATGCTGCTAAATTTGGTTAGAAATGAATTTTATTACTAAGATGTAAAGTGTTGAAATAAAATAAAAAATGACTAATAAGATTAAGAAGAAATAAAAGTATAATTTTATGTAATTAACAAAAGAATAGTTTAGTTATACAATAAAACTATCCAATTGGTTTGATACAATTAATAATTAATAATTTAAATTACCAAAAAAAACAACACGCAAATTCTTCGCACAGTGCAAAGTATTAGCTGGGATGCTGCACACTGTGTGGAATAACTTTACTATGGTTTGGTTAAGTGCGAACAACTTTGCTATGATTAAGACTGCAAAAAAAAAAAAATTGGTTAACATATTAATCAAATTATTTGATTAATCGGTAAAATAATTATTAAACAATTTAAAATTAATAATTTAGTAAATAAAAATTTAAATCAAAACAAAAGGGAAAAAAAGAGGGAAATTCTCCGCATAGTGCAGAGTACATGTTGGAGTTGCTCTGCACTATGCGGAGCATCCGCACGCCTGGGTAGGAATATTGAAATAGACAAAGTAAGAAATAGATAAAGTACTTTAGACAAAACACTATTCCCAGGATTATTTTTTAGGTACTGCTAGATTTGGTTAAAAGTGAGTTTTATTACTAAGATGTAAAGTGTTGAAATAAAAAAAATGACTAATGAGATTAAGAAGAAATAAAATTATAATTTTATGTAATTAACAAAAGAATATTTTAGTTATACAATAAAACTGTCCAATTGGTTTGATATGGTCTAATATAGCAATCGATTGAACAATTAATAATTAATAATTTAAATTGCCAAAAAAACAACATGCAAATGCTTCACACAATGCGGAGTATTAGCTAGAACGCTCCATACTGTGCGGAGCAACTTTATTATGGTTTGGTTAACTGTGAACAACTTTGCTATGATTAAAATGAAAAAAAATTGGCTAATATATTAATCAAATTATTTGATTAATCAGTAAAATAATTTAAAATTAATAATTTAGTAAATAAAAATTTAAATAAAGAAAAAAGGAAAAAAAAAGGAGCAAAATACTCCGCATAGTGCGGAGTACTTGTTGGAGTTGCTCTGCACACAGCAAAATTTTTTTTCTTTTAGATTTTTTTTTCTCTTTTGTTTTCTTTTGAATTGAAATTATTATTTATTATTAATTGTTTATGTCATAAGCCATACTTCTATCTATCTGAATTTTACATGCATACACCTATGGTAAACTAATCTATTCCCATCCATTCCAAATACATTATACTCTAAAATGTACTTATATATAACTTGTCATATTCTAGAATGTACTTATTATATAACTTACCATACTTCATCGATTTTATCATTTTTTTTAACTTTAAACCATTTCATTTCTCTTGCACAAAAGTGATTTTTTTTTCCTTTTTAGTGCTCCAAACAGTGCGGAGCAATTTCGACAACTCTTGTAGAGCAAATTTTATTCCCTTTTCTTTTGGAATTTTTTTCCTTTTTTATTCATATTATTTTTTATTAAATAATTAATTATTATTGATTGTTTATTGTCGTGAGTAACTTGCCATACCTTTACCATACTACATTGTCCATACTGGTATGCATATCTTTTTTCTATTCCATACCTTACAGATTTTATTGTACGAAACTAATCCATTGCTCTACACATTTCATCATACAGAGACTAATCTATTTCTATACATTATACTCTAGAATGTACTTTTATATAATATACTTGATAAAAAAATTTTAGATTAATCAATCAACTGATTTACTTAGCCATACTTCACCGATTTTATCTCTATTTAAAATTTTTTTTTGACAAATTATACTATACCTATTTAAACCATTTCATTTCCCTTCTAAGATTACCATCCTCTTCTGCTGCACTCTAACTGCATTTGACATAGTATTTATTTTAAATTAGATAAAATGGAAGAAGAATATAAACTCATACTAGAAATTGTCTCAAACAACGAGAAGTGGAAAGCCAAGGTCATTGTTATCGAAAAACAATCACCAAAACCTTCTAAACAAGGCAATGGAAGATATCAACATCTGGTGTTGATGGATACTCAGGTAACTCTTCTTGTTGTAAGTTATAAAAGTTGGCTTCAACTTTAAAACTAAAACTATTAAGACTTCTCATTCATATATAATTAGATAACTAAGAAATTTCTCATCATTTTTCATTTTCATTTTCCAGGGAAATGCTATCCAATCTACCTTATATGATATATTTTAAAAAAATAAGCAGAGAGTCATTTTAAAATTTATACTTTCAGATATACTCGCGGTTGCAATTGATATGACGCCTAAATGAATGATTCAATCAAAAAATGGCAACCAAACATGGATACAGGATGTATTGCTCTTGGACAAAAATTTCAAAATAATGATGCTTACACTTTGAGATTCCTTTGTTGATAGAGAATGTATAGTAATAGCGGAGAATATAGAGAAAAAAACCAGTCATCTTTGCAACACGTTTTAGAGTTTCGTCTTTCTTTGGTATGTGTTTAGTTGCTGGTATGTTTTACATTACATTAGCATATAATACAACATATACATGTGATATTTTGCACATGTATGCAAGTTTGAAATTGTCCACAAAAGTCCGTAGTACTTTCTTCATAAATACACCTTTCATCGAAATAAAAGAGATGACGGAATAGTATGTAGAATAAATTGATTTTATTTTATTATTCTTTTTTCCTATTCCCTCGCCACTAGGGATAGTTTCTTGAGATTATTTCTCCTTATTTACTACGTTTACTAGGGTCAAAGAAAATTCAATGAAAATAGATACTTTGATATTGAAAAAACCATACATGGAAAGAAGCCCCACAAATCTTTCTCCACTTATGCGAAGTAAATTCACTCCTATTCAGAATCTTCAAGGATGTCTCTTAGCGGTAATGGTATTTACGACAAGTTTTATATATATACATATAAAAAAATGTACATATATATTCCTTATTTCAATTTTGACACCCTGTATGTTTTGACACAGAGAAAAATTTATTGGGTAAATGGCACAGCAGTTACAGACAAAATTGATAAAAAATCTTAGTACATGGCTTGCAACAACTGTTATAGACGATCAAATGCTAAATTCGGAGAAAGTTATCTCTGTATTTTTTGCAAAAATCCAAACTCTAAAGCTATTTCTCGGTATATTTTACTTTATTATGTGGATATATATATATATATATATATCTTCTTTAATTGTCTTGACCATTTGTGAATGTATACACCAAATACATTTTAGGGTTCAAGCATATGTGCAGTTGTTAAATGTCAAAGACTCGCTTAATGCAAGTGCAATTGGTAAAGTAGTCGTGAAGCTCTTATTTACCAGTGCACAATCTTTGATGGAACAAACCGATTCTGTAACAATTTTAATGTAATTTCAACATTTTGCAGTGCTAAAACATGTTGCTCGAGCAATATTAATTGATGAATCAACATTAACGTACAGGATTCACAAAAAACATACATTGAAGATGTCGTCAAGAAAATGCAAAATACTCAACGAGCATTCTACCTAAAAGCATTTCAAATTGAGTCTAATTCATCGAGCTATAGATTTGACATTATCTCTATGATAGATCTAGAAGATCTAGACCAGACAAGTCCAAGAGGAAAAAACCAAGCAAATGTTGATGTTAAATCACGCGGGAAAGATATCTACATATACTCTTTAGATTCTAAAGATAATTTGTCGCCTCCAGCCAAGAGAACCCTCTTCAGATTATTAGATGAAGGGAGTGTTTCATATGATGAAAGCAGCAGTTTGGATGTGTCTTGCACAGATTTTTTGATTCCAAAACAAAAGATAGATTAAAAAAACTATGATTGAAGTATTTAGTTTGCTATTTCTGATTGGTATTAGTCTTGGCTTCTCTTTTCCTGGTTAGTGATTTTATTTCAAAAATGTCAAGCATGTTGTTGTTGACAAATGATGTTTGTAAACTGATACTTATATCATTTTATATGGTTGGATAGCAAGTAATTTCATAAATGTCAACAACGATAATGAAAAATGTCAACAACATTAATCAAGACATTTGTATTTTGTAAGGCACTTCTATTTTTATCGTCGAATTAGTCTTCACTTTTGTTTTCTTCATTAGTATAATTTTATTTGAAAATTGCCGAGCACATTCTTGTTGACAAATGATGTATGTAGGCTAACACTAACATCATTTATGCTTAAACTCTATTGTATGATTGAATAACAAAATATGTAATTTCATAAATGTGAACGGCTTCTAAAGCATTTCTATTTTCTGTCTTTCATTTACTTTCGATTAGTCCTGAATTTCAAAAAATTTCAAAGACTAAGGTATGAAATTTCCAATTTTCCTAACAACAAGAATAAGAGTTTAATCAACCAAATATACGTCTACACCCACAAAATACTAATGCCCACAAAATATTAATCAAAGAACAGAATTCCTCACCATAGTATTATAATATATATATATATATATATATTAAAAAACAAGAAGGAAAAATAATTTCAAATTGATAAAAAAAACTTACTATTATATAGCAATCCTTCTCAACATTGAGAATGTATATCACAATTACAATTACAATCACGATCTACGGGGATTTAAAAAATATTCATTGTAACAAACATTAGCCACAATCTTCCATCTATATATCCTCATTCTCTCCAAATCAACTATCTCTAATGGATACTTTAGAAGAAAGCATTTTATGTATTTGAGAAGAAAAAGTCTACAGTTTGGCCTACATACAAATTTTTTTTGTTAGACTAAAGTAATAATGAATATAGAAATCGAAATTAAAAGAAAAATTCAATATAGTAGTAAATAATAAACAATTTAAATGCCTTAAATGCTTACCCATTTTTTGTGCAAGGCAAATGAGATATAATCTCCAATTTAAACATCTTCTTTCGGTGCTTCCTTAAATAAGATCTGCTTGAACAAAATTCAGAACTTGTCAATAATATTTGAATTATTTTATATACTGTATGTACTTGTTTCCTGATTTCTATTGGTGTGTAGACGTCATTACTGCAATCATATATCTGAAATTTTCACTGACGAAAATCAACAACAAGAAGATAACAATTATAATTGTCTGGATACGAACATGGAGTTAATAAATAACTGTATGCTATCCATTGATGATTGTGCTTTGGCAGATTGCCACTTATGAAATTTGTTAATACAGTCAAGTCCATCTGACAATGATCTGCACTAGAACTTCCTTCTTTTAAAGTTCTTTGCCACAACAATTGGTGATTGCATTTAGCTTCAAAATTGAAGTCCAAAATTTCATGTTGTTTAGAGAAGAGAGTAGAACCTTCTTTAATCAATCAACTCAATAACTTCAACTCCATCTCTACAGTCTAATACAATAAATAGATATAAATTATATGTCAAATATAAATAGAAATTAATTATAATTTATGAGCTTCACTAATCGTAATACTGATATCTTGTCTTCAAGTATATTGTATAGTGTGTCTCTTCCATACATATTGCCTTCAACATCCCAATATGTACTGTAAATGATAGTTTATATCAGTGTGAAATAAGTACAATATACCTAATAAGTTAGAGTTAGGCTTTTTACCCCGATGTATTCATCATCACCCATTGATGAACTGATAAATACCTTTCCATAGAATAGTTTTTGAGGGGAAAACTTAAAGATTTTATCTTCCTATTATACATCTCTTCTGTGGACATTTCAGTTTGAGGAGTTTGTTCAGATGTTACTTTCTTGCCACGAATTTGACTGCTGGCGCTAGGAATATCTTCCTGTAAACAACCAACAATAGCTTCCATATCATCAACTCTATTCAGCATGTTGTTGTTCCATTCTTCAAAGTAAGATCTCATCGAAATTAAACTATTATCCACGTAAGATTGCATGTGAGATTGCATTTTCTAATGGTGATCTTCTTGCCATTTTTGTTATTGCTGAAAAAATTCTTTCTTATTATCAACAATTGCTTGATAATTACTTTCTTGTCTTCTTGATTGTTCAGCCATCTGTTGACCAAAAAAATCCTGGTAGAATGCTTGACAATCCATATATGCAGATTGCATACCAGATTGATAAGCAGAGTGCAGCTGTTGATATTGATGTTCATGCCATTTTTGCTGTTCTTCAAACATTTCCTTCTGGTTTTCAAGATATTCATCCTGTTGTTTTCTTGATTCTTCTACCAAGTGTGCCTTCAAGTCATCATACAGATCAGATACATATTGTCTATGTGTAGTGAAAATTCCTTCCATCTGTTCTTTTATGACATAATTATAGTCAATAATAGAAGTATAATTAGGCTCCACTCCAACTGAAGGGTATGTTCTGGAAGTACCAGCATCATCAGCATTAATTGTTTGCTTGTTATGAGGAATTTGTGGTACAATGTTGCCAAGCTCCCCACCGACAATGCCATATAATATTGTGTGTTTATTGTCCAACGATAACGATAGAGTTGTGTACCACAATGTCTGCAATTCTTCTTCTATTGGTTACAACATTGCAAACACTCGAATCTATAAACGTAATAACATATTAGAATTCTATACTATAGTATAGTACAATAATTAGATGTATAAATTTTCATATAATTACTATTCCTCTGTGTAGACAAATATTGTTTTACAATTTTGTCTGTCAATATTTGCCTCGGCTTTCATTTGTGCATTCTTGGAATTTGTAATGTCTTATATCTCCTTTGTCCAAATTTCTTTCCAATCTTGGGAAATGCTTTATATATCAAAAACTGCAAAATGAAATTAAAAGTAAATATTAAATATATACAACATTAAACTAAACAAAAGACAAAATTTTAGTAAAAATCAAATATCTGAAAAGCAAGAGGATATCCATGTAGCGAATATTTACACTCCCTTTGTTGAGCTTGTTGCATTCTTAGTATTCTTTCAAAGTATGATTGTTGCAATGAGTTCAACAAAACAAAATATCTCTTTTGGTCCCATGGATACAAAAAAAATAAAAAAAATAAAAATCGTCAAGCTGCTCAACCATACCCAACATTCTATAATCAATATGTCTTTCAGTTAGTTTGAGAACACGGTCTATCAACATAAGCAATCCAAG
Organism: Olea europaea var. sylvestris; assembly: GCF_002742605.1. Taxonomy (NCBI): domain Eukaryota; kingdom Viridiplantae; phylum Streptophyta; class Magnoliopsida; order Lamiales; family Oleaceae; genus Olea; species Olea europaea. The sequence continues at coordinate 8,437,854 of NC_036240.1, forward strand.
TTTGAATTTATCTTCTCGATCTTCACATGAATTGAAGGCATCATGGAGCATTCTCATATAAATCCTTTTCACAAAATACTGGTTTCTAAGTCGAGGATTACTAGAGTTAAAATTAACAGATGTTTCGTGACAAGGTAGTCCAGTGATTAAGCAGAATTATTGCATTCCAAAATGGGCAAGATGGTTATCAAATCTTACCCACACTTCGTTGTTTTTACCGGAATTGACAATTCTCATTACAAATTCATGTATTAACTTGCTACTAAATTGTTGCTCTTCGTCTCTAAACATAAATCCATATAGAAATCCATGAAAATTACTGCACATTAATAATGCTTGTTCGTCTGCTTGTCACAATTCTATCAAATCTCTAACATATTGATGATTTGGATATTGACAAACAGTAGCACAGAACCATTGGTCTTGAGACAACACATAATCTAGAGACATCTGTATGAAATAACAAAACTTATTTACAAACTAATATTTGGATTACAAATAAAAATTAAAACATGTCTTACACAAATGTTTTCCTCTTTATCTACATTAACTAATATAAAGCAATTTACCTCAGCATATATAATTCCAGATAATCACATGAAATTTGGAAGGAATGTTTGATTTTAAAACGAAATATGTTTTGGATTGATGACAAAGACATTGAGGAGTATGCATATTTTGGTGATGTGGTATCATTTAACACAACATATTTCACGAAGAAATTTAAAATTCTGTTTGTCCTCTTTATTGAAGTGAAACAACCCATGTTCCTCGATGGCTGAACTCTTTCTTTGACAAATATATCCACAACTTAGAAACAGATTAGAAACTTTGAACTCTTTCTTTGACAAATATATCCACAGATTAAAAACAATTTCTTCTACACCATGTTAACACAACAAAAATCTCAAAAATCTGTAGAAAATAAATTTTTCATGTTCACAGAAAACAAATTAACTACAAAAAAAAAATAATAATAAAGAAAAAATCCTAAAAACTAAACAATTACCCTGTAATTTGTTTTTCTCAGATTTTGGGGTGAAATATGAAGAATGCAACTGTGAAAGAAAACTAAATTTTACCAAAGAAAGAAAAGAAATGAAACAAAAGGAAGAATGACCTCTTTTTGTTTTTTTCCTCTTTCATTCATATGAAACTTCTTTTCAGAATTTCACGCGAATTTCTTGACTTTGCCACCATATGAAACAAAACATTTGCTTGCAATAATTGGTTTTATAAATCATTTATTTTTTCATCAACAAAAAAATTTGTTGTTATTTAAAGAATATTTTAAAAAAATAATTGATAGTAATTAATGCATTTAGTCTAATTGATAATTTATAAAAAAAATTGCGGGACGTGTGTGCGAACTCCGCACACTGTGCGGACACTTCACACGCTGTGCGGACACTCCGCACAGCTCCACACCTATTATGTTTTTTTTTGGACAACACTCCACACACACACACACACACACACACATATATATTAGTTTTATTTTTTAGACTAAATAGTAAAGATTTTTTTTTTAAATCTATAGATGATAATTTCATTGAAGGTATAATTTCAAAGAAGATGATATTGATAATGTCATACCACCCAACTTGATATATATTTAATATTTATTTTATATTGAAAAAATTAAAATCGAATTTTTTTTTTGAAATTCGGTTTGTTAAGTGAATTTACGGTGTTTTGCATTTTCGACATTTGTAAGTACAAAAATCTGTATATAAAAAATACGGTAAGTTACAAATACAATAGGCAGCATATACGGTAAGTTACAAATATGATAGGCAGCATATAGGATAAGCTGCAAATAGGTAAGGTGAAAATAGAGTAAATTGTTTGCAAATAAGGTAAGCTGCAAATACGGTAAGTTGTAAATACGGTAGGCAGCAAATACTGTAAGGTGCAGATACGGTAAGCTGCAAATACAGTAGCCTGCAAATACGGTAGGCATTAAATACAGTAAGTTGTAAATACAGTAGCCAGCAAATACGGTAAGGTGCAAATACAGTAAATTGCAAATACGGTAGATTGCAAATACAGTAAGTTGTTAGTAAATACAGTAGCTTGCAAATACGATAAGTTGCTTGCAAATACGGTAGCTTGCAAATACAGTAAGCTGATTTATAATTTGTTATAAATGTATAAAATTTATTTAATATTGAATTTCTTGAGTATTAAATATTGTAATTCAATATTGTTTCCTTTTTTATAATGATACTTTCGAGAATTTTAAAAAATGGTTATGAAATTGCTAATTTTTAAATGTGTTTTTTCTTGAAGATAAAAATGATTTTTTATGTTATTTGTAAAAAAAAAAAATTATTGTAGTTTTATTAGTGTAATAAGAAGATTTATTATGCATTTTTATTTTTTGCATTTTATGAAGAATTTTTTTTTTATCATGATTGACAATTATTCTTCCACACACGCATCATGCCAAAGGCTTTTTTTTTTCTTTCCGCACCTTTTTTTATTTTTTATTTTTACTTTGCACTTGGTTGACTCTCTCCGCACCATGCGAAGAGTTTTTTTTTTTCAATTTTATAATATTGAATTACACAAAATTTAGAAATATAATTTTCACATTCAATTCAATCATATCAACACTAATAGTTTGTATATTTCTTATTCAAATATAAAATATACAAGCATACTTTTCTAGATAACATACTGCTATGCAATTGTAAAAATGATTTGCAATTATTTTCTTATATTATTGAAATATTTTTAGATATTCCTTCAAAAACTTTCCAAAAAACCAAAATTATATACTAATAAAAATATGATAAATACAAAAATTCATACAACGCACATGATAACAACTAGTATTCAAAGTAAAACGACTCTTTTGGTAATTATGCAGTTATTTGCTTCAAGTGGGCTTCTAGATATTGTTATCATTTTCCAAAACTCATCAAATGTCTATTGAAGGGATAAGCATTTTAGATTGCCAAACTGTTACGGTATACGCGATTGAAACGTCGTGATTTTGAGTGAATACACGATTAAATTGTGTATAAGAAGGTCATTTGCCAAAATTCATTGAAAGCATCACAAGTCCGAGTCAAGCGTTGGTGTCTCTTCATAAATATACAACCGAGGAAGTTTTGTTGTCCCTCCCATCTTTTCTTTATATTGTTCTTTATACATTGAGGACAATGTGTGATTTAGGTTTGGAAGGTGATTGTGCTTAAATTGGTGATAGTGTTGACATGTTCGATAGCCTTGCCGGCTTAACATGGTTTTGATGTTTGAAATTGTTATCGATTCATGAGTTATGCATGACTAAATATGCTATTTGTGCCTAAATTTTTTGAAAAAATTGCTTATCTAAAATTGCAAGATCATGAATTACTTTGAGCACATAGTCATGATTAATTGTTATTTAGATGTAGAAAATTTTTTATGGATGGAAAGATTTTTGAATTGGTTGAACTAGGTTGTGAGTTGTTTGAAAATTTATATGAACATATTCTCTGTTCTCTTTTACTTGACCAAATTGTGAGATAAATTTGGGGTGGTCGAGTTGGCGAAGGATATTATCTAGAAGTGTGTGATTTCGTGCATGTTGAAAATATTTGTGTGGAGTGTCTTTTACCAAGTATAAGCTAGGTGATGACCATATGCTAGGGATCCAAGCCCCATTTTTGTTGTGTTTTTTTTTTTTTTAAAAAAAAATGTGTTAGTGCTCTTGTTGAATCTTGGGCCTTATTTCCTAGCCTTTTTGACTCGAGTTATTAAGTCCATAGGGGTATTTTGAAACTCGGTACCCTTTTGACCCAAACAACTGGGGAGTTATCGACCTAAAGCTCATATAAGGGTCAAGAAGAAAGTTTAAGAGAGTGAGGTAAAACATGGGATTTGGCTAAAAAAAAAATAAAAAAAAATGTTGTTGTGCAATTGTATTTAATATGAGGTTTAGATAACAAGTGGTTTTGAATTACTTAGAATAGCTTGTATGTGAAGCACTCATTAATGGAGAATCATCACATGACTAGATATTGAGATTGCCGATTAGACCCAACCAAACTAGAGCGAAAAAAGAAATAAGTGATTGAGAACAACCTTTAGATTTACATCCCGAGGAAAGAAAATGAATAGCCATTCAAGGAGTGTGAATCTCATGAGCGGGAAAGAATATATTTGACCACAAAGGGTCAAGTTGGAGCCAATTTGAAGATTTTTCCGTCTTGACAACTTTTTCCTAGTTTAGATAATGATTGAAAGTGACGTTGCACTCACTCCGATCGAACATTGGATAAGCTCAAACTATTTTTCATTGATTATTCTATTTTACACTCATTAATTTTTTTAGCAAGCTATCTAATGTGTTGATAGTAGATAATCTTGCTCGGGACGAGCAAGAGTTTAAGTTTTGGGGTATTTGATACGTGTATCTTTACACACTTATTTAATATCTAAATATGTTATTAAGTGATTAAATGAGCGAATTTCTACTCATAATTATGTAATTTATGCTTTTGTAGGTAAAAATCACACAAATGAAAGATAACAAAGCAAAATGAGGAAAATGGAGTGAAAGGGGACCAAAGTGTGCAAAATTGTGATATGGGGACCAAGGCAAACTAGTAAAAAAGTTTAAGGACCTTTAAATGCAATTTATGGAGGGTAAAATTGATATAAAAGTCAAAACTTGAGGACCAAATTGTATAAGACCAAAGTTGAGGGACCTGTTGTACAATTACCTTAGGGACTAAGTTGCAAATTACACCAAAACCCATTTTTTGGCTGCTGGACAGAAACAGGGCACCTAGGTACTGTTTTTTATATTAAAAAAAGGCCCAGGACCAATTTGTTCATTTTCCAAAAATTTAGGGACCATGCTGCAATTTTGCTAGGTTTTATAATTAAAACCAGCAGCTGGGCATGATTTCTTCAGTCTTCTTCTGTCGGCTTCTGCTTCTTCATTTTTTTCTTTTTCTTTTATTTTTCTCCTTTCAATTCTTGGTATTTTGGAGATCAAACCTAGAGCACAAGGAGATTCAATCAACGGATTTGACAATGTTTTTGAGAAATCAAAAGCAAGCAATTTCATCTCCAAAAATCCAACAAAAGGGGTTTTTATCTATAATCTTGCATTATCTCCATTATTTTGTCAAACATGCAATGTATTGTATAAAATATTCTTCTTTTATTCATATATATAATATGGGCTAATTATTTGTGTTGGGATTTATGGTTGTAGATTAACTTAGCCTTGATTAATTTTAATATTTGCACTTTAATATTAAGTTGTTTATTTTCATGTGTTCCTACTATTATATTTTATGCATTTTCATTTATGTGGCCAATTAATGAATGTGTTTAGTAATTTGTACATCATTCGAGAGAAGATTGTGCATTTTAGATCAAATAGTAGAAACTCTAAGTTTGTGTAGAGGATAGAGATATACCCCCAGCCCTAGGTGACCCATTGTGCTATTTTCACAAATATTGAATGCGATTGTTTGGTTCTAATTGATATAGAGATATAATTAGTGTTAATTTCACTCGAGAGAGGTAATTAACTAAAATTAGAAGATCGGGTCTAACATCGTAAATGATTAATTCGTTAATTTTCTTGTGGAAAAATTAATTAGGCGACGGTCAAGCGAAACCATAAATCCCAACCGCGTCGTCCTTCGAAATTTTAAAGATTTTATATTTTCTTATTTTGTAGGTTTTTAGTTAATTTCCTTATTTCAAAATCATATTTTAATTGTGTGTGTTCATTTTTAGTGTTAAAATTAAATTAATTAAGGTTGTGTAATTTAAAGTATACATTCCTCGATGATCGACAATCCGGACTCAAAATGTCCACTTTATTACTTGAATCCGAGCCGTGCACTTGCGGTGTAGGATTTTAGCAAATACTTATCCCCCAAGAATGAGAGGGTTTTCAAAGCCCAAGTAGTTAGCATATCAAATTATTGCCAGGATTAACTTGAAGTTTATTGCAGTAGTCTGTGTAATATCCAACTCAAGCATTAACTGCGCCCGGATGACCTCCATTGCATTCAATACCATTAATAGCCCGAATTGTAGCTCCGAAATCTTGGCCAAAAGTTATAATATTGTGACAAAGTGGGGGTAGAAAATAGTTAGCTTTTGGGAAGTTAGTATTATGAAAGATTTGATAGAAAGTAATTTAGTAGACAAAGTGGGTAGGAGAAATAAACTTTATTAGAATGACAATGGCTTCTGCTTACATACAAATGAGAGACTGCCCTATTTATAGACCATAGCTTACATATGATTTCTTCTAAGTAATTGTACATGTGCCTACAAACCATACAAACTTTATTGATGCCCAAGTTTCTCCAGTGAATTCTAAATAATTCTGATTTTTTATTATCCTTGCTTGCCAAACAATTCTATAATCTTCTAGAAATTCATAAAATATGCATCAACCATCAATACTCCTCCTTGATGCATATTTTGGTAACTCCAATCATTTCTCGTAGTATTTCAAACTTTGCTTGTGGTTGCGCCTTTGTGAATATATCTGCTAATTGTTCTTCAGTCTTGCAATGTTTGAGCTCTGTCTCTTTATTTGCTTCAGTGTCTCTGATGAAACGGTACTTGAGGCTAATATGTTTGGTTCTACTGTGGAATACAGGATTCTTGGCCATTACTATTGCTGACTTGCCATCGCAGTAGAACTCTGTTGCTTCATTTTGTGATTCTCCTATGTCTTCAAGTATACGTTTTAACCATATAGCTTGACTCGTTGCCGTAGTTGCTGCAATATACTCTACTTTAGCTAATGATTGTGTAATCATTGCCTGTTTCTTTGATGCCCAAGGGAATAATCCAGAACCTAGTGTGAATGCGTAGCCTGATGTGCTCTTCATATCATCTACTGATCCTGCCCAATCGCTATCAGTATATCTATCACGCGATTTATGTAACGTGATTTTTAAACCGCAAGTGTATGATGTCAAGTTTTGTAATATAGTAAAGAAGTTAGGATGTCGAACCCATAGGGATTGATATTCGAATCAATTGAGTACTATAATTATTTTGGCTTTCCCTTTATTTAGACGATCAAATTTTGAGAAAATGTTTTTATGCTAAATTAAAACTAAATAGGTTGAACGATGCAAGTAAACGAGGGCAAATTATGAAGTTTCTTATCAAATTATGAATGCCTAGGGAATGATTTAGCCGTACCATCGACAACATTTTTCATCCGTATAACTATTTCTATCAATCTTTCCAAAATTTATAGGCAAGAAAGCTAAAGTGATTCTATTTCCCTCTCTCGAGCGCCAAATAAAATCTATTTTTATATATTAATTCCAATATCTCTATTCCGAATTAAAAATATAAAAATTATCAAGCACGCGATTCTTAATTAAAACAAGCCTCAAAGATTTGCACTTTCTCTCGAAACCTACGAAATCTAGGTTATGTTGTCTTAGATCACGCCTAAATTTGCCTCTCTCGAGCGTTAAAATTTAGAACATCAAATCAGTCAATTAGTGGCCAGTTAATTGAAAGCATTGCGCACAAACAACATAAATAAATAAAAAGGAAAGATCAATTGAAATAATTATAACGGAATCCAAACATGTCTCAAATAGACTACATCATCCCTAAAATAATTGTTTAGTTCATAATTGAGAAGATTGACATAAGTAAATTAAAAGGCATAAACATAGAAAGAATGGGGTAGAATTTTTCTCCAATTGGTTGCCAATTTTGTTCCCAATTAATGTCTTGTTTTCTGAGCTTCCCCAGCAGTCCACTTGAAGCTGTCTCCTGCGGGTCGGCTGGAATGTCCCAAGTCTCCTCCAAAAATTGTATTTGACCTGGCTACTTCCAGTTTCTTCTCCTCTTCGTTTCGCATTCTTGTCGACTGCTTCTTCTCCTTTAATTTTCTCCCTTTCTAATTCTATCTTTACCGGCCAAAAAGCATCCCCAATTCAAGCTTTGTTTTTCTGTCGGCTGCCCCATTCCCAGATTTTCTCTATTTCTCTCGCTCGTTCTTCCCATCTTAATTAGATCTTTTAGGTAGTATTTATAGTCTCCTCAAGTGTTGGACGATTATGGGTTGGAATGGGCCAAGAAAGAAATCCAAAAATAGTGAAATTATTCCCTCGCAAGGTGGCGCCTGGGCACTGATTTTCTGTCAAAATTTCAGCATCATGACGCCTGGGCGCTGAGGGATAGCACCCGGGCGCTGTCTTTTTGTCAAAATTTCAACATCATGGCACCTAGGCGCTGAGGGATAACGCCTGGGCATTGACTTTCTGTCAAAATTTCAGCATCATGGCGCCTAGGCGCTGAGGGATAGCACCTGGGCGTTCATGACCACTTCGATTACATTACACAGCTTTTAGTATTTTTATCATAATTCTTTCTCTTGATATTCGATTGAAGAGATTCAAGATGCTTTGGAAAGGTAACTCAAAGGGCTACAACTTTGATTCAGATATTATTCTCCATTTCGATCGTTTGCTATGTCAAAAATGGGTCTCAATATGAGGCTAAAAGCCCGGTGCAAAACTTTTCGGTTGGAAAATGATTTATGATCATAACTTGATTAAATTTGATCCCTTTGACACCTTTCTTCATCCAATTAGCTCCTAGAACTCTCAAATTTTCAACTTTTGATTATGTGCACTTTAGTCCTCGAACTTTGGATCTCTTACATTTTGGGTCATTTCATTCAATTTCGCCAACTTTTGCTTATTTTCTTCATTTGGCCTCTTTTAGCTCTTGTTTTCTCCACTTCATCCATCCTTCAAAATAGAAAGAAAACCACATGTTAGCACCTCTAAAATACATGAGAATTAACTAAATAATAAGCTTAATGGCATTGATAAGAAGAGTGAAATATCACTCATCAAACACCCCCAAATTTAATATTTTGCTAGTCCTCGAGCAAACACCAAACCAAAGAAAATAATTAATGGATACAAAATCACTTCAAACAAATTTCGCTAGATGGCTTGCCTTCATGGCTCAAGATTAAAAACATAGCGTCAATTGCATGAATTACTTCAAAGTTATAATGCACAAGTTAAAATTCTCACCTATTCAATGCAAAACGGGTCTCTGTGTGTGAGAAGTTAATTGCAATGCTGTACAATAATAAATTGATTCAATTCCCGACCTTAAAAATCAAATATTTCCTAACTTCGCTCGTGGGATTCACACACCCCAAACTTGTTCTCACTTCCCAAGGTGTATTCTAAAGTTAATTTTTAATACTAAACTCTTACACCACTCAAGTTTGGTTAGACGTCACTAATTGCAGTTCATCATGTCAACAAAGGAGGATTCTCCTTATTTTTGATCGCTTCAACCTCTACGAATCAATCAAGTTACTAACCCTTTATCAAAGGTCTAATTCTCTAAAACAAGTGTTCGGGGCTTAATCAAGGCATGTGATTTCCAAATTTATTTATTTATTTTTTTCAAATATAAATCTTATTCCTTAATCATCCTTTGTGCGGACGTCCCTCCCTTAAACTTTCTAAATGACCCTTGTAGCGAGTTTTAGGCCGATGACTTTTAAATCAAACGACTTTAGGGCACCGTGTTTTAAACCCCTACAGGCTTAATTACTCGAGTCATAAAGGCTACGAAGAGACAATCCACAATGAGATTATTAAAGTTGTCCTCATTGGGATCCTTTTTTTTTTTTGGACAATGCAATGATTAGTGCAATGTCTCTTATTAAACATTTATTCTCGAAAATTGAGCTCTAACTTAAGGTTTTCTCTCAATTTTCATCATATTAGTCTCAGACAATCCATACAAAATTTAACACACACGGAATCCACATATATCTCCAAGTTTCCTTACAACAGTTTAACCTACCAAATAGCCTATATTTGGTTTGAGGATATAATGATGTTTAAAGGTTGTTTAGGTTTGGCATCTAAATTCTCTTATTCAACCTATAAATATGAATTAACCTACTCATGCCCAACGTCACAATCAACTCAAGTGCATAAATATTTTCCATTTCACATGAATAAGCAAAAATCTAACTTGAACACATAACTCGTCCACAATTCATAAAATAACACATGTTCTTAATTACACAAATCAATACCTGCAATGCTATCTAACTCACACAAGCATGCAAAATAATAATAAAAAATTCATTTTTTTTTAACAATGCACAATTAAGAAATTAAAAACAAAACACACAAATAAAATAAAATAATTTTTTTTGTTTTTTAAAATTGCACACAATTGACACAATAATAATAATAATTATTATTAGGCAATTCTAGACAATTTATAATATTATAATTACTTCCCCCCAAACTTAAACTAAACATTTTCCCCAATGTTAAATTAAAAGAAAATGAGGAGGACTTCCCTAAATTGTTTGAATTACCAATGACGGTCTGTGCTCTGACGTTGAATTTGATGGACGCTTCTTCTAGCTTTTACCCCCAAAATTTGAGATTTTTCATGTTCTCCTCGTCAAAGTTGGTATGATTGTTCCGCGATGTCATGTTCCTGAAAAATCAAATTTAGATATTAAATACATGGAACAAGTGTTACTTAGCTCAAACATCAAATAACCAACTTGACTACTTATAAACCTAAGGGAAGACGGGATATGGCTTATGAATTCCTAAATAAAAATTATAAAATAACTGAAACTATCCTATTAATTAAAAACAGAAAACGAAATAAAAATAAAATTAAAATAAAACGCTTGGGTTGCCTCCCAAGAAGTGCCTCTTTATAGTCTTTGGCTGGACGTGAATGTGGTGTTAAGTTGGTTTATCAAGGGTAATTTCTTCCACATCCCGATTTTCCTCTCCACAGTAATGCTTAAGGCGTTGTCCATTTGCCTAAAAGGTAGACCCATCCATGCTTACTAACTCCATTGCACCATAAGGGAACACTTTACAAATTACAAATGGTCCCGACCACCGGGATTGAGCTTGCCAAAAAAGAGTTTCAAGCGAGAATTGAATGGAAGAACTCGTTCTCCTACCTTGAAATCCCTCTTAGGATTCTCTTGTCATGCCACATTTTTGTCCGTTCCTTGTATATCTTTGCATTTTCATATGCATCATCCCGAAATTCTTCCAACTCATCAAGCTACAACAAGCGTTGTGGACCGGCCAATTTCATGTCTAAATTCAATTTCTTCACAGCCCAATAAGCTCGATGCTCCAATTCCACCGGTAGATGACAAGCTTTCCCGAATACTAGATGGTAGGGTGACATTCCAATTGGTGTTTTAAAGGCTGTTCGGTATGCCCAAAGAGCATCATCTAGTTTGAGAGACCAGTCCTTTCGATTGGTATTCACCGTCTTTTCCAAAATCTGTTTAATCTCTCTGTTAGACACCTCTGCTTGGCCATTTGACTGTGGATGATAACCAAGTGCCAACTTATGCTTGACATCATACTTAGCTAGAAGAGAATTGAACAGCTTGTTACAGAAATGTGTACCTTCATCACTTACTATTGCCCTAGGCGTGCCAAAACAAGTAAAGATATTTTTCTGTAGAAACCTCAAAACCACCTTTGCATCATTTGTTGGTGTAGCAATGGCTTCAACCCATTTAGATACATTGTAAACTGCAAGGAGAATGTATACCTAACCAAAAGATGGTGGAAACGGACCCATGAAATCAATACCCCACACATCAAATAATTTCACCTCAAGCATATTAGTTAATGGTAGCTCATGATGCCTTGAAATGTTTCCAGTACGTTGACAACGGTCACATGTCTTCACAAAAGCATAGCAGTCTTTGAACAGATTCGGCCAATAGAAACTGGATTACAATACCTTTGCAACAGTACGCTTAAGATTGAAATGACCTCCATAAAGTGAGGAATGGCAATGCTGCATGATTGATTGTGTTTCTTCCACAGGGACACACCGCCTGATTATTCTATCAGCACACCGTTTGAACAATATTGGATCATCCCACAGATATGACTTGACATCGTGGAAGAATTTCTTCTTTTGATGAGAGGTCAAGTCAGGTGGCAATTTTCGAGACACTAAATAATTAACAAAATCAGCATACCATGGGATCTTTGTTGATACAGCTAGCAAGATCTCGTCAGGGAAAGTTTCTCGAATTTGACTGTCATCTACCACCTTTTCATTCTCTAATCGTGAAAGATGGTCTACAATGATATTCTCACTACCTTTCTTATCCCAAATCTCTACATCAAATTCCTGTAGTAGCAATATCCATCGAATTAGGCGTGGCTTGGCATCCTTCTTTTCAAAGAGATAACGGATTGCAGCATGGTCCGTGTAAATTATAACTTTGGTGCCAATGAGGTAGGATCTGAATTTGTCACATGCAAACACTACTGCTATCATTCTCTTCTTTGTTGTGGTGTAATTTAGTTGAGCTCCATTAAGAGTTTGGTTGGCATAGTGGATTACCCGAAAAATCTTATCACGCCTTCGTCCCAAAACCGCCCCTACTGCGTAGTCACTGGCATCATACATAACCTCAAATAGCTTATCCCAATCTGGTGCTACCATTACTGGAGCAGTGACTAATTTTGCCTTTATGATTTCAAAAGCCCGTAAGCAGTTTTCATCAAATACGAATGTTGTGTCCTTCTCCAAAAGATTACATAGGGGTTTTCCCACTTTTGAGAAGTCTTTGATAAATCTCCTGTAGAATCCAGCGTGTCCTAAGCAACTTCGAATGCCTTTGACATTGGTGGGTGGTGGTAGCTTTGAAATTGTATCAATTTTTACCTTGTCCACTTCCAATCCCCTCGCTGAAACATGGTGGCCTAGCACAATTCCTTCTTGTACCATAAAGTGACACTTTTCCCAGTTTAGAACTAAGAGTGTGTTTGATTGGCATGGAAAATATCATCTCGAAAAGAAAATATTTTCCTTCTTTTGTGGAAAATAAAAACCACCTCCACCCAAAGAAAATGTTTTCCTTAAAAATAAGGAAAATTAAGCATATTTTCAAAAGTTGGAAAATGTTTTCCATGGAAAAAATTAGCAATCAAACACCTCAAGTAGGAATTTGGGTGAAAATTGATATTTTCGATGGAAAATAAATGTAATCAAATACACTCTAAGTTTTTTTCCTCACAGCGTTGCAGCACTAAGGAGAGATTGTGAAGGCAGTTATCAAAAGAAGTACCAAACACCAAGAAGTCGTCCATAAATACCTCCATGATGTCTTCAACCATGTCTGCAAAGATTGCCATCATGCATCTCTGAAAAGTGGCCGGTACATTGCATAACTCGAATGGCATCCATTTGTAGGCAAAAGTTCCATAAGGACAGGTGAAGGTTGTTTTTTCTTGATCTTCTGGTGCTATAGCAATCTGGTTGTAACCCGAGTATCTATCAAGAAAATAATAGTAAGAGTAGCCAGCTAATCTGTCCAACATTTGATCGAAGAACGGGAGTGGGAAATGATCCTTTCTAGTTGCCTCATTCAGTTTCCTGTAATCAATGCACACCATCCAGCTAGTTACTGCTCTTGTTGGAATTAGCTCATTGTTGTCGTTCTTAACTACTGTCATCCCTCCTTTCTTTGGTACCGCCTGCATTGGGCTGACCTATTCACTATCTGAAATGGCAAAAATGATTCCTGCCTTCAATAGCTTTAGTATCTCCGCTCGATCCACTTCTTTCATTGCTGGGTTTAACCTTCTCTGATGTTCGATGGATGGCTTGTAAGAATCTTCCATGAGGATTTTATGCATGCAGATTGTAGGCTTTATCCCCTTGATGTCAGCTATCGACTATCGCAAAGCAGCCTTATGATCTCTCAACACTTTCAATAATCTGTCATCTTCGTCTCTGTTGAGTGATGAAGAAATGATCACTGGGAATGCAGAATTGTCCCCCAGAAATGCATAGCGAAGGTGATCTGGTAATTGCTTCAGTTCAATCTTATTGCTTTCATTGCTTTCTTTGTCATCTAATTCCTCTGACTGCTGAATATCCTTACATTGTGACGGGTTGTCCACAACTGATGTAGACTCAAGAGCCAATATGCAATCAACCAAATCCTTGCTCCCTATGTACTCTCCCGAAGTGCTAATATCATCATTTGTTACACTAAACATCATACATTGCTCTAAAGGATCTTCAATACATAATTTCTCATCTCTCATAGCAGAATCAATGAAGTTAATCATGTGGCAAGTGTCATTGTCGTCTGAGTACTTCATTGCTTGGTAGATGTTGAAGCTCACCTCTTCTTCATTCACTCTCAACGTCAAATGTCCTCCTTGTACATCAATTAATGCCCTTCTAGTGCTAAAAATGGCCTGCCTAAAATCAATGGGATTTTCTGATCTTCTTCCATATCCATTACCACAAAATCAGCTGGCAAGATGAATTTGTATACCTTTACCAACACGTCTTCAACAATCCCTCGTGGGTAGGTGAGGGACCTATCAGCTAGTTGTAGAGTCACCGTTGTTGGTTTGACTTCCTCGAGGCCTAACTTCTTGAATACTGATAATGGCATCAGGTTGATGCTTGCTCTAAGATCACAGAGGGCTTTGTCAAAAGAAGAGCTTCCAATGGTGCAGGGAATAGTGAAATTGTCTGGATCTTTTCTTTTGAGGTAGTTTCTTCTGAAGTATAGCACTGCATTCCTCTGTTAATTTCACTGTTTCATATTCCTCCAATTTTCACTTCTTTGACATCACCTCCTTCATAAACTTTGCGTAGTTTGACATTTATTCCAAATCATCTGCAAAAGGAATGTTAATGTGCATTTTCTTAAAAATTTCTAAAAATTTAGTAAATTGATTATCAAACTTTTTCTTTTGAAAATGCTGTGGAAATGGAAGTGGTGGTGTGAAAATTGGTGGGTTATCAGGGAAGAATATGGAACGAGGTCTGTGAGCCGTCTTTATTCCTTTGGCCTGCTTTTCTTGCTCTACTACCACTTGTTCCCCCTCCTTGTCAGGTGTGGGGTTGTTCCCTTCTGTGGGTTCACTTTCTCCAACTTATTTGCCACTTGATAAGTGTATTTTTGCACACTTATTTAGATCACAAACATGACTTAAATATAAGCAAAATGATTGAATTGTAACTTAATCTCATTGAATTCATGCAATGTAGGTGTTTCTATGGAAATAGTGGAATTCAGGAGAAGAGAGCCGAAAAAGGACTAAAATGAATTAAACTAAAAGTTCGGGGACCAAGTTGTAAATAATTCATAGATGAGACGGGAAATGGAATGAAGATTCAAGAGTGTTAGAAGTCAATCAGATGAGGAAAGGAGTCACAAGGTGAAATAGGGTCGAAGTATTATCAAGTATCAACTTTCAGGCGAAAAAGCTATGCTTGTGATTTTTAGTATCTATTTGAGATCTATTTTTAGCATAGTAAACATCAGAATTTGAGGAAGTCTATTTCTATCAAAAATGTATATCTTTGAGTTTTCTTCTCAATGCACTTTGAATCATTTCAATTGGAGATAGGACGAGAAAGTTATGACCAAAATACTAAAAACTGTCCGGCGGAAAGAATGTATGCCTATGCGGTCGCATAGTATAAACTCTATGCGGTCGCATAGAATCCTCCCAAGAACTTTTTCTCAAATTTTGTTTACTCTATCCGACAACATAGGTTATGCCTATGTGGTCGCATAGGTATAATCTGGGGGCCGTTTTGCAGTTTCCTTATACGATTGAAACTCCTTTGGTAACCTAATTTCCACGTGATNTTTCAGAGATGAATGTCCCAAGTATGTCTTCCAATGATAGTTTCCCTTTAGAATTCTGAGTGTTGAATCCAGGTGGAGGTTGAGGTGTGTCTCTATTGTTGCCATATGATAAGTTCTCATGATTTCTCAGTCCTGGATGATAGTGATTAGCCTGGTAATTTCCTCTTTGATTGTAGTTTTTGTTGTTTACATATTGAGCCTACTCGTTTGCAACCTCTACTTCATGGTGTGATGAAAAAGCACTCATGACTAAATCTGCCTTCTGTTGATTTCCTTGAGTAGTAAGCGTGACTATCTGATTCGTGAGTGATGTAACCTGAGCTGCTAGTGCTGTGATGGGATCCACTTCATGAAGTCCTACTACTTTCTTTACGCTCGATCTCTCACTTGGCCATTGGCAACTGTTTGTGGCTATGTCATCTAATAAGGCATATGCATCCTCTTCTGTTTTAGCCATTAAAATGCCTCTTGCAGCTGCATCTATCATTGTTCTTGTTAGCCCATTTAACCCATAATAGAAGGTTTCGATCAGCACCTGTTTCTGAAAACCATGTTGAGGGCATCTCCTAAGCAAGTCTTTAAACTTTTCCCTGGCTTCATAAAATGGCTCGAAGTTGAATTGTCTGAATTGGTTGATCTCACTTCGAAGTTGAGCTAATTTAGAAGGTGGAAAGTATTTGGTGAGGAATCTTTAAGCCATATCCTCCCAAGTTGTGGTTGAGCCATATGGTAGTGACTGGAACCAGACCTTTGATTTATCCCTCAAAGAGAAAGAGAACATGCGAAGTCTAATTGCATTTTCAGTGACCCCATTCATTTTCACCGTGTCGTAAAGTTCCAAAAAAGATCCAAGATGAGCATTTGGGTCTTCTGTTGCAGCACCCCAAACTGATTTTGCTGCACTATATGTAACAACCCTGGCTTCAATTCGAAATTGTTTGCAACAATTGCTGGACGTGCGATGCCAGAATAGTTGTCATTGACAACCAGCCTTATGTAGTCCCGAATAGCCCTTTGTTGGTTATCATCATTGGCTACTCTAGCATCCTATTCTGCCATTGCTTCTTGTTCGTTTCTTTGTATGCCTCTGAGAATGAAAAATGTGCGTTCTGATTCAGGATCAGTAGGTAGTAGGTCTAGATTTCTCACCATTCGCATAAACAGCTGAAAATAACCACAAGGAAGCACTTAAAGATAGACACAAAAATAATAAAATAAAACAAATTACGATAGAAATAAAAATCTAAAGTAAAATGAACGCCGATTGGTAATAACATCAATTGAATTCGAATGAATCAATCCCCAGCAACGGCGCCAAAAACTTGCCGCGCGATTTATGCGATGTGATTTTTAAACCGCAAGTGTACGATATCAAGTTTTGTAATATAGTAACGAAGTTAGGATGTCGAACCCACAGGGATTGATATTCGAATCAATTGAGTACTATAATTATTTTGGCTTTCCCTTTATTTAGACGATCAAATTTTGAGTCAATGTTTTTATGCTAAATTAAAATTAAATAGGATGAACGATACAAGTAAACGAGGGCAAATTATGAAGTTTCTAATCAAATTACGAATGCCTAGGGAATGATTTAGCCGTACCATCAACAATATTTTTCATCCGTATAACTATTTCTATCAATCTTTTCAAAATTTATAGGCAAGAACGCTAAAGTGATTCTATTTCCCTCTCTCGAGCGCCAAATAAAATCTATTTTTATATATTAATTCCAATATCTCTATTCCGAATTAAAAATATAAAAATTATCAAGCACGTGATTCTTAATTAAAACAAGCCTCAAAGATTTGCACTTTCTCTCGAAATCTACGAAATCTAGGTTATGTTGTCTTAGATCACGCCTAAATTTGCCTCTTTCGAGGGCCAAATTTTAGAACATCAAATCAGTTAATTAGTGGCCAGTTAATTGAAAGCATTGCGCACAAACAACATAAATAAATAAAAAGGAAAGATCAATGGAAATAATTATAACGGAATCCAAACATGTCTCAAGTAGGCTACATCATCCCTAAAATAATTTTTTAGTTCATAATTGAGAAGATTGACATAAGTAAATTAAAAGGCATAAACATAGGAAGAATGGGGTAGAATTTTTCTCCAATTGGTTACCAATTTTGTTCCCAATTAATGTCTTGTTTTCTGAGCTTCCCCAGCAGTCCACTTGAAGTTGTCTCCTGCGGGTCGACTGGAATGTCCCAAGTCTCCTCCAAAAATTGTATTTGACCCGGCTGCTTCCAGTTTCTTCTCCTCTTCATTTCGCGTTCTTGTCGACTGCTTCTTCCCCTTTAATTTTCTCCCTTTTTAATTCTATCTTTACCGGCCAAAAAGCATCCCCAATTCAAGCTTTGTTTTTCTGTCGGCTGCCCCATTCCCAGATTTTCTCTATTTCTCTCGCTCGTTCTTCCCCTCTTAATTAGATCTTTTAGGTAGTATTTATAATCTCCTCAAGTGTTGGACGATTTTGGGTTGGAATGGGCCAAGAAAGAAATCCAAAAATAGTGAAATTATTTCCTCACAATGTGGTGCTTGGGTGCTGCGATTTGGGTGCCTGGGCGCTGACTTTCTGTCAAAATTTCAGCATCATGGCGCCTAGGCGCTATCCCTCATGACCACTTCGATTGCATTGCACAGCTTTCAATATTTTTATCATAATTCTTTCTCTCGATATCCGATTGAGACGATTCAAGATGCTTTGGAAAGGTAACTCAAAAGGATACAACTTTGATTCAGATATTATTCTCCAATTCGATCGTTTGCTATGTCAAAAATGGGTCTCAATATGAGGCTAAAAACTCGGTGCAAAACTTTTCGGTTGGAAAATGATTTATGATCATATCTTGATTAAATTTGATCCCTTTAACACCTTTCTTCATCCAATTGACTCCTAGAACTCTCAGATCTTCATTGCAAGTTTCAACACAACTTTTGATTATGTGCACTTTAGTCCTCGAACTTTGGATCTCTTACATTTTGGTCCTTTCATCCAATTTCGCCAACTTTTGCCTCTTTCCTTCATGTGGCCTCTTTTAGCCCTTGTTTTCTCCACTTTATCCATCCTTCACAATAGCAAGAAAATCACATGTTAGCACTTCTAAAATACGTGAGAATCAGCTAAATAATAAGCTTAATGACATTGATATGAAGAGTGAAATATCACTCATCAATACCCAAGTGGTCTTGAGTTAGGCGTAGACTAATACCTTATTCCATAGTCTTTTGTTCCTTGGAGGTCTCTTAGTATCTGCTTCATGACTCCATAGTGAACTTGACTTGGATTTTGCATGAATGTTGAAAGTAGGCTGGTTGCATACATTATGTTTGGCTTTGTAGTTGCGAGATAGAGTAAATTTCTAATTAAGCTTTGAAATTGTGAACTGCCTGCTTTTGGAGTACTATCTTCTTTTCTAAGTGATTTGTTGCTAGCCTGAGGTGTTGATACCGTTTTGCAACCTTCATCTTGAACATCTTTAATAGACTAGTGGTATACTTCTTCTGAGCAATGAAGATCCCATCTTCAAATTGAGCCGTCTTGATCCCAAGAAAATAGTGCATTAATCCCAGATCAATCATCTGGAACGTTTTCATCATATATTCCTTAAATTTCTCGATCATCTTCTCATCATTTCCAGTATAAATGAAATCATTAACATATAAAGAGATTATAAGTGTACTACTTGTACCTTGATTTTTGATGTATAGAGTTAGTTCACTTTGGCTCCTCCTGAATCCTTGCTCAGTGAAGTAATTGTCTATTCTGCTATACATTCGTGGAGCTTGTTTTAATTCGTATAGGGCCTTCTTTAGTTTAAGAACTTTATCTTCTTTTCCTCATACCATGTACCATTGAGGTTGCTCTATATACATTTCTTCTTCAAGATAGCCATTAAGAAATGATGATTTGACGTCTAGCTGGTAAATCTTCCACTTTTTCTATGCAGCTAGCGTAATCAACGCCCTTATAGTGTGTCAAGACGTGCAACTGGAGCAAATGTCTCAGTGTAGTCAATGCCAAAATATTGTGAGTATCCTTTGGCAACTAGCCTTGCTTTATGTTTTTGGATTGAGCGATCAGTATTGAGCTTTGCCTTGTAGACCCACTTAACTCCTATGACTTCTTTGTCTTGAGGAAGATCTACAAGTTCCCAACGATCATTTTTATTTCTTCATCGATAGCATTTCTCCATTCTTGTTGTTTTGAAGCTGCTTCATAGCTTTTAGGTTCAATGATCATCAAGTTGTAGCTTTGATATATTTTAATAATCTTCGTGTCTTTCTTGGTGACAATTCTGGTGAGTCAACTGGTTTTTCTATTGTTGCTTGCTGTGGGGACTCTGGTTGATTATTCTCATCAACATCACCCTCTTGGTTTTGTGGTTGTGTAAGGATGCTGATAGTTTTTTTCTCGACTTGACCAGTCTCCCAGTTATAGGTGACATCTTCATCAAACTTAACATCTTAACTTATAATCAGCTTCTTTGTTCTTAGGTTATATACTCGGTAGCCTTTTGATTGAGTACTATAACCTAAAATGATTGATTTTTTCTGTTTTCTTATCTAGCTTACTTCTTTTCTCCTGTGGAATGTGTGTGTAGCAAATGCTGTCAAAAACTCTGAGATGCTTTGTTGATGGTTTTCGTCCGCTCCATGCTTTCACTGGTGTTTTGTCTTACACAGCTTTAGTCGGACATCAATTTAGTAGGTAGACTGCAGTGCTTACTGCTTCTGCCCAGAAAGTTTTTGGAAGGCTTTTCTCCATTAGCATAGCTCTAACTATCTCAATCATTGTCCCATTCTTTCTTTTTGACACGCCATTTTGTTCAAGCGCGTATCCAACTGTGAGTTGATGCTCCAGTCCTTCATCTTCACAAAACTTGTTGAATTCATTTGATGCATATTCTTTGCCTCTATCACTTCTGATAATTTTGATATTGCAATCACTTTGCTTTTTAACATAGCTTTTGAACCTTTTAAAAATCTCAAATACTTAGGATTTTCACGTAAGATATATACCCATGTCATTCTACTGTAGTCATCAATGAAGAAAATGAAGTATCTATTTTGCTCGTGTGATGGAGTACGTATTGGACTGCATATTTCTATATGTGTCAGCTCTAATGGCTTTTTAGCTCTCCAAGATTTTTTGGACGAAAATGGTTGGCGGTATTGTTTCCCAAGCAAACATCGTTCGCGAAATGCATCTATTTCTTTAATGACTGGTAAGTCTCTCATCATGCTCGTTTGCTGTAGGATCTTCAATTCGTGGAAGTGGAAATGTCCAAATCTTTTGTGCCACTGCCATGACTCATCTACTTGTGCCATCATTTCGGCATTGTTGTATATCTCCATTGGATTGGAAAGCATCTGTTCTCCCACTTTTTGACTTTTGCAATTACAAGATATTTATCTTTCTTATCATAAATCGTGCAAGAATCTCCTTCAAAATGTAATGTATATCATTTCTCCATCACCTGACCTACACTTAATAGATTTTGATCTATTATAGGGACTAAGAGAACTTTATTGGTGTATCTCTTGCCCCTTTTTTGTGTTAACAACAATAGTACCTTTACCAATTGCCTCTATAAAATTTTCATTGCCGATCTTGATTTTTGCCTTAATTTTATCAAGACTACAGAAAATACTTTCGTCTTTCATCATATGATTTTTACAGCCACTGTCTAAATACTATGTATCCAGTTTGTCATCAAATGCTTCTTTACTAGTGGCATAAAATAAACTTCCTTCTGTATCATTTTCTTCAGAGAAATTAGTTTGATGATTTTGTTTAGAACGACAAAATTTTTCGTCGTGACCAAATTATTTACAATGACGGCACTGTGATTTTCCTTTAAACCATCAGTCATTCTCCAAATGACTTTTTCTTTTACATATACCACATGAAAAATGACTTTTTCTTTTACATATACCACATGAAGGATACTTGCTACTTTTATCAAATTCTTTTCCTTGAGTTTCTTCATTTTTACAATTTTCTTTAAATTTTCTCCCACCTTCTTTAAATTTCTGAAACCGCATATTAACTTTAGATTGGAATACGTTTTTCGTGTGAATCTCATAACGCCTTTCTAATCTTTTTTCATGTACTTCTAGTGAACCCATTAATTCTGCAGCTGTTAACTTATCTATATCTTTTGAATCCTCAATAGTTGCAATAATTGGATCATATTTTTCTGTGCAAGTAATTAAAAAATTTTCAACGACTTTCTTTTGAGGAACATCTTCTCCATAAGTTATTAATTGTTTTACTATTTCATTTAGTCTTGAATAATAATCTTTCGTGGTTTCAAAATATTTCATTTTTAAATTTTCAAAATTCCTTCTTAAAGTTTGAAGACGATAAGTATGTACCTCGTCGCTGTTGTGAAACTCCTCCTTCAATTTATCCCAAGCTTCTTTTGCAGTTTTGGCTCCCATGATTCTTGTAAAATAAGTGCCCGTCAAGCTCATTTGTAGAGCAAGTAGTGCTAGAGAATCTTTTTGTTGATTCTCTTTAATTTCCTTCTTTTGTGCGGTAGATAGAGTGGAAATGTCATCTGGGTTAATATACCCATCATTGACGACATCCCATAAATTTTGCGCACAAAAGTAGGTCTTCATCTTGATGGACCAAAAGTCATAGTTGTCTCCATTAAATGTTGGATTAGGTATGGATGAACGGAAAGCGTCTGCCATAATATCTTATTACGCCCAATATCAATCGAACCTGGCTCTGATAGCACTGATGATTTTTCTTGTAGTGATAAGATTAAATTAGATGGTTTAGAATGTTTCGTATGAGATAATTTTGGAGGTAAAAAATAGTTGGCTTTTTTTTGTTGGAAGTTAGTAGTATGAAAGATTTTGATAGAAAGTGATGTAGTAGACAAAGTGGGTAGGACAAAGGAAATTAATTAGAATGACAATGACTTTTGCTTACATACAAATGAGAGACTTATGCCCTATTTATATATCATAACTTACATATGATTTCTTGTAGATAATTCTACATGTGCCTACCAACCACAGAAACTTTCTTGTTGCCCAAGTTTCTTTAGTGAATTCTAGATAATTCTGATTTTTTATTATTCTTGCTTGCCAAGCAATTATAGGATATTCTTGTCAAGCAATTCTAGAATCTTCTAGAAATTCATAAAATATGCATCAACCATCAATAGCCGGCCTTGCACCTAGTGCCACAGTAACCATATTGGCTGCAGCAGAAGTTCGGAGGACAGCCGCAATTTTGACCCAAAACCCATTCCAGCGAAGTTCCGACCACGATTATGACCAGAATAATTGCTACCAGATGTTTTCTTGAATTGTAGAAAACCAAATGTTTTCTTGAATTGTAGAAAACCATTTCTCTGTGTAGAGGAAATGTTAGGTATAGAAATAAGGGCAGAATGACGGATATTTACTTCGCATTGGTCCACTGTCCATTGCACAAAAAATGTAATCAATTCTCCAGCAAAATTTATTAGTAATTATCGATTTTGAAATGAAATTATTACATAAAAACATAAGAGATGCACATGGATTTGCGTGGACTTAATTGAGTCGAAGCTAAAATCAAGCAAAAGTTGAGTGGGAAAATAAACTCTTGTCTGGGTCAAATTTTGCAGTCAGGTCAATTTTGTAGGCTTATCGATGGTTTTAGTTCCCAAATGCGTAATACAATAACGAATCATTGTCCGACTGACGAGTTGTCTTTATATTCCATTCTTGTTCGACTGACGACTTATCTCCAATTATTAATATTAACCATAGAAATACCCTTTTTCGGAGGACTAAGTTAAATATATATATTTTTTAATATTCTGATGATGCAAGAATTAATTTCACAACGAGAAATTTTGATAAGCTCTGGTTATTGAAGGTGGTGGCAGTGGGTATAGAGAATGGTGGTGATTGGTTGAGGGGAACTGTTAAGTTTTGGTACCAAAATGATGAAAGACGTAATGGAACAAATTTTCAACAATGAGAATTAGTGAAGATGTGAAAAAGAGATACAGAGAAATCGAGAGAGAATCATGAAGATTGTAATTTTTGACATGGTCATAAAAGCGTAGAAATATCTTATCTTAGAGTTTAACCAACTTTTAGGGATCGACTTTGCACATCATCTATAATTTTTTTTTTATTTTTTATTATTATTAATTTTTGCTTTATTCTAATTTTCCAATAAATGATTGAATTGTGAAATATAATGAAACTGGGAGGTGATTTACTGTTTGGAATGTTTAGAACTAATTAATAAAAATTATTAACTTGGGTAGGAGATAGGGATACACTTTTATAATCTTTGCATGATTGTATATCAAATTTGTCATGATTACAATCAGTTAAATTTGATTGTGGTGGCAATAGCAAAGCACTAGTATAGTACTTAAATATGATTTGATATGCGTACTAGTGAATTTTCTAAAGATATTCAATTAATTGACATACTTATTAAATAATCGAGTTCTAGACATAAATAAATAATACATATATAGTTAAAAATGATAGGGAATAATGAGATTCTCATAGTACTTTACAAAACTATTTCTAGCTATAAGGGGGAAAAAA
>NC_036240.1:8463415-8516835 GCF_002742605.1 Olea europaea var. sylvestris
TTTTGTGCACTTTTGGTCATTTTCACTCCCTTTTGCCTTGTTCTCTTCCCTTGGGTGATTTTTGGCCTACAAAAGCAAATATTACGTAATTGTGAGTAGAATATCATTCATTTAATCAATAAATAACATATTTAGATATTAATTAAGTGTGTAAAAATATACTTATCACTCTGGTTATCGAAGGTGGTGGCAGTGGCTGGTTGAGGGGAGAGCTTTGGTCAGGGAGACTGTTAAGCTTTGATACCAAAATGAAGAAAGACGTAATGGAACAAATTTTCAACAATAAGAATTAATGCAAGGTGAGAAAAAGATATACAGAGAAATCGAGAGAGAAGGAAGATGGTAATTTTTGACATGGTCATAAAAGGATAGAAATATCTATCTTAGAGTTTAACCAACTTTTAGGGATCGACTTTGCACATCATCCATAATTTTTTTTATTTTTCATTTTTTTATTATTAATTTTTGCTTTATTCTAATTTTCCAATAATTGATTGAATTGTGAATTATAATGAAACTGGGACGTGATTTACTGTTTGCAATGTTTAGAACTAAATAATAAAAATTTTCAACTTGGATAGGAGATAGGGATACACTTTTATAATCTTTGCATGATTATGTATTAAATTTGTCATGATTACAATCAGTTAAATTTGATTATGGTGGCAATAGCAAAGCAGTAGTGTAGTACTTAAATTTGACTTGATATGCGTCCTAGTGAATTTTCTAAAGATATTCAATTAATTGACATATTTATTAAATAATCGAGATCTAGACATAAATAAATAATACATATGTAGTTAAAAGTGATAGGGATTAATGAGATTCTCATAGTACTTTACAAAACTATTTCTAGTTATAAGGGGAAAAAAAGAAACACTAGAAATATCGCAATTTCATGGAGTTATAATTGACATGTCTGGAGAAATTTCTTTTACTATAAGTAAACCACTATTTAAGTGTGTGGTTGAATACTAGGGTCGGAAGTATGTTCCTTCTAAAGGAGTAGAAGTTGGTTATTATGTTGTACTTTGTATGCTAATGTTTAGATATTCCTTCAATTGTTTTAATGGTAAAAAGATTTTAGTTGATCAAATGAGGTTGAAGTTGTTGGACGTATCCTTGGTGATTTATTTGTTATTTACAAGGAAGTTGCCTTGTACGTCTAAGGTGCATGACCAACAAATGGACAATGAGATCAAGATTGGTTAGTATAGTCAACAAAACCATCTTAATATATTGTTGATTGGTAGAAAAATATGTAGTGATTTACATCAACAAGATATGTGAATGACGTGTCTCACATATATACTTGACTCGATTTGTAGTTTGCATGTGTATCACTTTCTAGAGTCATCAACTACCTTGTTCCCATTTTTTTTCCCTCTCGCTAAAGAGTGCCCATGGTCTAGCAGGAGTTTTTATGATTCTTCTTGGCTTATATGTAGGGTTTGGTATCATTCCCAACTTGTAGATTATGTAAATGAAAAGGTACAAAGAATGGGACTTAAGGCTTTACTTCAAGAGAAGAATAAGATAGTATTACACCGAAGATAAACTAAGGAGTTCTACTCCCATTACAATCGAGAGGTCATGTGCTTGTTATAACTTGAATAATGATAATCTTAAATTTGGATAAGATAAAGACGTACTTCTATGATTTGTGATCTCGTATATAAATTTTCTATTTTTTAATGCATTTTCATAAATTGTAATTTTCATAGAGATATAGTAATTTCATGGCAAATAAATTTTATTTTGCTCGAGAGAGACTATCAAATAAGTTAAGGAAAATTTGATAAACAACATATACTATTGTCAGTATTTCAGAAACAAAATTAAATTAGATTAACTACAATAAAGTTGTGGATCTTTACTCTTTAATTGATCAAACTTTTATCAAGTTTAGATTTAGATATTCAATCACTTTATAATTACTTTAAAATCAACGAAATCGAGAACTTGAACTCCTCATGTAATGTGAAGATTAATTTAATTGAATGGCTGTGAAAACAATACTTTATTTATTATTGTATTACTCGTCATGATATGCTGTACTTGTAATTATCGAAGCGAACATGCACATTGGAAGAAAATCAATCTCTAGATCGCCATTTGAGTTTAGATCACAGAGAGAACCGGGAGTTTTGAAAGAGATAACCGACATTTTAGTGTTTTCAAACCAAAACCCATAAACACACGTGCATCGACTGCCTGCCTAATGGGCAGAGTCGTAGGCCGCAAGCTTGGGTCGTAGGTCATCTCATTAATTCATGTTTGGGCTCAAGAGCTTATATTCTTTTTAGAGAAAAAGAAAATATAAATATACTATTTACTCTTTTAATAAAAATTTTACATACCGCTCGAAAATGCAACCTGCAGAGGTAACGCTTGCTCAAGGATCAACTTACAGCGGTTCACCGCAACAGTTTGTCTTAAGTTCGTTTTGTTGTTGAAAGGAACACATTTATATTGAATCGACATGTTCTATTCGGACAAATATTTCACTTAACAAAATTTTGGGAACTTACTAGTTGTGTTGCTTTTCGTTTCCGTTGAAGCAGCTTACAAATTATGAAAATGTAGAGAGAAGGTTACCATATGGAAAAATAGAGTTCCCTCAGAAATTTCCAGTGAGCACGTCAATTTAATATTCTGATAGGGCTTGAAAAGGCACGAACACAATTCTTATTAGCTACCAACAAAAATAATATCTTAAAATTATACATTAACACGATGTCTACAATACATAGGACAACAAATAAGCAAGCAAATAAACTGCTTGTACATTTATTTGATCAATCAACAATACTATAGTGTTCCTCGAGAAACGACAGGGTTCACTGGTTAGCACGTCAAATTATTGCCGGGATCAACTTGAAGTTGATCGCAGTAGTCTCTGTAATACCCAACTCGAGTATTAACCGTGCCTGGATTAGCTCCATCGCATTCAAGGGCACCATTAATAGCCCGAATGGTAGCCCCAAAACCTTGACCCGAAGTTATACTATCATGACAATTATTCATCCAAAACCAGAGAGCAGTCCTGAATGACACTACGCGATCTGTGGCTACAACTTCTGGATTGTTCAAACCATCAAAGCCTATGCTATTCCCTGCTGGTCCGTAGTTGAAGTTCCACGATAGTTGTATAGGACCTCGTCCGTAATATCCCTTGCCGGGAGCACATGGATATTGTGTGTTATTCTCGTCACAATAATCTCTAGATGGGCCATTTATTTCTTCTATATAGCATAAATCTGCAAAAAGAAACCAATTTTTGTGTTAAAAACTTAAGCCCTATTTTATAAATAAAGCTATCAATCATTGGTATGAAATAAAGTCAACGGGTAGGAAGACAAATCTGCCTCTAAAAGTGTGCTATTATGGGGTGCCTGACTATTCAAAGGAAAATAAATTATTTAATTGGTCAATACATTATATAGGCTAATGTTACAATCTTGACCAAATTATTTATTGGCTATAACTTTTGAACAAAATGATAGTAATGAAGTTCCAAAAAAATTAATAATAATAAAAATTCATGAAGTCGATTCAGATAAGGCATCTCAGAAAACTTACGTCCAGTTTCATGTGTAACGTGTGCGAAGAATGCAGCAATTTCGCGCTTAGAATCATCTACAGAACCAACGGTCCCGAATTGTTGATAAAAACCGAGAGCTTCAAGAAATGCCGCTCTAGTGTAGAATCCTTTGCCGGCACAATCTGAGGCAGCATGATCAGCAATGCCATTGAAAAATGCATCCGTCACGATATTAGGAACCGAAACTCCATTACTACTTGGCGGAGCATAGCAAGGGCCACCTTGGCACCCTCTGCCACAGTAGTCATTGCCGGTGCCACAATAACCATATTGACTGCAGCATAAATCCTGTGAACAGCCGCAGTTCTGGCAGGAAACTTGTCCGGGCGAGGTTCCGATGAGAAATATGGCTAGGGTAATTGCTAGAAAATCTTTTATTGAATAGTAGAAATCCATTTTTTCAAGGATTTTAGAAGTGTGAGGTGTGGAAATGAGGGCAGAATGAAATATATTTATAGTGCATTATCGGTCGACTTGCACAACAAAATGCCCCACCAAATTCTCTAGAATGCGTGTACTGTTTTGTCATAAGGTTGACTTTGACTTTGTGATTTGTAATTTGGCTTAATTGAATATCATTTTATGAAGAAAAATTGCAGAAGCTTCTCGTGTAAATGGTTTGGTTCCGTTTGAACTCCAACTTTTATTTTATTTCTTAAAATATAATATTTTGAAGAATGTGTTATTAAAAAGTAATTTTTTTATTCACATATAAAATTATTTTAGCGAGAGAATTTGTGATAGAAAATGAGTTTAAATAATATTGCTCAAGCAAGACTAAAATTCTACTAACGTTGTGAAGTGGTAAAGTTTATAATGTTTAAAAATATTATTGAAGTCTTTATTATTATCAGTATCTTAAAGAGTCTTTCTGTAATTCAAAAGACAAGATCAAAAGTTATTTTTTCTAAAGAATAACTTGTCTTTTATACATTTATAATTGTTATGAAAGAAAAATTATTGACTCCAGTTAATCAAAATGAAAGGTATGAAAAAAATTGGTAGAGGAGCAGGGAAATAAATATCGAGCAAAGGTATTCGAGTTGCCGGCTGGCAAGGAAATTAGAGAAAAGTAATCCTTTGACAAATTAGAAGTCATAAGGAAATAATTCAAGAATAAAAGAAAGCTCATCTTTTTCTAGAGGGCTGAGGCTATTGAAGCAGTCAAAGAATTCCACAGCAGCGATAGAGAAAGAGAAAAGGGGCGGGCTTGCTTGTGGAGCGTATTGATTTTGCATAGAAAGATATGAGGGTACAAAGAGGCTATCGGGGAGGAGACATAGAAATTTTGAAGGTAAGAAAAATTAGAATAAACGGTAGGCGCCTATTTGTGATATATATTGAGCTTTTTAATTTTGTGTATGGAGCAGTTGAGACGATGAGAAAAATATTAGAGTATTGTTATTTATATTCACAATTTTTATATATACACCAACTTTAAAAAAAAAATTATATTATATTTTTGATCTTATGTAAATTAACCTAAATAGATATAAATATAAAATTAGATAAAAATATATTGTTCTAAATTCATCCACTAATATTATTTTCATAAATACTTTTAAACCTCTTTTATATTATAAAACCCTAATCATAAAATATCCCCTTGGATGGAAATTAAAATAATAAAAAAATTAACACATTATTACATATTAAATTACTTGAACAAACAAATATTGCAGTGAACAAGAGTAATAAGATTATGAAAAGAAACGTGTTATGCCTTTGCCTACGTGGCAAGCCATATGATCGTTAGCTAAGCAATGATGCCACCACTCAAGTGTTTTCCTATGTTGTAGCCTATGTTTTTGAGTCGACGAAGAATGCCCATAACATTGTTGGCGACTACTTTTAAAGACGTTGAAGGCATGATCCAATGCCACTAGCCTTCGGCTTGGTGACATTTTTTATTGGTATAAGTAGATGACATTTTGGCGATGAAGCAACAAAATACTACCAGGTTAGTTATTTATGATATAAATAAAAGTTTGGGCATTGAGAAGAATAATCTGTATCTTATGATCTTATCCAAAGAAAGAATGGTTATGATTTTCTACAGAAAAAGATGCTTGTCAAGCACCAAGAATCAAACACCTCCTTAACCTAAATTCATTGATTCTGAAGATTGAAGGATTTTTGAAGAAGATAAAAACTTGAACTCCCAAGTTCTATAAAATATAATAAAAAAAACTAAAAACAAGTACGATTTTAAATACCAACGAAATAAGAGAAATATCTTAAATCTATTTAATGTCCGAAATAACCTCACATAAAATAGAATTGAAATAACATCTATATGAATAAAATAAAATTGATCCGCGCATTTGTTTTTAGAATGATGCTAGAAGTACAATATCTTGTATAACATGGTTGACAAAGTGACCAAGTGGCAGCCCCCTATTGGAGGGGCTGCTGACAAATAGAATAATTCTTGTTTTTAAACGTTGTTGTTTCGCGAGGGTTAGTCGCTAACAATTAAAAAGGGATCAGACGATTGTGTAAGGGACAAACCTCTTGAGATAAAGTCCCAAAAAGGGGTGTTCTTTATTGGCGATGACTTTACAATTAGAAAATAAAAACAGAATGCCTCCAAAGGGTGCAAGTACACGAGTTACTGTGAAAGAAGTGTTTAAATCTAAACTAAGAAATTTAAAGTTACATGTTCTCTGTTCGAGAGTTTTTGATTCGGGGCTTTGCTCTATGTCTTTTCTTCCTTTTATACTCCCTGAATGATCTCTTTGTGATCAACTGCCTAAAAACTGCTTGATCGTTCTATAATTACTCACTTTCCTCGTAATGGCCAACTTGTCATGGAATTGCCTTTTCTAACTGTTGTCATTACTCTTTATCGTTCAATCGTCTTCAATTGAATTCCTTGAATCGTGGAACGTGACAGGGCTGCTTAATAACTGCTTTGATAACTGTGCTTCTTGATAACCATAACAATTCACGTTTGCTAAAACCTTGGGCGACTCGAAGGTTTGGACGAGAATAGAGTAGCAGCTCTGGGCGACTGCATGGCATTCCATTCGCTCAGATCCTGGGCGACTTGCAAGCTTGGACGATGGTGTTACCGCGTTCATGGGCCTTCATCCTGAATCGTCTGATTGGGCTTCGTTCTTTGGGCTATCTGATTTGGGGATCCTCCAATTGGGCTTCATTCCTTGGGTCGTTCGATTTGGGCTGAGTTTTTATATGTCAACAATTACCCCCCAATATGGCAGAATTAATACCAATTATTAAATTTTGCCATATTCACTTTTGTGTTTCCAGCAACATTCGAAATTCCCAAGAATTTCAATCATTGTTTTCTTCCATAGCTTGAAAAGGTGCGACGTTTTGCAAACCCTTATAACTCCCAAATACGCCATTTCACTGCACCATTAAATCACGCCTCACTTTTTTTGCGCTTCTCTCTCACAATTTTATTGTTCATCTCTTTGCTTCCCTACTACGTAACTCTGAAAAACTCCATTTCGTCTCTAATGGCTACTTGACAATCTCAATCTGGCGACTCCTTTAGTTTTGAAGACTTAATAAAACTCCTTAATCGTCCATACATAACTTCGAACTTTCTCGCACCTGCCAATGTCGAACTTAATGAGTTCTACCTAAGTCCTTTCTTCAACAATGCAGAGGCAGTTGAACAAGCGACGGTGAGCCAGTTGTTTCCTTGTACTCAAGGCCCTCCATTTCTAAACTCTCTGCCACTAGGGCCACTTCGCGAAAGAGGTATTCACACTTGGCCTAAATCTGACGTAGTTTTCCGTAGGTGGCATGCTCACCTTGTGGACCATGGTCCTACTAAAGCACTTTTTGATAATACTAGGATTTCTGATTTGTTAGAAATCTCTCTTCAACCCCCTACTTTTGATTCAGTACTTTTTTCGATCACTTTAAGTTTTTAATCTTCTGAGTATAATACATTTGTTTTCCCTCTTGGCCCCATGTCTATTACTTTAAGGGATGTTGGGGCCCTAGTGAATTTGTCACCTTTGGGCGATACTATTTTTCCTGGTATCTTGGTTTCTGGTGGCGCCCCAAAGTTTGGTAAAAATCTCACCGAGTCTTATTCAAGCCTGCAAACCCTTCATAACCATTCGAGCGCTGAGCCTTCCCATACTGAGCGAGTGGCCTTTCTTCTGGTTTGGCTTTGTAAATATGTTTTGTGTGTGCCAAGCATAAAGCCCACCCTGAGCTATTTACCCATAGTGCATGAATTGGCGCGTGGTAGGCCTCTGAATTTATGTTCTTTCTTTTTGGCTGCTCTCTATAGAGGCATGGCTTCTCTTCAATCTCAATTGAAGAATGGTGCATCTCCAACTGGCAGTGAACCTCTTTGGTTCACTCAAATGTGGTTGAGATCCTATTTTCCATCGTTTGGTGCTCCATCATTTTCTCGTCCTTCTGCGAGCTGCTATGGGCTAGCCATTGAGCCCCTGGCTCCTGTAAATATGTCTAGAAGGGACATTTTTTCATTCTTTTATTCTTTGGATTCAATCCCTTCCTTCTTTCCTTTTCCTTCCTTTTTGACTCCAGACTATGTGCATCCTCCCTCCACTATATACAGCGCGAGCACCTCTCGGCTTATTTGGATCCAGTTTTTAACCGAGAGGGAGTTATTTCATAATATTTTGACTGGGACCAATGTCAAGGCTGGGGTAGAAATATATGCTCCCCAATTTTTTGCTCGCCAACTTGGTTTCGGCCAAACTTGGCCCGTTCCTCCTTGTTATTCAAGGAATTTGATAGACCACTTCCATATTATTAATAAGGCGGAGGCAGAGGTTATAAATGCTCGCAATTTTCTTTTGACGAGCCATTTTTCATTAGCCCCCTTCAATTCTAGCCGTGTCATCCATCCCCTTTTTGAACAACTCTGGCCGTCAGTGAAGCGCGGATTGTTTGCGACTGATGCCAATCGTGCCTTTCATTCATTGGACCAGCCAAGCATTTCTTCTCCTCCTTCTGTTTTAGTCACCCCTTTGTCCATTCGGAGTCCTTTTCCTCCTCGTCACACTAAACAGTCTGCTCGTCCACCTTCTTCTCTCCCTACCAAGCCTACTGCAGCCAAAAGTGCCCTGAGCCGCAAACGGTCAGCCTCAGCATCTCCCATTCTGGAGGATGATGTTGATGATGATGATGATGATGATGATACCCCTCTTATCATCAGGAGGAAGGTAATTAAATTGGTTTACTCACAAACATACTTTTCCATACTTGAAACTTTTCTATGTGCTGATGGTTTATTTGGACTTCTCAGAAAGGTTCAGCCTCTCCTTTGAAGGCTTTAGTGTCGGTAGCTCCTGCTCCATCATCCTCCGCTGAGGCTGCATCATCCAAACCAACTGATGAAGGGACTACGTTTAAAGAGACATCTTCAGTCCCAGAATCCTCATCACAACCAATGGATGAGCCACCTTCTTCCCAGGGCGTCAATCCCCCAAATATCGAAGCAGAAGGTAATTCTGTTTTTTGATGCTTTACCTTTGCTTGTACTATTGGTTTCTAATTTGTTGCTTTTGAGTTCTGCAGATACTCCTATGAGTTTGCCCGTTGTGGCAACATCTTCTCGCTCAGACAAGGGGAAGTCCTCACGAATGGTGGAGCCATAGGTGGCAGACTTGGCTGAAGATATGCCATCTTCCAAGATTATTGATGAGGTAATCTTTGCTTCACTTTTATTTCCATCTTGTTCGTTGTAGTGAGAATCTTCAATATTGGCAATTTTCTTTGCAGGATGCTGATAAGATTGTGCATTCCATCCAAAACTTGTTCGCTTCCTGGGGGCAAGTCAAGACATCTCGCCCTACTCCAGCTGGTCGTCCTGCTACTTCTTCAGAGGAAGATATGAAGTTCCTCAAGCAGTCGATATTTGAGTTCGTGTCCTTCATGGATATGGACATTGGTAAGGCTAGTGCTGCCAGACTTATGATAAGCTTGAGCATTTGAATGCGAAGTTGGAGCAAGCACTGACA
Organism: Olea europaea var. sylvestris; assembly: GCF_002742605.1. NCBI lineage: Eukaryota > Viridiplantae > Streptophyta > Magnoliopsida > Lamiales > Oleaceae > Olea > Olea europaea. The sequence continues at coordinate 8,472,998 of NC_036240.1, forward strand.
CTTCCGTCGCTCAATCTTTCTGCTGATTTTAAAGCGACGTTGAAAGTTATCCATTCTGAGGTCCTCTCCTTGCTGGCCAAGAATGTTGAACTGAAGGCCAAAAGTACTCAATATCTTCGCGCTGTATCTGAAAAAGAGTCTTTGTTTCAGGAGATCTACAAAGCTGAGGACGAGTTGAAAGAAATCTCTTCCGAAATCATGATTGAAGACTCTTTGATGGCTAGTTTGGCTGCTCAGATGAAGGAACTTCAAGCCAAAATGGACGACTGCAAGGCGAGAATGGCTGCTAAAAAGCGTAACGCCTCCCAAGAAATTGAGCGAACTAAGTCTTTGGTCGAGCAGTACAAGAAGTTGGAAGTTGATGATGATGTTGTGACCGAATTGAACATCACTTCCTCTCGACAGAACGAGGACTGGGGAAAACTTAGGGAAAGAATTCGTTCGGTATGGGGCGGATTGTAATTAAGACATATAATGCCTTAACTTTTTCTTTTTGTAATTTCGCATTTGACTTTCCCTTTGTAACCTTGTACATCATTAATGAACATCTATATTAACTTCTTGTGCATTTATTTGACGTTTGTCTTTTAATCACCAATTCTTCAAGCATTTAACTGCTTTGTGCTAAAAATCTTGCACATTTTCTCTTGATATTTCCACCTCTTTTCCCAAGACTTTAGGCTACTTAATTCCATTTACTCGGCAAAATGTGGCTGCTCATATTCTGTCTCTTCATCTCCACCCCCTATAAATGCACGTATGCTTCGCACTTTCCATCTTCCATCTTCATTTTCATTCTCTTCTTCGAAACTAATTTGCTGCCATTGTTTGGCATTCTGACAATCAATCCAAAACCTTCGTCTTCTATAAAAATGGATTGTTTGGTCCGCCCATTTCACTACTTGTCTTGATGTCACCTTTGGTATGGGAGATATAGGAAATATTTTTTGGCCAGCAGCGAAGTTTTTTCCATCAAAGTTCTTCCCATCGTCTCTTAGTTCTTTACAAGGGTTTCGATGGTGGAAGGCAATTTTTGGGATGCTTGCGGGTCATCTTGCTTGCTGAGAGTGCTTCTCAACCTCTTTGCCCGCCATTGCAGCGATGCATTTAGAAATACGGTGCGAGGGCAATCCACCCTCTTACTCGGCGATCGGCCGGGAGATTAGCTTACTTTTAATTGTAGCTTGTAGAGCATCTATTATTTGTACCTTGCAACTTTGTAATGAACGTTTGATAATAAAGGAATTTATTTGAACGTATTTCGCTCTGACCTTTTTATCTTAATCGTTCAACATGTTTTGATTACACTTTTATCTGTTCACTTTCCCATAAAGAAGGAACATATTTTTTCAAATATTTGTCGTTGATGAATCTCACGTGCTTGGTGCCATCTAAATCTTCCAAATGATATGCTCCATTGGGCAACACACTGTTTACTTTGTATGGTCCTTCCCAATTGGACGACCACTTTCTGTACTTTGGATCCTTACTATCCAAAGGGAGTATCGTCTTCCAAACTAATTCGCCCAGGTTGAATGACTTGGATATGACTTTTTTATTATAAAACTTAGCCATTCTTTATTTTTGAACTTGCAATCTATCTCGGACGTTCAACTTTAATTCGTCCAACTCCAATAAATTTTGAACTAGTGATTTGGTATACTCATCATCATTTAACTTATGTTGCAAGCACACTCTAATCGATTGCACGTTGATTTCCATAGGCAAAACGGCCTCCTGTCCATAAATAAGTTGGAAATGAGTAATTTTGGTACTTGACCGAGGTGATGTTCTATAAGCCCATAAGGCCTTATTCAGGCATTCGTGTCAATTTTTAGCATTTTCATCTATCATCTTTCTGATGATATTTTTTAGAACCTTATTAGAAGATTCTGCTTGTCCGTTGGATTGAGCGTAATATGGTGTGGAGTTTACTAATTTAACCCCAAACTCGCTCAAAAATTTGTTCACTTGATCCCCATTCAAAGATGTTCCGTGATCTACCATCAACGTTTGTGGAATTCCAAACCTATAAATGATGTGATCACGAATAAACTCTACGACATTCTTTTGGGTGATCTCTTTCAAAGGTACAGCCTCTACCCACTTGGTGAAATAGTCAGTTGCAACTATAACAAAAGTATGTTGCTTGGACGATGGGGGATAAATCTTCCCTATCAGGTCTATCGCCCAACCCTTGAACGGCCGAGGTTTAATAATAGGTGACATATCTCGTGCTGGCGCCCTTTATATTGGACCATGCTTTTGGCATGCTAAACAACTATTTGCATACTGAACGCATAATTCTCCCATCTTTGACCAAAAATATCCACTCCTAATAATTAACCATCTCATCCTTTGGCCAGCTTGATGAGGTCCACATATCCCTTCGTGCACCTCAGCCATGATCGTCTTGGCTTCTTGCAAACTTACACACTTTAACAATACACCATCAAAGCGTTTCTTAAATAACTCTTCATCTATTAGTGTATAGTTCAGCAAACGCAGCTTCATTTTCCTACTAATCCCTCTATTAGGTTCTTTAAGGAACCTTTTAATCTCTGTTCTCCAATCCATTACATCTCCATCTTGTATGCAGCGAAGTTCAATCCTTCTCGCCCTTCTTTGGGTCACGGGCAATATGGCCCTGAGGCCATTTGGGTCAACTCATTTGCCACGTCGTTATATATCCTATTAAAGTATTAAAGTTCTACTTGGTCGAATTCTTCTAACAATTCTTGGGCGATCTCATATTGACTTATAATGGAATCACTTTGGCATTTAAAATCACCAATCAATTGGTGAATTACCAATTGAGAATCACCCCTAACGATCACATTTTTTATTCTCGTATCTATGATTAGTTCTAGACCTACGATTAAGGCTTCATATTCGGCCTGATTATTGGTGCACATCCTGTCTAAAGTGAACGCGAACTTGTAGCAAATCCCTAAAGGATTAATCAATGTTACTCCTACTCCTGCACCTTTAGAGGTTTTTGACCCATCGAAATACAACACCCAAGGTTTTAGCTCGAACGAATTGATTTCTAATTCAATTTTTTTAGGCATGTCAAGGCATGGGTGATCGGCTAGAAAGTTAGCCAAAGCCTGATTTTTGACTGCCTTTTGAGGTATATATTGTATCTCGAATTCTGATAAAGCTAATGTCCAAAGGCCTATCCTTTGATGTAAAATAGGGCGAGAGAACATATACTTAACTAAATTTACTTTAGAAATTAAATAAAAGGTTAGAGGCCGTAAATAAGCCCTTAATTTTGTACATGTAAAATACAATGCAAGACATAATTTTTCGATAGCAGAGTAATTACATTCACATTTTGTTAACCGCCTACTTAAGTAGTAAATTGCCCTTTCTTCACCAAATTGGTCTTCCTGCGCGACCATTCCAGCTATTGATTCTTTTTCAGCCGATACGTACATTTTCATTGGCCGTCCTTGGATTGGTGACACCAACACTGGTGGACTTGATAAATATGTCTTCAGGCTTTCAAAAGCCTTTTGATGTTCTTCTTTCCAGACGAATTCGTTCTGATTTTTCAGCTTTAAGAGCGGCGAAAAGACTTTAGTTCACCCTGCACAGTTAGAAATAAAGCGTCTTAAAAAGTTTACTTGGCCTAGAAACCTTTGCAATTCTTTTTTGTTTCTAGGTGGTTTGGCCTCTAAAATGGCATTCGCTTTATTTTTATCAAGTTCAATCCCTCTTTTGTATACCATGAAACCAAGAAAGTTCCCTGCATTAACACCAGATGCACATTTCAAGAGATTCAACTTTAGCTTATATTGTTTCATTCGCTCAAACGAACATCTTAACTGTTCGAAATGGTCCTCTTCTTTAATGGATTTGACCACTATATCATCTACATACACTTCAACAAATTTGCCTATCATATCATGAAAGATTAAATTCATTGCCCTTTGATAAGTTGCTCCTGCATTTTTTAGGCCGAAAGGCATGACCACCCATTCAAAACATCCTAGAGACCCAGGGCATCTAAAAACAGTTTTGTGTATGTCTTCTTGAGCTATATAGATTTGATTGTATCCTGAATACCCATCCATGAAAGAATACATGACGTGTCCGGCAGTTGAGTCTACTAAAGAATCCACCGTGGGCATTGGATACTCATCTTTGGGTGTAGCTATATTTAAATTTCTAAAATCTATACACACCCTTAGTTTACCATTCTTTTTTAGTACTGGCACGATATTGGACAATCATTCGACATACCTGGCTGTTCTAATAAAGCCTGCTTTCAATAATCACTCTATCTCTTTCTTAATCTCAAGGAGTACATTAGGAGCAAAACGTCTAGGAGGCTGCCTATGAGATTTAAAATTAGGCTTAGTTGGTAACCTATATTCCACCAAGTCTCTATCTAAACCAGGCATTTGTTCATATTCCTAAGCAAAATAATCTTTATACTCCTTTAGTAAAGCGATTAATTTATCACTAACATCTTGATCGAGCATCTGGCTGATGAATGTTGGACGATCTTCTCCTTCATTGTCAATATTTACTTTGATCAGAGGGTCTTGTGCTTGAGCGTATCCAGGTTTGATGATCCGCATCACTTCGTCGTCCAGTTCCATTGTAAGTACTTCTTCTTCTAAACAATCCACCTTGTTGACTTCTCGGCCAATGCTTTGTTCTAACTCAAATACTGCCCATTTGTCTTTCAGGGCTCTTAGGGTTGCCTCTTCTTTTGGTTTGTCCTTGCATTCTTTATTGAAAGCCATTAATCTGGCTTTGAAGGCCTGAATATCGGCCATTTGTTTTTGTAGCTTAGAATCCATTCAAGATTCTTTGATTATTCTTTTACCAATTACTGGCTCTTCTAAGACCACTATATTTGGTCTCATTTGGCTGAACATTTCAGTCAGTGCGTCCACTGAAAATGGCTCTTCACTCTGTGCGAGGATCTGAGTTTCTTCCCCATCTTGGACTACCCTGACAGGTCCATAGTTTCCTTCGTACATGAACATTTCCACTGAGTTTGCTTCTGCGACAAAAGGCCTATGATCGGCCTGCACCACCTCTGCTTCACCCTTGTTGTTCCAAAAGACCAGGCATTGATGGAGTGATGAGGGTATGCAGCGACTTTCGTGTATCCAATCTCTTCCTAGTAACACATTGTAACTAGTAGGACCATCTATTACAAAGAAGACTATGGTCCTAGTAGTTGTCCCTATAGTTATGTCCAATGGCATAACTCCTTTAGCTGAAATTGCTCCTCCATTGAAACTCGTAAGGATGACTTCTGTTGGAATCATGTCACCCTCTATCTTTGCAAATTTCCTCATCATCCTAGATGGAATGTTGTTTATAGCTGCTCCATTGTCGACAAGCACTTTTGCCACAGGGATGCCGTTAACTAGAGCTTTAACGTACAATGGCCTCAAGTGTTTAGTCAATTTCATAGCTGACCGTTTAAAAATAACCTTTTCGACAGCTTCTATTTCTATTTCCTGCTTGTTTTCTGTCGAATTATCCCCCTGTGATAAGTCGACGTGCACCATATCGCGCTGAGCCTCTGTCTCCTGAATTTCCTCCTTACTGTTTTCTAATACTTCCTCATCAGTTACCCAACCTGTGGGAGGGGGCATTATTCTTGGAGGTGATCCATACTTTTCAGAGCGAGGCACTCTCTTCTTCCTTTTGAGCGTCCCGTACAGTACGTAGAAATCGAAAGGACGCCCAGATGGTTCTCCCAACAAGTCTACTTCGCGAACTCCCTCTCGATGTAGTTGCTTCAACAGAGTATTGTGCGATACTCCTCTCCTTCTTCTTTCTGCTTCTAGGTCGATTTCTTCTTCGATGTCTATCATCCTGTCGTCTTCTTCATCATTGTAGGCCTCTCTAGAAGTCTGACATTCTTCACATTCCAGTACGCAAGCCTCTCCTTTGTTGTCCTCCCTTTCTTCTTCTTCTTTTTTTTTTATTCTTGAATTCATTGGTCAGTAAATAATTATTAGCCACGACAGGAGGTAACGTACCGAACTGGATAGTAAGGGGCTGATCTGGATCTTCTCCATCCCTTCTGTCTCGCTCAAACTTTGATCTCCCAAAAGAAGTTTCTGGCAGTTCTTTCATTGATTCATCTATACCGGTCTCTTCACTATCTTTGAGAACATTTTGATTGGCTTCCTTGAGTAGTTTAGGCACTTTAGAATGTGGCATTCCCTGTTGCTACCTCATCATTCGTCCATAGTTTCGCTGGAAATGCCTTTGTTGGGTTGTAGTCATCTCATCGAAGGGTATTGCCCTTCCTGCATTATACTGGAACGAATGCCATAATTTGGCCAGCGAGGTTGCGGCCTAAATGTTCTCCCATTATCTACTGGCCTGAACTGCCTCTCAAAAAGTGGTTCTCTATAGAATGATGTACCTCGCCCTCTACCAGGCTGAGTGTTTGGAAAGAAAGTAGGGCAATGGGAATACTGTCATATCCCTGATTTCTCCGTATTCCTACTCACTTCTCTTTTACATCTTGCACACATGACGTCTTCGTCCTTTTTTGGCTCCTTCCCCTTGATTCGTTCAAAGACACTGGGATGTGGTTCAGGGTCCTCTTCTCCATCATCTATGACCAACTTGAATTTTGGTAACTTATTTTTGAAACCAGCCGTTACCATGTTCACTCCAAGTGGTTGTGGAAAAGGATTTTCATCCACTGCCATCTTCTTCTTATCGTCGAACGTAATTCGTCCTGATTCAATGGCATCCTGCAATACATGACGAAAAATCAAGCAATTGTTAGTCAAATGTGACCATGTATTATGCCACTTACAATATTTTTTACCCTTAATTTGTTCAGGATTTGGCAATTTATGCTTATCGCTCAGCCTTATCTGCTTATCCCTATATAATTTATCAAATATAAGGTCAGTCTTGGTTACATCGAACGAGAACGTTCTAGCCTTTATGTTTCCATCTTTCATGGGCTCATCCTTGCCCGATGGTCTAGGCTTAGCCATTATAGGACAAGTATACGTGTCTCCTTAGACCAATTCGGCCAAACACATTTCAGCTTGATCGTATGACTCGTCGCTGATGGTATGAACGTCAAAATTTAGGTCTTTGTAATAAGTCCCTTTACTAGAATTTTTCATCTGCTCTTCTTCTCTTCTTCTCTTATCAGTCGTTCATACCTAATCACATTCGCACTCAACTGGAAAAGGTCAGGAAATTCCTTGTTTTAGAATTTCTTTTTTAAATCAAAACTCAAGCAACCCTGAGCGATTTTAACAAATTCTTTTTCGGGCAGAGGTACAAAACACTTACTTCTTGCTGTCTTGAACCTTTGGAAAAAAAACTTTCTGCCCATTCGTTTGGCATTTGACGTAGATTCGCAAAATCAGCCAAAGTAACTTCAGACTCAGTTTTATAAAATTGAGCGTGGAATAATTGTTCCAATTGTTGCCATATTTGAACAGAGTTCGCTGACAAGTTGATGAACCAGGAGAAAGCTACTCCTGTTAATGAACTAGGGAAAAGCCTCATTTTATGGTAATCAGTTACATCACCACTTTGCAATGTGAATCGCCCTATGTGTTCTAAAGTAGACACCTCTCCTAAACCGGTAAACAGTGAGAATTCTGGCACTTTATACCCTCTAGGCCATGGATATGCTTGGTCTACCCAATCAGGATATGGCTTTGTGTAAGTCGGCCTAATGACAGGACGCACCCCAAAAGCTATCTGATCCTGTAAGATTTCGATAATCTGATTCCTCAACATGACGTTGGGGTCATAAGGAATTCCTACAGGTTGGTTAACCGGTTGATTTGCATGAGGCCTGATAGTTGGTCCTTGATTGGCAACAAAGTTACCATGATTTGGGTCATTACCATTAGCCTGAACATCTATTCCCTCATTAACACATGGGGTATTCTGTCCATTGTTTAGGAAATTATCTCTTACATTTGAATTACCCTCCAAGTTAGGCGTACCACTACCATTGTTCTGATTTGGCACTGCACCACCCCCTTGGTTTGAAGTAGAGGGACCAGAAAGTGGTTCTATCCCTTGATTTGGATTTAGGACTGAGGGATTATGTCCCACAATTGTCCTAACTTGAAAGTGGTTTGCAAAAGGTAGAACCGGTTGACATATTTGGCCTACTAACTTATTCATTATTTCGTTCAAAGTGTTTAGTTGTTTGGTCATGTTGTCATAATATGCATTTCCATTTTGGGTAAATCTTTCCATATTATGAATATTTCAAAGATTTACCTGTTCAACGACATCTTGTGTGAGTTCTCCAAGTAGTGCACGCATAGTTCGAGGACTCAACTCTGTCATTGGTTCGTAACGACTGTTGCTGCTCTGATTCTGTTCATCTGTTCGTCGAGAGGCATGCTGCTCCTCATATCACTCAATCACAGACTGGACTCCTCCCTGACTTGCTGCTTCCTTATCGGATCTCTAAGACATATTGTTTCACCTTTTGTATTTTCAACACCAAACACCACTGTCCCATTGGGCATGCCGAATTGTTTCGTGCGGGTTAGTCGCTAACAATTAAAAAGGGATCAGACGATTGTGTAAAGGACAAACCTCTTAAGACAAAGTTCCAAAAAGGGGTGTTCTTTATTGGCGATGACTTTACAATTGGAAAATAAAAATAGAATGCCTCCAAGGGGCGCAAGTACACGAGTTACTGTGAAAGAAGTGTTTAAATCTAAATTAAGAAATTTAAAGTTACATGTTCTCTGTTCGAAAGTTTTTGATTCGACGCTTTGCTCTATGTCTTTTCTTCCTTTTATACTCTCTGGATGATCTCTTTGTAATCAACCACCTAAAAACTGCTTGATCGTTCTATAACTGCCCACTTTCCTCGTAATGGCCAACTTGTCATGGAACTGCTTTTTCTAACTGCTGCCATTACTCTTTGTCGTTCAACCATCTTCAATTGAATTCCATGAATCGTGGAACGTGATAGGGCTGCTTAATAACTACTTTGATAACTGTGCTTCTTGATAACTATAACACTTCATGTTTGCTAAGACCTTGGGCGACTCGAAGGTTTGGACGAGAATAGAGTAGCAGCTCTGGGCGACTGCATGGAATTCCATTCGCTCAGATCCTGAGCGACTTGCAAGCTTGGGCGATGGTGTTATCGCGTTTATGGGCCTCCCTATTTGGGCTTTCATCCTGAATCGTCTGATTGGGATTCGTTCTTTGGGCTATCTGATTTGGGGATCCTTCAATTGGCTTCATTCCTTGGGCCGTTCAATTTGGACTGAGTTTTTATGTGTCAACAGTTGTGATGCCCTATAATGCCATGACGTTCTACTTCATAGGCTCCCAGTAGTGCTGAAATCTGTGCTAACATTTCCGGGTGTCTTGACACCGTACCTTCCTCCAATTTGATTAGCATCCCATCTTCATCATGCTCTTCGAGTGGATGAAGGTTCTTGCCTCATTTCTTGATCTGCACGTTGCCTCATAGTTGTGGTAATCGACTCAACTGCCAGTAATATAAGAAACATCGACATTCTGCGAAAATATATCTATGGCATCTCCATGTTATCATTGTGGCGATTCTGTCTCGTTGGCTCATGGAGTCAAACAAGAACATGATGTAAGTTGAAGATAAAAATGCAGTGAGAAAAATTGCAGATATAAGTGGGACAATGAGCAAATATTTAAGATCTTTATTGCAAAGTATAAGGTCAATATAACCATCTTTTAATAAATTATAGGTATCAGCAAAGACACGGCATTGACATTAAATTCTTGTTATTGTGCTGGTCCATATGTTGTGCTTGAATATTCAAAGTAAAACGACTCTTCCGGTAATTATGCGGTTATTTGCTTCAAGTGGGCTTCTAGATGTTGCTATCTTTTCCAAAAGTCATCAAATGTCTATTGAAGGGATAAGCATTTTAGATTTTCAAACTGTTACGGTATACGCGATTGAAACGTCGCGATTTTGAGTGAATACACGATTACATTGGCTTTCAATTTCTATTGATTCTTAAGAAATTCAGAAAGACAACAAGAAGTCAAGACTTTTCTCGATAGATTTAAGTACGATACTCTCATGAAAACCTGCTCCTAGAAGCAGAAGAGCCAAACATGCTATAATTTTTTGATTGAGCTTGGAAGGGCACAAAATGTTTGATATTTTTGGTCAAAGACAAAATCACGTTGATAATTAAGAAGTCTTAAACTCGTAAATTGATGTCTACATCAAATTATTGCAACAAAGTAGTACATTGAAAAGCAAGCAAATAAATCGCTTGTACATTTACTTATTCATTCAACAATACTCATCCCCCAAGAATGAGAGGGTTTTAAAAGCCCAAGTAGTTAGCATCTCAAATTATTGCCAGGATTAACTTGAAGTTTATTGCAGTAGTCTGTGTAATATCCAACTCGAGCATTAACTGCGCCCGAATTACCTCCACTGCATTCCATACTATTAATAGCCCGGATTGTAGCTCCAAAACCTTGGCCAGAAGTTATAATATTGTGACATTGATTCATCCAGAACCAAAAAGCAGCCTTGAACGACACTACGCGATCTGTGGCTACAGTACCTGGATTTCTTAAACCATCAAAACCTATGCTTTTTCCAGCTGGTCCATAGTTGTAGTTCCACGATAGTTGTAACGGACCTCGCCCATAGTAACCCTGGCCTGGGACACAGGGATACTCTTTGTTGTTTTCGTCACAATAATCTTTAGACCGTCCGTTTATTTCCTCAATATAGCAAAAATCTGCACCAAAGTCAATTTTTTTTGTTGAGAATGTAAAACCTATAATCTTAGAGCAGGCTATACTAGCTGTACTTTATCGCTTTTCAACTAAGATCGCACATTTCAATTTAGCTTAAAAGTAACTTTTTTTTTTTTTTTTATAAGTAACTTAATTGTACCTATTTTATCTTAATTATGAGTAAAAATTACTTATTTTGACAGTAAAATAAGTTAAAAACTTACGTCCAGTCTCATGCGTAACATGAGCAAAGAATGCAGCAATCTCGCGTTTGGAATCGTCTGCAGAACCAACAGTCCCGAACTTTGGATATGCTCGAGCAGCTTCGAGAAATGCTGCTCTCGTGTAGAATCCCTTTCCGGCGCAATTTCCGGCCGCTTGATTAGCAATACCATTGAAGAACGCATCCGTCACAATGTTAGCAACGGAACCTCCGTTGCCGGGTGAGGAATAGCAAGGGCCGGCCTTGCACCCAGTGCCACAGTAGCTATTGCCAGTGCCACAGTAACCATATTGGCTGCAGCACAAGTTCGCAGCACAGCCGCAATTCTGGCCCGAAACCCATTCCGGCGAGGTTCCGACCACGATTATGACCAGAATAATTGCTAGCAGATGTTTTCTTGAATTGTAGAAAACCATTTCTCTGTGTAGGGGAAATGTTAGGTGTAGAAATAAGGGCAGAATGACAGATATTTATAGTGCATTGGTCCACAGTCCGTTTGCACAAAAAATGCAATCAATTCTCCATCAAAATTTATTAGTAATTATCTATTTTTAAATGAAATTATTACATAAAAACATAAGAGATGCACATGGATTTGCGTGGACTTTATTGAGTCAAGGCTAAAATCAAGCAAATGTTGAGTGGGAAAATAAACTCTTGTCTGGGTCAAATATTGCAGTCAGGTCAATTTTGTAGGCTTATCGGTGGTTTTAGTTCCCAAATGCGTAATACAATAACGAATCATTGTTCGACTGACGAGTTGTCTTTATATTCCATTCTTGTTCGACCGACGACTTATCTCCAATTATTAATATTAACCATAGAAATACCTTTTTTTGTAGGACTAAGTCAAATATATATATTTTTTAATATTATGATGGTGAAAGAATTAATTTCACAAAAACAAATTTGATAAGCTCTGGTTATCGAAGGTGGCTGCAGTGGGTATAGAGAATGGTGGTGACTGGTTGTGGGGAGAGATTTGGTCAGGGAGAGGGAGACTGTTAAGCTTTGATACCAAAATGAAGAAAGACGTAATGGAACAAATTTTCAACAATGAGATGGTGCAAGATGAGAAAAAGAGAGGAAAAAGAGATACATAGAAATCGAGAGTGAATGAAGATTGTAATATTTGACATGGCCTCAAAGGGTAGATGTATCTTATCTTAGAGTTTAACCAACTTTTAGGGATCGACTTTGCACATCATCCATAATTTATTTATTTATTTATTATTATTATTATTATTATTGGTCTTAATGCTTTATTTTAATTTTCCAATAATTGATTGAATTGTGAATTATAATGAAACTGGGAGGTGATTTACTGTTTAGAATGGTTAGAACTAAATAATAAAAATTATTAACTTGGGTAGGAGATAGGGATACACTTTTATAATCTTTGCATGATTATGTATCAAATTTGTCATGATTACAATCAGTTAAATTTGATTATGGTGGCAATAGCAAAGCACTGGTATAGTACTTAAATTTGATTTGATATGCGTCCTAGCGAATTTTCTAAAGATATTCAATTAATTGACATATTTATTAAATAATCGAGTTCTAGAAATAAATAAATAATACATATATAGTTAAAAGTGATAAGGAATAATGAGATTCTCGAGAATACTCGAAATTTTCTCATATAGAAGAGTTTGAAAGATGAAAAGTCCTTAATGATGCCTAATCTTATATAGAAGTTAGACGTGATAAAAAAGTAAATCATTAGTTTACGAGCCCATTAATTTACTCCAAAATTTAATTAGTGTAGTCCATGCTAAAAGTTATTGCCATGAAATAATATGACGAGCTCATTGAAAGAAAATAGAGAATTTAACAACTTACGTCCAGTCCCATGCGTAACGTGGGCGAAGAATGCAGCAATCGCGCACTTAGAATCAAGAGTTTCAAGAAAAGCTGCCCTTTGTGTAAAAACACTTTTGGCACAATTTACGGCAGCTCGATCAGCGGTGCCATTGAAAAATGCATTCGTCATAATTTTAGAAATTGAAACTCCATTACTAGTGGGCGGAGCACAGCAAGGAGCCGCAATAGTCATATTTTCGATGCAGCACAAGTCCAATGTGCAGCCACAATTCTAATCGAAAACCTCATCCGGCATAGGGTTGGCAACGGTTCGATTATGGATCGATTCGGCCAAAATCATAACCGTACCACCAATTTTTTTACCATACCGTAACCACACCATAACCACGTAAATCGGTTCAGTTCGGTTCGGTTCAGTTTGTATCTCGGTTCGACACGGTTCGGTTCGGTTACTAACCACGAAAATAAATTATTTTTTAAAGGTTCATCCGTCAAATTGATATAAAACAATTTATGAAAAAAGTCAATGAAAAGAAAAACACAATATTCCAAACGAAAATGTAAACATTATCAAACAATATTCCAAACATAAATGCAAACATTATCCTAATTTTCAATTGTAAAATACAAATTTAACAAACAATATTATAAATATAATAATACTAAACTTTTCCTTCATTCTTAATTGTTGTGCATCGGAGTTACTTGATTCATTCTTCCCTACAAGTCTTACTAGCATAGATCAGCATTCAAAGTTGATTCCTATTCATCCTTGGCAATACTGGCACGTCTAGAAAAACATCGAATATTGTTTTTACATTATCAGCAGTAATAGAATAGCTAACAAATGTAACAAATTTTCGGAGGCGGCGACGACTTGGGACGTAGAGGCAGTGGAGCCGTGCGTGAATTTGTGGTTTGTGGAGAGTAGGGTTTGCATTTATATACTGTCATACTAATGCTATTAGGGGCTAATTGTAAGTGGGCTGGCCGAATGAGTCAGGTAGATATAATGAGGAGGGGAGGGAGTAATGGAGGAGATTTTGTTTTGGGCTAAATAGAAAAGTAGTGTAAAGCTCAATAATCAAATCAATTCAATTTTGTGTGTGTGTTTTTTTTTTTTTTTTTTTTTTTTTTAGCGAGTAATCGGTTCGGTTTCGGTTCGACGACGAAAATACCATACCCGCACCATTACGAACCAGTTCATTAAAATCAAAACCATATCTGCTTCATTGCACCATCGGTTTGGATTTTTTCGCCCCATTCGGTTCGGTTAACCGCGATTTTCGGTTATGACGGTTCAAATTGCTATCTCTAATCCGGCAAGGGCCAGACTAGGAATATGGCTAGAAAAATTGCTAGCAGATAATTTCTTGAAACGTAGAAAACCGTGTTTGTTAGAGTATGGTGACCAGAATTTTATTTGACCCGATCCCCCGCGATGCAACATATATGGTGAAAATGAGATCATGGACCCATTGTATTATCGAGCTCGAATGCATATATATGTGATATATTTAGGGTTTCATTGTATTATCATTCAGTGTAGTTGCACCTCTTGTTATTTTTGATATTTTTTTGACCGCAATTTTTCTCAGCTTGAGTTTTTACGTCAATCTGTATGTTCTTATTTTATATTGGCTATCCTCAATTTTTGCATAACAATATTTTTCTGAGCAATGTTATCTATCTCTAGTGGTTCTAAAGTATCAATCTACATGACAGTACTTAATATGTTCAATTAAATGAATGATGCAGCATTGCATTTAAATGAATCTATCATTTAATAGTATGCAGTTGCCACATAAATTGGTGCTGGACACCAATAGTCATAAATAACATTACTCTTTTCTTTTGTTGAAAATGAGGTTAGAATGAAAGAAATTTATATTGCACCTATAGGGGGGCGCCCTGGCAGTATAGGACCACATGGGCTCTATACACGTAGCATGATCCTATTTGTAGAGAGCGTGTAGGGTTTTCATGTGGGAATTGGGATATGATTGTTGACTTTATGAATAATGGTTGCTTCAGGGAGGAAATTTAAGTAATATTATGTTGCCTAACTCATTATTATACTAATATTAATTCTTCAAAAAAAAAATAAATAATAACTTACAGGAACAATTAGATATACAGTAATTGAACTGTTAAATCATCATGAGACTCTAATTTCGATCAATCGTACCACTTTTCATTAGTGTTGCTTTGACGATCCGACTAAACGAGTGCAATGACACAATTCACTTTTCTTTTCCTTTTTCTTTTTGCCAATTATTTATTCACCATATTCTTATCAATAGTTTTTGAGGCTTTATAGTGAAAATTTATTTAATTCAATACCTTTATAGTGGACATAAAATGTTCCATGGTTTCTACGTATATAAAAGATAAGGGCATTGATGCAATTGGAGGAGAGCTTACTTTTGTTTTTCAAGAGTCAGCGGTCAAAATATTCTGTTAGGTCAACAGACTGTTAATGGACAATAAATAATAAAATAATGAATTATTGTTTGAGGAGAGCTTATGTCCACGGCCTGTTATTTTAATCCACACACTCCAACTTTTTTTAATAAATTTATCCTCAATTTTCCAACATGGATTAGAACCCCGCATTGAAAGATTACAAAAGTATATACTAGGCTAAACAACAAAATTATCAAATCGTAAAATTGAACTAAAATTGCTTTTTGAAATCGCTGGTTTGGATTCACGTGAATCCGTTAACATTTTGATTTTGAACAAAATCAAACCGTTTCAAAATGGTTTAGTTTAATTTTCAGTTTTTGCAAAACGTTTCAAGTCGTTAAACTGTTTACAAATAATTAAGTATGAAAAAAAAAACATTAATTTAAAATTTATCCAACTTAATTAAAACTAAACCTTATAGTGATTCGTCAGTATTTGAATGAAGTAAAAGCATTAGACGGTTCACAAAAAGTTATGAAAAGTGTTGTCGTATTTGGTCGTTTTATTCATTTTTTTCATTAGTTGATTTATATTATTTAACTATAAACAATAAATCCATGTACTATATTTTTATCTTTGTGGAGAGAATGAATCTTGTGTTACAATTGCATATGTTGAGTAAATTAACGACTAAGATGTTTATAATATTTTTAACGACACTATTTATGTTTTAATGTGAAATTTTAAACTAATATATTTATGATATAACTTATTCGATATATTTTTTTTAATTTTTAAATAGTAATTTTAAATCGAACCAAACAAAAAAGTGATTTGAATTGATTTGGTTTAGAACGAAAAAATTCCAAACGTGGTTTGATTTGAAAATTTATTACAAACCGGTCATATCGGACAGTATTCACCCAATAGCATATACTTGTTTCCCTGTCTGGTAACGATTGTTGCTGTCCAGAAATGCTTTTTTTGACCGTTGGATAAGGTAGTGGGACCCGGGCTGCAGTTCTTCAATTAATATGTCAGAAATGTAGCTGCAATTTTGGACCATTTTCTCGACAGAATGACATTTCTGCCCGGTCAAAAATTTTGTTATGACAGATGGGCATTTTCGATATTTCATCTTTTACTTGCCCTTAACTGCTGCCACAATGGGACCCACGTACTGTAGCTAACAGGCAAAATTCTCATCGGATCCACGTACTGTAGCCAACAGACAGCCCTTTGTAGAATACTTTTGAAATTAGTGATTTAATACTAATAGTCCACCTACATCATGGTAGCACATGACTTGTCATTAGTGCTTTAAAGCTGGTCGTTCGTACGCGCATCCTGGGACCTGAGTTACCGGCTCGTGCAGGTTGTATAGGTCTCATTGGAATTAATCTTTGTTGCTCGGATATGCTCAGTGTAACTGTATTTGCACTTGGCCTTTGATTGCCTAGATATGTTCGATGTATTCAAGGGCGGACGCAGACATTTTACATTAAGGGGTCATAATCAAACTTTTAAAAAAATTGACGAAAATTTTTTTATTACTTTATATGGGTTATAAATTGTTATACTATTTTTTCATTTTGATTATTTTTACATCTAAAAAATTTATATATATAAGAAAAAAACGATCATTTTTAGGATTTTTTTATTATTGTTACTTTTTCCTCTCAATCAGTTAATTTTTTTATTTTTTTTAAGTAATCTAATAAATTTCCTAAAAAAAATTTTGACGTCATTTGAAAAAAAAATTAATTGATCAATAGAAACATGTAACAATAATAAAAAAAATTATAAAAATGATTGAATTTTTTTTATATATAAATTTTTTTCAGATATATAAATATTCAAGATGAAAAAGTAGTATAACAATTTATAACCCCTATAAAGTAATAAAAATTTTATTAAAAATTTTTACGTCCAAAAAAAAAATAATTCGATGTCATACGACGTATAAAATTTCCTAATAAAATGATGTAAATTATATTGAGAAATTTATCGCGCAAAAATAATAAAATTAATAAAATGATTGATTTTTTTTTTTCAAAAAAGACGAGTTATACTTCTTTTTTTGACATACACGTTTGACGTACATTTAACTATTTGATATATTTATGATATAATTCTCAAAATGAATTTCAAGATGATATAGAAGATTTATAGATACGACTAGCGTATAATCGTCAAAAAAATTTTAAAGTTAGCTTATTATTGAAATTCTTAAAAATTTAGTTCGGAACGACCTACTTTGACGGGTCATAACATTTGCTACGATTGGTCATTTCTCACACCATTAACGACGTAAAATACTAAGCCGTAAGTATTTTAAAATGATATTAAGAATGTAATATTTGAACTCCGTTTGATATTCTATAGTGAGCTTGAAAACTAAGACAAAAAAAATTGAAAAACTGGAGGGTTAAGTGACCCTATGGGACCCCCCTTGGGTCCGCCCCTAGGTGTACTTGTACATGATTTTTAATCTATAGTAATTCAGATTTATCGATAAAAAAGTTTAAATTACACACATGCATATAATAATAATAATAATAATAATAATAATAATAACAATAATAATAATAATAATATTTACAGTCGCTCACTACCGCAATCTTAAATGGACATTAAGTTCTTACATGTTATTGAACCTATGATTTACTACAAGTATTGTTATCTAGACAAGTAGCATCGGTGATAAATAATATTATTAGAACCTCATTCTGAATGACAATAATTAAGTAAAAATTAGAACATCAATTAATATTATTACAATCTAAATAAAATTTCTAAATCATTCAAAACGAACATGTTGCAATGTAAAGACATGGATTTCGAGTCCATGACAACTTATTTTTAGTAATCCTCCATAAATTTTCTTATAAAAGTATCACCAAAATAATCCTTTCAAAATGCTTTAAATGAAAAGTGTTGACCTCGATATTTGGACCCTCCACGTGGCCAACGAGTAGCTACTCCACGTAATCCTCCCTGCGCACAACAATGCACGGTAAAAAACACACGGTCGGGACCAGCGATGGTGGTGGCGACAGCATACACTCCGACGGTCAAGTCAGCATTGAGTGATTGGAACAGTGCTCTAGTGGTGCAAACGAGTGGGGAGGAGAATATATGTTTCTTAGTATGGAGAGCTAAGTTATAAGAACTTTCATTACCTTTGTCTCTTGCCAAACATTGAATATGTATAGGTGTAGAGCACCGTTGGATGTAGGACACGTGTATACATCTGATGGTGTGAAGCGTCACTCAGCCATGTCTAGTGTAGACGGTCAATTAGTTCTTCTGAGTTGAGTTGACATAAAGTTGATGTGTCATGTCAGCTAGATCTATGGAGACGTCACGTCAAGATCCTAACAGATATCTTTTTGACAGTGGCGGTGGAGGGATCTGTTAAGGGAGTGCCTTGGGCCCTTCAACGCTTCGGCGTTGAGGAATATTTCGGTTGCTTCATTGGATCTATTCACCTTGTAGCGCGTCATGTTGAGGTCGTTAGGAATTGGCATCGCTCCGGAACCACTTTAGGTGGACGCGTGGAGCTTCGGAGAGTGATGTGAATTTGTGTCGAAGTGGTTGGCATCTCTCCAAAACCACTTCGGGTAGATGCGTGGAGCTTCGAAGAGTGACGTGACTTTTTCGACAAAGTGGTTTTAGTGTCGAAGTGGGAGTGGATGGCTTAGTTAGGGGCGTAATATTGGTCCCCCAAAGTTCGGGCATGAATATTCATACATGGGTGGACTTGTTTTCCCGACTGTGTATGTCGACCTAAGTTTTTTGGATTCTAACGAAGCGTTGTCGTGAAAAAATGAAGTAAGAAGATGCGCCAGATAGCTGTTGGCTGAGACGAAGTGATGACAAAGGATGTGGATAGGGCGTTCTCTCGGTTGCACCGAAGCTTGCAAAGTTGGGTGAAGAGATCATCTGCCAACGGTTCGCTAACCCACAGGGGACAACGCGTTGGGAGATGGCTAATACCTTTTAAAGCTGAGGAGTCATGCGACCAAGGTGGTGACCCACAGGGGACTCCGCGTCAGTGGCGCCGAAGCTTTTGAAGCTAGATGAAGGGTTCATCTGCCAACGGTGCGCTGACCCACAGGAGACAATGCGTTGGGAGATGGCTAATGCCTTTCAAAGCTGATGAGTCATGTGATCGAGACGGTAACCCAAAGGGGACTCTGCGTTAGTGGCGCCGACGCTTTTGAAGCTGGGGAGTGCATTCATCCGAGGTGAATTGGGACAGATTATCTCTGATCTGAAGTGCCTTATTATGAGGCTAATCGATGTGACAACTGTCGCGTATTTTCAAGGCGACAGTTACTTGTTCGAGGCGATGTGTTTTATGCGTGAGTGAGGGGCACCGTAAGATCTTGGGCATTGATCAAATCTGCTGTTTCATTTCAACGATCCAGATTTGTGATGAGATGAATGGTCTGGATGGACATCGTTTGAATTCAACGGTGGGGATCATCTGGGGTTTCCTATAAAAAGGGTACTTAGTGCTATTCGGACGTTTTCACCTTTGCAAACTCAGAATCTGTATTGTTCTCAGATTTGTTGGCGATTTTTGGCGAGTTTCGAGCGTTTTTCGGTGATATTCTCAGGTTTTGATGAGAACAGAGGGTCCTCTATTATTTTTTGACCGTAGAAAACCCCAACCCATTCATTTCAGTAAGTATTTTTCCAGTTCTTTGCGTTATTTTTGAATTCTAATGGCTTCTAAGAGTAGTAATGCTTCGGGGAGGGAACTGGACGTAGTTCGGCTGGATGAGCCTATATTGGTGACGTCCGGTGAGGTGGCTAAGGCTATAGTGGGGGGAGAACATCTGGCGTAGGCCTGCTAGCCCAGTAGATATGTCAGAACATTGGGGGGCTTCTGATTACCCATCGAAGTTAAAAGAGGTCGACCTAGGTAGACTTAGAGCAAAGTATAGGATCCCTGATAGCGTAGACCTTATATTGTCGGAGCCCGATGAACGAGCCTGTTACCCTAGGCCGGGGTGTGTAGCTATGAGCGAAGTGCTCTTTAGGGCTGGACTTAGGTTGCCTATTCACCCTTTCTTCTGGTGTGTTCTTAGGTCATACGGGTTAGCTCCGACCCAATTAAACCCGAACTCCTAGAGCTAGATGATGCACTCATGGATGTTGTGGAAGGAGGCGTCTCTTGGGGAGGAGATGCCCTTTTCGGTCTTTCAGACCCTCTACATCTCCAAAGTAGCGGTGAGGGGAATAAGACTAAGGGGTGGTATTACTTAACTTCCTAGGGGGCCCGCACTCCATTTGTCCTATACCTGCCGAGCTCAATAAAGGGTTGGAAGATGTCGTGAGTGCTGACGCCCTGTGTTTGAATTTTTGTTTTCGAGCAACTGTTCGGTTCCTAACCTGTGTTTGTTGTTTGCAAGCACTCTTCCTTGGTGTAAGATATCTACCGAGGCGTTTGACATAATTTGCACTGTTTATCAGCTCCCACTGAAGAAGAGATCCTACCACGAGCTAATCAAGAAGAACAGGCACTTCGTTACGCACGAACTGATGGCCTCCCAAGGTAACTATCTGTAGTGCACCTATTGTAATTTGTTTCCAAACTCATTGTACTTGTGCTAATCCAGTTTGTTTTACTACAGACGATTTTAACAAGAGGTCGGTGAGGCCCGACTTCAAAACTATCTAGTAGATGATGACTGAGGCAAGGGCTCTGAAGACCTCCTCCTCTGCTTATAAGAAGCAAATGGAGAACCTAGTGGCTGTGAGCAAGCAACTCCAGCCTGCAACAGAGGAGGAGGGGGAGGATCCAGAGGCAGTTCTTCAAAGAAAGGGGAAGAGGGCTGTCAGTTCGTCAAAGGGGCCCACAGTGGCGAGGGTTGCCCCGGTCCTTCATCAAACAACAATTCCCACCAGGGTGGCTATAAAGGAAAGGAGGGCGGCCCCTGCTGCCATTGTTGCTGCCCCGATCGCCCTCCCAATTGCTGTCATCCCCATCACATAAGTGTCGAGACAGCAGAGGATGAAGAGGGCTCGCCCGGAGAAGGAGGTGGACTTCCTAGGCACCAATAAATAGGAGCCGGTGAGAGAAGTGTTAGAGGCCTTGCCTTCAGAGACGGCGGCCGTTGCCCTAGTCCATAACAAGTATTGGATTGAGGAGTGGAAAGACCACACGGCCTCCTGCACTGCCGAAGACTTGGTGGCTACCAACAGTGCTTGCATCGCCCAAGCTCTGAGCACGAGCATTCAACTTCAGAGCTTGTTCAAGGATCTCGACGCCAGGAGGAAGAATCTGGCTAAGTGCCTAGAGGAGGCAATACACTACGGGGATGCAGGGCGAGCCACCCAGGCAAAGGCGGATGAGGTGAGGCAAGAAGCGGAGGGCCGACTGGCAAGGTCCAATGCAGAGGTAGAGAGGCTAAAGAAGGAGTTACATGAAGTAGAGTGCCAGGTGGCTGCTATGACGAGGAGGATTGATCATGCTAATGAGCACCATTGGCTCACCACTGAGGCTCTGGAGGCCTCCAACAAAGAGAAGACCGAGTTGAGGCAACTGGCAGAAACCGAGGCCGAGGAGATCAAATCTCTGAAGGCCGAGGTGAAGGCGGTAGGGGAGTCAGCAGTGCAGAACTTCATCAATCACTTTGAAAAGCATCCGCTGTACAATGACTTTGCCAACTTCTGGGCCTCGTAGAACACCCAAGCAATGTTGGATCGCCTAAAGGAGGTCCACCCTACTCTGGACTTAACTTCTTTGGAAGCGGAGTTCAGTGGGCCTACCAGGAGTCAATCTGATAGGGTTGTCGAGGAAGCTACTGAAGCCCCTCCAGAGGTCGAGCTGGAGGCCTAGACCGAAGCCCCTCGAGTAGAATAGGAATACATTGTAATGGCTTCGGCCCTCATTTTGTAAATTGTTTTGATATTAATGAGATCAAAGTTTTTCCAAGTGTTGTTGCTTCTTTTTACTTTATTTTTACGTCGAACTATTTCTATCTTGATGAGTAATGGACAAATAAACATTAAGCATCACTTACCTGAGAAACCAATTGATGACAAAGATTGACACATAGAATCCACTGAAGAACTGAGGCACCAATTGATTAACTCATATAACGGAGTGGATGATTGAGTCATTACATTATATTTTACTAAGGCAATTCTAGCACTTAGCAAGATAGGAATGTTACAATAGACTAAATAATATGGAGATCGGATTAGAACATACACTTCACTGATAGTGTTTTCTCAAGTGTTCAATGTTCCACTGATGAGGTAGTACCTTCCCAGTCATGTCTTCTATTTCATAAGTGTCGGGTCAAGACTCTTTGCGGATGCGATAAGGACCTTTCCAGTTCGGTCCAAACACTTCGGAACCAGTCGACTTTAATGATTGAAAGACCTTTCCGAGGATGAGGTCCCCCAGACGGAGAGTTCGATTTCTGACCTTAGAGTTATAATAACGAGTCATCTTTCTTTAATACTTTACCAATTTTATTTGAGAGGAATCCCTCCTTTCTTCAAGGAGGTGAAGTTCGTGCACTTGAGCTTCGTCGTTGTTGATCTCATTGAAATGTATCCGACAATGGAAGGGGACACCCACCTCGACAGGACTCATGGCTTCGGATCCGTAGGTCATGGAGAAGGGTGTCTCACTTGTTGCAGTTCGGCTGGTTGTTCGAATGGCCCAGAGGACATGGGGAAGTTCATCGACCCACGTCCCTTTTAAGGCGTCAAGCTTCCTTTTCAGGGTATGCTTGTTAGTTTTGTTCGCTGTCGCAACCTGCCCGTTTGCTTGGGGGCGATGAGGTATCGAGAAGTCTTTCCTTATGCTGAGTTCGTCACACAAGTCTCACATCTTTTTGTTGTCGAACTGACTGTCGTTATCAGACACTAGAGAGTAGGGAATGCCAAACCTGGAAATGATATTTTTCCAGACGAACTTTGTGGTGTTCGCTTAAGTGATTTTTCCTAGAGGTTCAGCTTCCATCCACTTGGTGAAGTAGTCAATGGCAACAATGGCAACAATGGCAAAAGTAGCGCTTCCTCTTCCTTTTGGCTGCGGGCCAATGAAGTTTATGCCCCACTTGGCAAACGGCCACGGGCTGGTGACCATGGAGAGGCTTTGAGAAGGATGACTTTGAATATTTGAAAAATGTTGGCACTTGTCACATTTTTGAACAAACTGGTAAGAGCCCTTTTCATGGTCGGCCAGAAGTAGCCTTGTCGAAGAACTTTGTGTGCCAGAGCTGTTCATCTGGAGTGGTTACTGCAAACTCCCTCATGGATCTCCCTGAGTATGTACATGACTTCTTCTCCTCTCACGCATCGGAGAAGTGGCATGGCGAAGCCCCTTTTGTAGAGCATATCATCATGGAGAACAAAGTGAGCAGCCCTCCTTCTCAATTTCTTCACCTCGTTTTTCGATGCTGGCAGCTATTGATCTTTGAGATAGGCTACAATGGGTTGCATCCAAAGTGGGGTACCTTCAATCCATAGTACCTCTTCGCCTTAAGAGATGGAAAGCTTCAGCAGGTGCTCAATTGGGACAATTTTTAGCAACTCCGAATCCGTGCTGCTGGCCAACTTGGACAGGGCGTCGGCGTGTGTATTTTGAAGGCTTGGGACTTGAACCAGTTCGAATCTCTCGAAGTGAGAGACCAAGTTCATAACCAATTTCAGATATGCAGCCATGCCACTGTCTTTGACTGCAAACTTTTCGTTAACCTGACTTACCACAAGCTGCGAGTCGCTACTTACTAGGAGCCTTTTCACTTGCATTTCTTTCCCTAGTCTAAGGCCTGCTAGGAGGGCCTTATATTCTGCAATGTTGTTCGAAGCTTTGAAGCCGAACTTGACTGCACAGTTTAGCTTGTGGCCCTTTGGACTCTCCAAAACAACTCCTGCTCTGGAACCAGTCTCTCCTGACGATCCATCCACAAGTAGGCTCCATGTTGGGAGCTCGGCTGGTTCTATTGTCGCTTCCATTTCTGGGGTTTTGGCAAACTCTACCACAAAATTTGCGAGGACTTAGCCCTTGATGGTGCTTCAGGGTAAGAAAAATAGGTCGAACTCCCTGAGCTCGATTGCCCATTTTAGCGAACGATCTGAAGCATCTATTCTTTACAATACTTGTTTCAAGGGGAAGTTGGTGAGAACTTCAATTGAATGGGCCTGGAAGTATGGCCTCAGTTTCTCGATGTTGTAACGAGGGAGAGTGCGAGTTTCTCCATATCTGGGTAGCACACCTCTGCTAATATAATACACCAGTAGTTGATGCGTGTTTTCATCTTTGATAAGGACTGCGCTGATAGCCTCATCTGAGACTGTCAAGTACAGCAGCAGTGGCTCTCATGTTTGAGGCTTGGATAGTAGAGGATGCCTTTCCCAGGTGCTTCTTCAGCGCTTGGAAGGCTTCTTCACATTCGTTTGTCCATTGAAATGTCTTTCCTTGCTTCAAGACTTTGAAGAAGGGTGGGCTCTTGTCAGTGGTCGTGAAAATGAAGCGACTGAGCGCGGCTATTCGGTCATTGAGGCTTTGTACTTCGTTTGGCTTCTGAGGTTACCTCATTTCTAGTAGGGCCCTTATCTTTTTCAAATATGCCTCGATTCCTCTTTGGTTCGCAATATATCCTACAAACTGACCCAAAGCTACCCCGAAGGTACACTTGAGGATTTCAATTTCATTTTATACTTTCTAAGAATCCGAAAGGTCCGGTCGAGGTGACTTACGTGTTCTTTCGTCCGGAGGCTCTTAACTAGCATGTCGTCCACGTAGACTTTCATAGTTTTACCAATGAGTTCGGCAAACATCATGTTGACCAACTTCTGATATGTGGCTTCGGCATTTTTCAATCCGAAGGGCATCACCTTATAGTAGTACAATCCTCTGTCTGTGATGAACGAAGTAGATTCCTCATCAGGTTGGAACATGGGTATTTGGTTGTACCCTGAGTATGCATCCACGAAGCTCAAGAGCTCATGCCCAGTAGTGGAGTCCACCAGTTGGTTTATCCTTGGGAGAGGAAAGCTGTCCTTAGGACATGCCTTGTTAATATTTGTGAAGTCTACTCATACCCTCCATTTCCTACTGGATTTCTTTACGAGGACCAGATTGATATCCACTTCAGGTAGATAGATTCCCTGATGAAGTCGCTGCGGCTGAGTTTATCGATTTCTTCTTTGAGCGCCTCATATCGCTCTGAGTTGAGGGCTCGTCTTTTCTGCCGATATGGGGCGCAAGAGGAGTTGATGCTAAGGTGGTGGCAACTGATTCTTGGGTCTATTTCCACCATATCTTCGTACTTCCAGGCGAAGACATCCAGGTTCCTTTTCAGGAAATTCATCATTTCTTCTTTCATCCTGGGGGTAGTGCTTTCCCTATCCGCAAGACCTAAGTGGGGTCTTTAAGGTTGACGGGGAAAGTTTCCAGCTCTTCCATTGGAGCCTCATTCGATTCAGACTCGATAATTTGGAGGTCTAACTCATCAGAGGGTGTCCTTCTTCAGGGGCCTCCATCATATCGACGTCTTCCTCCTGTTCGGAGGTGTGCCCTTGTTTAGGGGCGTCGAGCATTTCAATGTCCATGTCGACTTCGTTGTCGACCTCTGCTATAATGACATTAACAGTGCGGGGCTCGAATTTTCGTAGAGAATTGAGGTAACCTGCCCTTGAGCCCATTTGGTCGCCTCACACTGTAGCAATCACATGCTCAGTTGGGAACTTTATACACAAGTAATGGATGGAGGTGACCATCCAAAGATCTTTCAATGCTGGTCGGCCTAATACTCCATGGTAAGCTGACATGTGGTCCACCACCAGGAATTCCATGAAGTAGTGGGCCACTAGGAGGGTTGACCCCATCTCGACAGGCAGAGTAATTTGCCTTTGTGGGACAATACTGTCGCCGATAAATCCAAATAGCGGGTCCATCATGGGAATCAACCCATGTTCAATCTACATTTTATCAAAGATGGATCCGAACAGTATATTCACCGAGCTGCCATTGTCGACGAGCATGCGTTTGAGTCCGTTTCTAGCCACTACGGCTCTTACCACTAACGCATCACAGTGGGGGTGGTGAACTCCTTGTGCATCTTCTTGGGAGAAAGTGATCGAGGCCATCCTGTTGGCCTCTTGGGTCTGGTTGACGATGTAAGTAATTATTGGTGAATCATTCGCTTCCCTTGTGTAATTCCTCTGGACGTTCCTAGCATTTCTCCCGATGTGAGGTCCTCCAATGATTGTGTCAATTTTCCTAATAACTTGGCCTCTAGATGAGGCCTGGTCCCTATGCCTGGGTTCTCCTCTATCTCTAGATTCACTCCTCTGGGGTGATTGGTCTCTATATCGCCTCTCTCCCCTATTTGGGAAGGTGGGCCTGTGGGTGTATTCACCCCTTCTCGAGGAGCGTGGATTACTCTGGTTTGAGGATTGAAGAGCATCCCTACATTCGATGGTATCATGTCCGTAAAGTTGGTGAAAGGTGCAAAACCTTGCCCTTTTCCAGGGGCCTGTTTGATTGCTCCTTCTTCTTTCGATGGTTTGTTCCTCCAGATGGTCCTGCTTCAGCAGGAGCATTTTCGTATGCTAGCACTAGCACTGCATTTAGCATGGCGGAAGCCAACGCTTGTCCAGACGTGGGAGCTCTTGTCTGTCCTGCTTGGGTCCATTGTTGAGTGAAGAGGTGGGCTGCTGGTCCTCGACCTACCTGCCTCTGAGGCGGAGGAAGTCCCTGCACTGCACGATTTGGGTGGTCAATCATCTCTTCATTGACGATCTCGACCCTCATCATTTCTACCAGTTCGTCATAGGTGGCGAGATTTTTACTGCGTACATTCCTCCAGAACAATGTGTTCATGTTGAGGCCACCTTTCAAAGCTGAAAGGGCCTCCCTGTCGATGACCTACTCGCAGTACGTGATTTCATCAGTGAATATGGCGAGATAGCTTTTTAGCTTCTCACCAGGAGCTTGCCTCATATCTTGTAGGCGTTGTACTGGGGCCTCTCCTTTCCTTCGTGAGAGGTACTGGTTCAGAAATGCCTTCTTCAATTCTGGCCAGTTTCTGATGCTCAGGGATGGTATTCTGTTGTACCACACTTTAGCAGCTCCGATGAGGGTTAGATGGAATGCTCTACATTTCAGTTTTGGTGAGGCTCCTCTGAGGCTCATCTGCGTCATATATTTAGTCAGGTGTTTCTGTGGGTCCCCCTTTCCTTCATACTTTGGGATTTTAGCGGGAATGAAGTTTGCAGGCATTGGGAAGCTTCGAATTTCTCTAGAGAATGGGAGGTTGTCGTCATCGTCATCAATTTCGTAAGAGCGGCGTGGCCCTTCAGAGTCTTTCCCTTCTGATGCATTTTGGGGAGGTGGGGGTGCTTCTTCCCGATTACTCCAATCCACTAGGTTTCTCCTCTCGCACCTATTTCTAGGCGGAGGAGGTACTTGTCCTTGTTACTGCTCTTTGCACGGAGCGGACCCTATTGCTAGGGTTCTGTCCTATTCTGTCGAAGACACTGACAGACCTTTGGGGCTCGTATTCTGGTGGAAAGTTCACTCTTAGCGGTGGTTCAGTCGGTTGGCTCTCCTGTGCATAGGATGTGTTATCAACACCCACTTCTCTTTCAAGGGGGTGTTCCCGATGCTGACTCGAATGACCTTGCCATGAGGCCCGAGAATTTCTTGGGCTGGATATTGCTCTTGATGCATCTGGAAGCCCTGATGGCCTCGGGCCTGCATGAAGAATTCACACATCGCGACGTTTTGAGCAGCAATGTCCCTCATTCCAGCAGTTTGGGTCATTCCTTCAATGAACGCTACTGTCCTGTTGCCTCGGTGACACCGGTGATGGGGTCTCCGATGCGTGACGTTGGTCCTGATTACCTCTTCTTCAGAGGCATCTTTGTGCCCTTCAAAATTTGCATCTTCATTACTATAACTCATCTTGTCCACTCCTTTTTCAAGGGTGTTCAGAGATGAGATCGTAGATTGATTGTTCTGTTCTCAAGAACGTGCCCTTTTCAGGGTAAGTCAATGGTTTGCCGGTGGCTTTTTCCGATGGAAAATGTGGCACTTTTGGACGGGACGTTTTCCACAGACGTTGTCAATCTATTGACCTCGATATCTGGACCCTCTACATAGCCAACGGGTAGCTACTCCACGTAATCCTCCCTGCGCACAAGCATACACTCCGACGTCAAGTCAGCGTTGGGTGATCGAAATAGTGCTCTAGTGGTGCAAGAGAGTGGGGAGGAGAATATATGTTTCTTAGTATGGATAGCTAAGTTATAAGAACTTTCATTACCTTTACCTCTTGTCAAACCTTAGATATTTATAGGTGTAGAGCACCTTTTGATGTGGGACACGTATATGCATCTGACGGTGTGAGGCATCTGCTCATAGGCGTCACTCAGCCACCTCTAGCGCGGGTGGGCAATTAGTTCTTCTGAGTTGAGTTGACATAAAGTTGATGTGTCATGTCAACTAGATCTATGAAGACGTCACGTCAAGATCCTAACAAATATCTTTCTGACTGTGGCAGCGGAGGGATCTGTTAAGGGAGTGCCTCGGGCTCTTCAACGCTTCGGCATTGAGGGACACTTCGGTTGCTTCATTGGATCTATTCACCTTGCAGCGCGTCATGTTGAGGTCGTTAGGAATTGGCATTACTCCGGAACCACTTCGGGTGGACGTGTGGAGCTTCGGAGAGTGATGTGACTTTGTGTCGAAGCGGTTGGCATCTCTTCGGAACCACTTCGCGTAGATGCGTAGAGCTTCGAAGAGTGATGTGACTTTTTCGACGAAGTGATTTTAGTGTTGAAGTGGGAGTGGCTGGCTTAGTTAGGAACGTAACAAAAAGCATTGCTATTTTTGTAACGATAATGGTGTTGGGAATGTCAGTTCAAAGAAGCAAGGCAATCAAGCCAAGTGGAGTAACCTATTACGTTGGGGACTTTGCAAGTTGGACCAATCACGTTACTAGCTAAGAAGTTGGGAAAATTTCAAGCCAAGGCGATAAACTTGGTCTGAAAATTCCTGTGTTTAATTGTCATCATTGAGTTTATTATCACGAGCATTCATGTGAAGACATCTTAACATAGAAACATATTCTTGTTTATGTTTGTGTTTATGTTTGTAGTGTTCAGATACAACCCGCGTGTAGACAATGTGCGAGTCACGAACGAGG
Organism: Olea europaea var. sylvestris; assembly: GCF_002742605.1. Classification (NCBI taxonomy): domain Eukaryota; kingdom Viridiplantae; phylum Streptophyta; class Magnoliopsida; order Lamiales; family Oleaceae; genus Olea; species Olea europaea. The sequence continues at coordinate 8,502,389 of NC_036240.1, forward strand.
TAGGCTATAATTCATGTGTGCCTCCAAGTAGACTGTTGGCACACAAAAAGTTCAGCCCAAGTCGAATAGCCCAAGGAATGAAGCCCAACTGGAAGATTCCCAAAAATCAAATAGCCCAAAGAACGAATCAATCAGACAATGCAGGATAAAGGCCCAAATAGGGAAGCCCATGAACGCGGTAATACCATCGCCAAAGGTTGCAAGTCGACCAAGATTTGAGCGAATGAATTGCCATGCAGTCGCCCAGAGCTGTGACCCTGCTCTCGTCCAAACATTTGAGTCGTCCAGCATCTTAGCAAACATAAGATGTTATGGTTACCCAAAAGTGTAGTTAATCAAGCAGTTATTGGGTAGTCCTACCACGTCCCACGATTCAAGGAATTCAATTGAAGACGGTTGGACGACAAAAGTAATGGCAGCAGTTAGAGAATGCAGTTTCATGACAAGTTGGCCACTACAAGGAAAGTGGGCAGCTATAGAGCGATCAAGCAATTTTTAAACGGTTGATCACGAAGAGATCATCCAGAGAGTATAAAAGAAAGAAGAGACATAGAGCAAAAGACCCCGAATCAAACACTCTCAAACAGAGAATATGTAACTTTCAATTTCTTAATTTAAATTTAAACACTTCTTTTACAGTAACTCATGTGCTTGCGCCCCTTGGAGGGATTCTGTTTTTATTTTCCAATTGTAAAGTCATCGCCAATAAAAGCACCCATTTTTGGGACTTTGTCTCAAGAGGTTTGTCCCTTACACAATCGTCCGATCCCTTTTTAATTGTTAGCGACTAACCCGCGCGAAACAATTTGGCACGCCCAGTGGGACAGTGGTGTTTGGTGTTGAAGATACAAAAGGTGAAAAAATACGCCTCAAAGATTCGATAAGAAAGCAGCAAGTCAGGGAGGAGTCCAGTCTGTGACCGAGCGATATGAGGAGCAGCATAGCTCTTCACGAACAGATGGACAGAATCAGAGCAGTAACAGTCGTTACGAATCAATGGCAGAGTTGAGTCCTCGAACTATGCGTGCACTGCTTGGAAAACTCACACAAGATGTCATTGAACAGGTAAATCTTCGAAATATTCAAAATATGGAAAGATTTACCCAGAATGGGAATGCACATTATGACAACATGGCCGAACAACTGAATACTTTGAATGAAATAATGAATAAGTTAGTAGGCCAAATTTGTCAACCAATTATGCCTCTTTCAAACCATTTTCAAACTAGGACAATTGTGGGACATAATCCCCCAGTCCTAAATCCAAGTCAAGGGGTAGAACCACATTTCGGTCCCTCTACTTCAAACCAAGGGGATGGTGTAATGCCAAATCAGAATAATGGTAGTAATACGCCTAACTTGGGGGGTAATCCAAATGTAAGAGATAATATCCTAAATAACGGGCAGAATACCCCACGTGTTAATGAGGGAATAAATGTTCAGGCTAATGGTAACAATGACCCAAATCATGGTAACTTTATTCCTAATCAAGGACCAAATATCAGGTCTCAAGCAAATCAACCGGTCAACCAACTTGTAGGGATTCCATTTGACCCCAACGTCATGTTGAGGAATCAGATTATGGAAATCGTACAGGACCAGACGGCTTTTGGTGTACATCCTATCATTAGGCCGACTTACACAAAACCATATCCTGATTGGATAGACCAAGCATATCCATGGCCTAGAGAGTATAAAGTGCCAGAATTTTCACTGTTTACCGGTTTAGGGGAGGTGTCCACTCTAGAACACATAGGACGATTCACACTGCAAAGTAGTGACATAACTGATTATCATAAAATGAGGCTTTTTCCTAGTTTATTAACAGGAGTAGCTTTCTCCTGGTTCATCAATTTGCCAGCGAATTCTGTTCAAACATGGCAACAATTGGAACAATTATTCCACGCTTAGTTTTATAAGACTGAGTCTGAAGTTATTTTGACCGATTTGACGAACCTACGTCAAATGCCAAACGAGTGGCCAAAAGGTTTCCTCCAAAGGTTCAAGACAGCAAGAAGTAAATGTTTTGTACCTCTGCCCGAAAAAGAGTTCGTCAAAATTGCTCAAGGTTGTTTGAGCTTTGATTTAAAAAAGAAATTCCAAGACAAGGAATTTCTTGACCTTTTCCAATTGAGCACGAACATGATTAGGTATGAACGATTGATAAGAGAAGAAGAGCAGATAAAAAATTCTAGCAAGGGGACTTATTATAGAGACCCAAATTTTGATATTCATACCATCGATAACGAGTCATACGATCAGATCGAAATGTGTTTAGCCGAATTAGTTAAAGGAGACACGTATACTTGTCCTATAATGGCTAAACCTAGACCATCGGGTAAGGATGAGCCTATGAAAGATGAAAACGTAAAAGTTAGGACGTTCTCGTTCGATGTAACCAAAGCTGACCTTATATTTGATAAATTATATAAGGATAAGCAGATAAAACTGAGCGATAAGCATAAATTGCCAAACCCTGAACAAATAAAGGGTAAAAAATATTGCAAGTGGCATAATGCATGGTCACATTTGACTAACAATTGCTTGGTTTTTCGTCATGTGGTACAGAATGTCATTGAATCAGGATGAATTACGTTCGATGATAAGAAGAAGATGGCAGTGGATGAGAATCCTTTTCCACAGCCACTTGGAGTGAATATGGTGACGTCTGGTTTCAAAAACAAGTTGCCAAAATTCAAATTGGTTATAGATGATGGAGAAGAAGACCCTGAACTACATCCCAGTGTCTTTGAGCGTATTAAAGGGAAGGAGCCTAAGAAGGATGAAGACATCTTGTGTGCAAGATGTAAAAGAGAAGTGAGTGGGAATATGGAGAAACCAGGGATATGGCAGCATCCCCATCGCCCTACTCTCCTCCCAAATGCTCAACCTGGTAGAGGGCGAGGTACATCGTTCTACAAGGGACCACCTTTTGAAAGGCAGTTCAGGCCAGTAGATAATGGAAAAACATTCAGGCCGCAACCTCGTCGACCAAATGTATGGCATTCGTTCCAATATGATGCAGGAAGGGCAATACCCTTCGACGAGATGACTAAAACCCAACAAAGGCGTTTCCAACGAAATTATGGATGAATGATGAGGCAACAAGGAGTGCTACGTCCTAAGGTGCCTAAACTACTCAAGGTAGCCAATCAAAATGTTCTCAAAGATAGTGAAGAGACCGGTACAGATAAATCGATGAAAGAGTTACTAGAAACTTCTTCTGAGAGATCGAAGTTTGAGCGAGACAGAAAGGATAGAGAAGATCCAGATCAGCCCCTTACTATTCAGTTCGGTACGTTACCTTCTGTTGTGGCTAATAACTATTTACTAGCCAATGAGTTCAAGAATAAAGAGAAAGAAGAAGAAGAAAGAGAGGATAACGAAGGAGAAGCATGCGTGCTGGAATATGAAGAAGGCCAGACTTCTAGAGAGGCCTACAATGGTGAGGAAGATGATGGTATGACAGACATTGAAGAGAAAATCGATTTGGAAGCAGAAAGGAGAAGAAGAGGAGTATCGCACAATACTCTGTTGAAGCAACTACATCGAGAAGGAGTTTGTGAAGTAAACTTATTGGGAGAACCATCTGGGCGTTCTTTCGATTTTTACGTGCTGTACGGGACGCCCAAAAGGAAGAAGAGAGTGCCTTGTTCTGAAAAGTATGGATCGCCTCCAAGAATAATGCCTCCTCCCACAGGTTGGGTAACTGAAGAGGAAGCATCAGAAAACAGTAAAAAGGAAATTCAGGAGACATAGGTTCAGTTCGATATGCTGCATGTTGACTTATCACAAAAGGATAACTCGACATAGAACAAGCAGGAAGTAGAAATAGAAGCTGTCGAAAAGGTTATTTTTAAATGGCCAGCCATGAAATTGACTAAACACTTGAGGCCGTTGTACGTTAAAGCTCTAGTTAACGGCATACCTGTGGCAAAAGTGCTTATTGATAATGGAGCAGCTATAAACACCATTCCATCTAGGATAATGAGGAAATTTGTAAAGACAGAAGGGGATATGATTCCAACAGAAGTCATCCTTACAAGTTTCAATGGAGGAGCAACTGCAGCTAAAGGAGTTATGTCATTGGACATAACTATAGGGACAACTACTAGGACCACAATCTTAATAGATGGTCCTACTAGTTACAATGTGTTACTAGGAAGAGATTGGATACACGGAAGTCGCTGTATACCCTCATCGCTCCATCAATACCTGGTTTTTTGGAATAACAAAGGAGAAGCAGAGGTGGTGCAGGCTGATCATATGCCTTTTGTCGCAGAAGCAAACTCAGTAGAAAGGTTCATGTACGAAGGAAACTATGGTCCTGTCTGGGTAGTCCAAGATGGGGAAGAAACTCAGATTGTCGCGTAGAGTGAAGAGCCATTTTCAGTAGACGCACTCACTAAAATGTTCAGTCAGATGAGGCCAAATATAGTGGCCCTAGAAGAGCCAGTAATTGGCAAAAGAATAATCAAGGAGTCCTGAATGAGTTCGAAGCAACAAGAGCAAATGGCCGATATTCAGGCCTTCAAAGCCAAATTAATGGCTTTCTATAAAGAATGCAAGGACAAGACGAAAGAAGAGGTAGCCCTGAAAACGTTAAAAGACAAATTAGCAGTATTCGAATTGGAACAAAGTATTGGCCGAGAAGTTAACAAGGTAGATTGTTTAGAAGAAGAAGTGCTTACAAGGGAGTTGGACGATGAAGTAATGCGGATCATCAAGCCTGGATACGCTCAAGTATAAGACCCTCTGTTTAAAGTAAATATTGGCAATGAAGGAGAAAACCATCCAACATTCATCAGCCAGATGCTCGATCAAGAGGTTAGTGATAAATTAATCACTTTGTTAAAGGAGTATAAAGATTGTTTTGCTTGGGAATATGAACAAATGCTTGGTTTAGATAGAGACTTGGTGGAACATAGATTACCAACTAAGCTTAATTTTAAACCTCATAGGTAACCTCCCAGACGTTTTGCTCCTAATGTACTCCCTGAGATTAAGAAAGAGATAGAGCGATTATTAAAAGCAGGCTTTATTAGAACAACTAGGTATGTCGAATGGTTGTCCAATTTCGTGCCAGTACTAAAAAAGAATGGTAAACTAAGGGTGTGCATAGATTTTAGGAATTTAAACATAGCCACACCCAAAGATGAGTATCCAATGCCCATGGTAGATTCTTTAGTAGACTCAACTGCCGGACACGTCATGTATTCTTTTATGGATGGGTATTCAGGATACAATCAAATTTATATAGCTGAGGAAGACATACACAAAACTGCCTTTAGATGCCCTGGGTCTCTAGGATGTTTCGAATGGGTAGTCATGCCTTTCGGCCTGAAAAATGCAGGAGCAACTTATCAAAGGGCAATGAATTTAATTTTTCATGATATGATAGGCAAGTTTGTTAAAGTGTATGTAGACGATATAGTGGTCAAATCCATTAAAGAAGAGGACCATTTCGAACAGTTAAGAAGTTCATTTGAGCGAATGAAGCAATATAAGTTAAAGTTGAATCCCTTGAAATGTGCATTTGGTGTTAATGTAGGGAACTTTCTTGGTTTCTTGGTACACAAAAGAGGGATTGAACTTGATAAAAATAAAGCGAAGGCCATTTTAGAGGTCAAACCACCTAGGAACAAAAAAGAATTGCAAAGGTTCTAGGCCAAGTAAACTTTTTAAGACGCTTTATTTCTAACTGTGCAGGGCGAACTAAAGTCTTTTCACAGCTTTTAAAGCTGAAAAATTAGGACGAATTCGTCTGAAAAGAAAAACATCAAAAGGCTTTTGAAAGCCTGAAGACATATTTATCAAGTCCACCAGTGTTGGTGTCACCAATCCAAGGACGGCCAATGAAAGTGTATGTATCGGCTTTGGCTAATTTTCTAGTCGATCATCCATGCCTTGACATGCCTGGAGAAATTGAATTAGAAATCAATTCGTTCGGACTAAAACCTTGGGTGTTGTATTTCGATGGGTCAAAAACCTCTAAAGGTGCAGGAGTAGGAGTAGCATTGATAAATCCTTTAGGGATTTGCTACAAGTTCGCATTCACTTTGGATAGGATGTGCACCAATAATCAGGCCGAATATGAAGCCTTAATCGTGGGCCTGGAACTAATGATAGATATGGGGGTAAAAAATGTAAACATTAGAGGCGATTCTCAATTGGTAATTCACCAACTGATTGGTGATTTTAAATGCCAAAGTGATTCCATCATGGGTCAATATGAAATCGCCCAAGAGTTATTAAAAGAATTCGACCAAGTAGAACTTCAATGCGTTAATAGGATATACAATGACGTGGTAAATGAGTTGGCCCGGATGGCCTTAGGGTACTCAAAGGTTTTAAATTGGAAGTCTACTTGTGAATATGGAACAATATTGCCCGTGATCCAAAGAAGGGCGAGAAGGATTGAACTTCATTGCATACAAGATGGAGATACAATGGATTGGAGGGCAGAAATTAAAGAGTTCCTCAAAGAACCTAATAAAAGAGATAGTAGAAAAATGAAGTTGCGTTTGCTAAACTATGCACTGATAGATGAAGAGTTGTTCAAGAAACGCTCTGATGGTATACTGCTAAAATGTGTAAGTTTCCAAGAAATCAGGACGATCATGGTTGAAGTGCACGAAGGGATATATGGAGCTCATCAAGCTAGCCAAAGGATGAGATGGTTAATTATTAGGAGTGGATATTTTTGGCCAAAGATGGGAGAATTATGCGTTCAGTATGCAAAGAGTTGTTTAGCATGCCAAAAGCATGGCCCAATACAAAGGGCGCCAGCACGAGAGATGGCGCCTATTATTAAACCTTGGCCGTTCAAGGGTTAGGCGATAGACTTGATAGGGAAGATTTATCCCCCATCGTCCAAGCAACATACTTTTGTTATAGTTGCAACCGATTATTTCACTAAGTGAGTAGAGGCGGTACCTTTAAAGGAGATCACCCAGAAGAATGTCATAGAATTTATCCGTGATCACATCATTTATAAATTTGAAATTCCACAAACTTTGATGGTAGATCACGGGACATCTTTAAATGGGGATCAAGTGAATAAATTCTTGAGCGAGTTTGGAGTTAAATTAGTAAACTCCACACCATATTACGCTCAATCCAACGGGCAAGTAAAATCTTCTAATAAGATTCTAAAAAATATCATAAGGAAAATGATAGACGAAAATGCCAGAAATTGACATGAATGTCTGAACAAAGCCTTATGGGCTTATAGGACGTCGCCTCGGTCAAGTACCAAAATTACTCATTTCCAACTTACTTATGGATAGGAGGTTGTTTTGCCTATGAAAATTAACGTGCAACCGATCAGAGTGTGTTTGCAACATTAGTTAAGTGATGATAAGTATACCGAATCACTGGTTCAAAACTTATTAGAGTTGGACGAATTAAAGTTAGACGTCCTAGATAGATTGCAAGGTCAAAAACGAAGAATGGCCAAATTTTATAATAAAAAAGTTATAGCCAAGTCGTTCAGCCTGGGCGAATTGGTTTGGAAGACGGTACTCCCTTTGAATAGCAAAGATCTAAAGTATGGCAAATGGTTGCCCAATCGGGAAGGACCATATAAAGTGAATAATGTATTGCCTAATGGAGCCTATCATTTGGAAGATTTAGACGGCACCAAGCACATGAGGTTCATTAATGGAAAATATTTGAAAAAATATGTTCCTTCCTTATGGGAAAGTGAACAAATAAAAGCGTAACCAAATCGCATTGAACGATCGTAGAGTAAAAAGGGCCAGAGCGAAATACATTCAAATAAATTCCTTTATTATCAAATGTTCATTACAAAAACTGCGAAATACAAGATGCTAAATGCTCTATAAACTACGATTAAGAGCAAACTAATCTTCCGGTCAATCGTCGAGTAAGAGGGTATACTGGCCTTGATCGCCGTCCTGATCGCACTGCTGCAAAGGCAAGCAGAGAGACCGAGAAGCACTCTCAACAAGCAGAAAGGAAGATAAAGCACTCTCACATCGTCTTCCTAAATGCATCGCTGTAATGACAGGCAAGTAGGCTGAAAAGCACTCTTAGCAAGCAAGGTGGCCTCCAAGCACCCCAAAAAATTGTTTTCCATCATTGAACTTCTTGTAGGAACGGAGACGATGGGAAGAACTTTGTTGCTGGCCAAAGAATATTTCCTATATCTCCCATACCAAAGGTGACATCAAGAAAGATGGTAAAGTGGACGGATCAGATAATCCATTTCCATGGAAAACGAAAGCTTTTGATTAATTGTCAAAAATGCCAAGCAATGGCAGCAAATTGGTTTTTTGAAGAAGAAAATGGAAATGAAGATGGAAAGTATGAAGTATACGTGCATTTATAGGGAGTTGAAGGTGAAAAGACAGAATATAATGTGCATTTATAGTGGGGTAAAGTTGAAAAAATAGAATATGAGCAACCATATTCGTGTCTAGTAAATGGGATTAAATGGCCCAAAATCGTGCAGAAATATCAAAAGAAAATGTGCAAAAATTTTAGCGTAAAGCAATTAAATGCCTGAGCGATTGACGATTAAAAGACGAACGTCAATAAATACACAAGAAGCTAAAATAGTTATTCGTTAACAATGATGACTGCTGTTGTATCAGTACAAGGTTACAAAGGGAAAATCAATACGAAATTACAAAAGAAAAAGTTAAGGCATTATATGTCTTAATTACAATTCGCCCCATACAAAACGAATTCTTTCCCTAAGTCTCGCCCAATCCTCGCTCTGCCGAGAAGAAGTGATATTCAATTCAGCCACAACATCATCATCAACTTCCAACTTCTTGTACTGCTCGACCAAAGACTTAGTTCGTTCAATTCCTTGGGAGGCATTACGCTTTTTAGCAGCCATTCTCGCCTTGCAGCCGTCCATCTTGGCTTGAAGCTCCTTCATCTGAGCAGCCAAACTAGTCATCAAAGAGTCTTCAATCATGACTTCGGAAGAGATTTCTTTCAACTCGTCCTCAGCTTTGTTGATCTCTAGAAGCAAAGACTCTTTTTCAGATACGGCGCGAATATATTGAGTACTTTTGGCCTTCAGTTCAACATTCTTGGCCAGTAAGGAGAGGACCTCGGAATGGACAACTTTCAACGTCGCTTTAAAATCAGCAGAAAGATTGAGCGACGGAAGTGTCAGTGCTTGCTCCAATTTCGCATTCAAATGCTCAAGCTTATCCTTATGCTTGGCAGCACTAGCCTTACCGATGTCCATGTTCATGAAGGACACATACTCAAATATTGACTGCTTAAGGAAATCCATCTTCCTCTGAAGAAGCAGAAGGACAACTGGCTGAAGCAAGGCGAGATGTCTTTACTTGCTCCCAAGAAGTGAACAAGTCTTGAATGGAATGCACAATTTTATCAGCATCCTACAAAGAAAATCGCCAATATTGAAGGTTTCCACTACACTAAACAAAGTGGAGGTAAAGGTGAAGCAAAGATTACCTCATCAGCAATCTTGGAAAATGGCATATTCCCAGCCAAATCTGCTACCTATGGCTCCACCATTCGTGAGGACTTCCCCTTGTCTAAGCGAGAAGACCTTGCCGCAACGCGCAGACTCATGGGAACATCTACAAAACTCAAAAGGCAACAAATCAACACCAATAGCACAAGCAAAGGTAAAGCATCAAAAAATGAATTACCTTCTGCTTCGACGTTTGGGGGGTCAACGCAGTGGGAAGAAGGTGGCTCGTCCATTGGTTATGATGAAGATTCTGGGATTGAAGATTTCTCTTTAAGCGTAGTCCTTTCATTAGCTGGTTTGGACGAAACAGCCCAAGCAGAGGATGATGGAGCAAGAGCTGCCAGCACCAAAGCCTTCAAGGGAGAGGTTGAACTTCTTTGAGAAGTCCAAATAAACTATCAGCACATGAAAAAGTCTCAAGTATGGAAAGGTATGCTTATGAGTAAACCAATTTAATTACCTTCCTCCTGGATGAGAAGGGTATCATCATCATCATCAGCATCACCCTCCAAAATGGGAGACGCTGAGACTGGCCGTTTGCGGCTTGGGGCACTTTTAGCTGCAGTGGGCTTGGCAGGAAGAGAAGTCAATGGACGAGCAGATTGTTTAGCACGAGCAGAGGAAGAGGGACTCCTAATGGACACAGGAGTGACCAAAACAGGAGAGGTGGAAGAAATGTTTGGCTGGTCTAGTGAATGGAAAGCACGATTGGCATCAGTCGCAAATAATTTGCACTTCACTGACGGCTAGAGCCGTTCAAAAAGGGGATGGATGGCACGGCTAGGATTGAAAGGGGCTAATGAAAAGTTGCTCGTCAAAAGAAGATTGCGAGCATTTATAGCCTCTGCCTCTGCCTTATTAATGGTGTGGAAGCGGTCTATCAAATTCCTTGAATAGCAAGGGGGAACAGGCCAAGTTTGGCCAAAACCAAGTTGGCGAGCAAAAAATTGGGGAGCATATATCTCTACCCCAGCCTTGGCATTGGTCCCAATCAAAATATCATGAAACAATTCCCTCCCGATCAAAAACTGAATCCAAACAAACAAGGAAGTGTTCGCACTAGCCAGAGTGGATGGAGATTGCACATAATCTGGAATCAAAAATGGAGGAAAAGGAAAGAAGGAAGGGATTGAATCCAAAGTATAAAAGAATGAAAAAATGTCTCTTTTGGACATATTTACAGGAGTCAGGGGCTCAATGGCTAGCCCATAGCAGCTAGCAGAAGGACTGAAAAAGATGGAGCACCGAGCGATGGAAAATAGACTTTCAACCACATTTGAGCGAACCAAAGAGACCCACTGCCAGTGGGAGATGCACCATTCTTCAATTGGGATTGAAGAGAAGCCATGCCTCTATAGAGGGCAGTTAAAAAGAAAGAACATAAATTCAGAGGCCTACCACGCGTCAATTCGTGCGCTATGGGTAAATAGCTCAGGGAGGGCTTTATGCTTGGCACACACAAAATGTATTTACAAAGCCAAATCAGAAGAAAGGCCACTCGCTCAATATGGGAAGGCTCAGCGCTCGAATGGTTATGAAGGGTTTGCAGGCTTGAATAAGACTCGGTGAGGCCTTTACCAAGTTTTGGGACGACACCAGAAATCAAAATATCAGGGAAAATGGTATCGCCCAAAGGTGGCAGATTTACTAGGGCCCCAACATCCCTTAAGGTAATGGACATGGGACCAAGAGGAAAAACAAAAGTATTATACTCAGAAGACCAAAAATTTAAAGCGATTGGAAAAAGTACTGGGTCAAAAATAGGAGGTTGAACAGAGATTTCTAACAAATCAGAAGTCCTAACATTATCAAAAATTACCTTAGTAGGACCATGGTCCACAAGACGAGCATTCCATCTACGAAAAACGATATCAGATTTAGGCCAAGTGCGAATACCTCTTTCGCGAAGTGGCCCCAACGGCAAAGAATTTAGAAACGGAGGGCCCTAAGTACAAGAGAACAGCTGACCGACCGCCGCTTGTTCGATGGCCTTGGCATTGTTGAATAAATGACCTAGATAGAACTCATTGAGTTCGACATTGGTCGGTGCAAGGAAGTTCGGAGTTATATATGGCCGAGTAAGGAGTTTCTAAAAGTCTTTGAAATTGAAGGAGTCACCAGACTGGGATTGTGAAGCAGCCATTAGGGACGAAATAGAGTTTTTCAGAGTTATGTAACAGAGAAGCAAGGAGATGAACAGTAATATTGCGAGAGAGGTGCGAAAAAATGAGGCGTGATTTAGTGGTGCAATGAAATAGCGTATTTGGGGGTTATAAGGGTTTGCAAACGTCGCACCTTTTCAGGCTATGGAAGAAAACAATGATTGAAATTCTTGAGAATTTCGAATATTGCTGGGAAACACAAAGTGAATATGGTAAAAATTAATAATTTGTATTAATTCTGCCATATTGGGGGGTAATTGTTGACACACAAAAAGTTCAGCCCAAGTTGAATAGCCCAAAAATCAAATAGCCCAACCAAAAATCAAATAGCCCAAAGAACGAATCAATCAGGCAATGCAGGATAAAGGCCCAAATAGGAAAGCCCATGAACGCGGTAATACCATCGCCCAAAGTTGCAAGTCGCCCAAGATTTGAGCGAATGAATTGCCATGCAGTCGCCCAGAGTTGTGACCCTGCTCTCGTCCAAACATTCGAGTCGCCCAGCATCTTAGCAAACATAAGATGTTATGGTTACCCAAAAGTGTAGTTAATAAAGCAGTTATTGGGTAGTCCTACCACGTCCCACGATTCAAGGAATTCAATTGAAGACGGTTGAACGACAAAAGTAATGGCAGCAGTTAGAGAAGGCAGTTTCATGACAGTTGGCCACTACAAGGAAAGTGGGCAGTTATAGAGCGATCAAGCAGTTTTTAAGCGGTTGATCACGAAAAGATCATCCAAGGAGTATAAAAGGAAGAAAAGACATAGAGCAAAAGACTCCGAATCAAACACTCTCAAATAGAGAATATGTAATTTTCAATTTCTTAGTTTAGATTTAAACACTTCTTTTACAATAACTCGTGCGCTTGCACCCCTTGGAGGCATTCTGTTTTTATTTTCCAATTGAAAAGTCATCGCCAATAAAAACACCCCTTTTTGGGACTTTGTCTCAAGAGGTTTGTCCCTTACACAATCGTCTGATCCCTTTTTAATTGTTAGCGACTAACCCGCGCGAAACATAGACAAATAATATTCGCACAAATTTTAAGACCTGTTTGACGTAATTGTTTAAGAGTTCTCTTCAAACTCATAATATTTAGAACAATGCTTGGAGTGTGTACGTCAAGTTACACAGTCCCCTCCTTACACTAAGTTATTGTGAAGGGGCCCACGCTGAATATTTAATTCACGAGCCCCTTATGTGAAGGGCTGTACATTTTTATAAATGGAATTTCTCTAATATTTATGCTTTTGCCTTGTATGAGTTCAGGACATGGAGGGCCTACAAATTCTATCTAAGTCTTTGTTCTATATATTCATTTTTAACCATATATTTATACAATAAAGTGTTATACATGTAAATTCAAAAATTTTCCTTACCTTTTAACCACATGTTCTTTTAAAAATTACCCTTCAAAACATTATTTTTTTCCAAATAATGATTGCCATTTGAATCTTTTGATACAAAATTTCGGATTTCTATGTAATCAAGTGTACTGGTAAAACATCAGATGGATGATCTACTGCAAAGATCTCGAAATAACAATGGATATTACAATATATATTAAGATCAGTAAACCTTTCTATCCTAATAATTAGTACATTCATTTTGGAACTTAGTTTTAAAAGTTTTGTCACAACTGTCCATAAACTAAAGAGTACAAAATATATTACATACCATTTCAGAACTAGAAAAATATTTCAGATGCTAGTTTGCACAAGGCACAGGGCCACCATGTTTGAGATTTTTTACAGCATCCTTCATCTTTTGAATTGTCCTCAATTAAGTTATTTTGATCACCTTCTCGCATGCTTCTTGTGTGACAAGATATATTGATATTGGTAAGGAGGTTTTTAAGGAGATTAATGCTTTAGAGCCGATGGAAGAGTATCAAGGGCGTGAAAATTAAGCAGGCGCGTTTTTCAAAACAAAATAAAAATTGCCTCAACAAATGGTTTCACATAATAGCTACAAATGTGAGACATGGGGTGGACTCCACGTGTTTAAAATGTTGTCCAAAAAGACCACCCACCCCCCATGTTGTGTGTATTTTGTAGAAGTTTTGTAGACCATTTTCTATACATGTAGACTCATCTCATAAAAATTTTCAAGGTAAAAAAGCTTCAAAATTAATAACCCCTTTAAATTAATACTTACGGTTGACATCGTAAATGTGACACATATCCATAATTTATAAGGTTTCAGTCATTTAATGATAATTAATTAACAACAAGACTGCTGACCATCAACCGTCTAGATAGAATTTTTCTTTTCTAATCTTTCGGAGAATGACAACAATTAAGTAAAGATTTACTTGGCCCTTATTTGATAAAGATTAAAAGCAAGTTTTTAGTAAATTTTGATAAAAAGCTAATAAAATGTATGATTAAAAAGTTGTAAATATCATACACAGTTAAAATTAATTATTAATTTAAACTTAAATCAAAATCTAAATTTTAATTCGTTTCAGACTTGCTATTAAATTTGAAACCAGACCCTACAGTCAGATCCCATCACGGGATAGTGGTATACTAGTTTTATTTGATCATCAATACCCCACGCAGCTAACTCACAATGCAGTAAAAAACACCAGACTACTGTAAGACAAATGCAAAGATTACAAGTTCAGAAATCACAAAAAACGGCAAAAAACCTCCTGCTCAACAGTCCAGGCCAACTTTTGTAAAATAATTAAAATGTGATTTTGACACCTGGGAAAAAAAGGGGGATAATTACTCTAAATTACCCAAACTTGAGCAGTTTACCTCAGTTTACTCGAAATACCATTCCGGGTAAGAAA
>NC_036240.1:8516935-8521221 GCF_002742605.1 Olea europaea var. sylvestris
GCGCCGGAGTGCGCCGCTCGGAGGAGTGGCGCTGGCCTACGCTGACGCCGACGTCACAGGCAGCAGCGTGGGCTGCTGCAAAACGCAGTAGCCCACTGCAGACGCCGGCGGCAGACCCGCCGCCGGCCAGATCTTTAAAAAAATTTTTCGTACAGAAATCTGAACCCAAGAATCCAAAATTCCAAAATCTGAATTTTTTCAACCATTAATCCGAATTTCGAAAATAACAAGAATTATACCGCAAAAATTTTCAAATTTAACAAAATATATAACCAAAAATTGTTAAATCTGAAAATTTCAAAATATATTGCAAGAACCAAACTAAAATTTTTGATTCTCAATGATTCAACATGAACCTGACTCTGATACCACTTGTTAGATAATTTAGTTCTTTAAATTACCGGATCTTTCATGTTAAATCATCAAAAAATATAAGAATTAAAGCGGAAGCATACCTGACTCTAACATGGTTAATGTAATATGAATTTTGCGGTATGGTCTTCCAAATCTACACGCAGTCTCCTTTTCCTATCTGTGATAGGATGCAGTAGAGAATGAATAATAAGTTGCGTGTGATCTAGGGACCATAATATATTTATATAGAGATGCCTTTTGACCTAATTCGGCCCATCATAAAATTAGGACTTGGGCCCAGTCTCTACACATATGTAAACTCATACTTTAACTGGATACATTAAAACTCAAAATCGAAACCTTATTAGATTATTTTAATTGGGCTCAACCAAATTCGATAGTCTATAATTTAACACACAATTATTCACACATACAAGCCCATCTTTAATTAAAAAATCCTTACAAGGCAAACGTTAGAATGAGTCAATCAACAACTCTATTTACATGTTCTTTACGTATTGTCAAAATATAAAACGAATATAATTGAGACAGAATAAAAAAGCCGTATGAATATTGCATATTTATTGTGCCTACGAATTACTAGAAAGGCCCTATGTATATCAGACTACAAGCTACTATTACAAAAAATATATAAAAATCATATTCTAATTATAAAATGCCAAATATATTAAGAGAATACTAATCAAAGATTTTATTGTGATAGCACCATGGTAAACTTTGTTGGTCTAAAAATATCCCATTTTGGAGAATGGTCATATTTAAAAAATACCCAAATTATATTTTAATCAATTCTTTAACTCCATATAGAAAATGCATAAACTTTTTGTTTTGCTCATCTAGATTGATCCATACTAGAAAGTTATATCACACGAATAATCAACAATCACACTATAATTGTGAATATGTATATGAAGAAATGAAGGTACAATGGAAACTTCCCCAACTTCTCTCACTTCAAACACTAGGTTGGACTGGTTGGGTTCGGGAAGGGACCTATCGAAAATCCCCACTCCGTTAAGTAATCAAGGGGAGAGGGAGAGCATGGTCTAAGCCCTAAATTCTAACTTGTTTCAGGTTTTTATTTTATTGCATTTAAAAATAAAAAATAATTTTAAAAAATAATTAATTAAATTAGTCTATAAATAAAGGCTTTTTTTTTTTTTTTATTCCTAGTAGGGGAAGAAATTTTTTTTCCCCTTCTCTAAATTATCTATATTTTGCATATTTCACCCTTAAAATAATACTTCACTTGCCTTGTACTTAGAGGTGTCAATGAGCCAAACCGGCTTGTGAGTCGAAAATCGATGCTCGGGCTTAAGAAAGGCTCTTTTTTTGCCCGAGCAAAAGTTTTGCCAAAAAATCGAGGCTCGGCCCAAGCTTTCGGCTAAAGCCTTAACGAACCTCACAATGGGTGGCACGAGAACACGAGCATTTTTGCCATCCCTACTTGTACTTGCCCATTTTATGGAATTTGAAATTTTAAGATCCATCTTCATATTTTGTTAGAATTGTTTCAAACCCGCACCTCTTTCTTAGTGAAATTGACGTCCCAAGACACAATATAAAGAGAATTGTTACTATTGCATGATGGTAGCAATTTCAGAATCTCCCTGACGAATGCCCCGATCAAGGAGCCTTGTTTTCCTTCAAGGAGTAGAGCACGATTTAATCTCTAATTCAATTACTTCACGATGTAGATCCTCACCCTGAGCTTGCTAGATAGGCTTGGGGTGATGAGCTTAGCCACCACCTCAGGGCTTGAGCTTTGCTCGAGCATAATCAGCCCTAGGACAAGAGCCCTGCCTGGAGAGCATGAACTAAATAAATAGTGTGTTCAATAGAAAACATGGAAGAGGGAGAGGCATTTGTTTTAGCCTTTAACCCAAAATCATTTGATTACGAAGTCACAATCAGTTTACTCTCCATGTTATTGAAGGGTTTCATGATAGTTAGATCTAATGAACCTACAATGTCGCGTTCAGAAATCCATGTTAACTTGGACAGAACTAAGAATGCTTTCTTATGTTGTAGACTACCATAAAAAAGGGTTCTTTATATTATCTTTTCCATAGTTATTATTTCTTTAGACAGAGAATTTAGTTTATCCTCACTTCTCGAATGGTAAACATTTTTTAGAGGATGATGTGATTAGTAAGAAGTGCTAAGCGATGTGACATTTAGATATTATTTATTATCACTTTATAAATTTAATTGTCATTTTAAGGTCCCGTTTGTTTATCATTTTTATAATAATAAGAATGAAAAATATAATCGTTATGAGCCTACACAATACATAAAAATTTAAATTTGGTAATTTAATGTGATGAATAATTATCATATATTTCATTTTAATAAGAAAAGAATAAAAAACAAACCGCAACTAAAGATTAAATTCAAAATGACAAATCAATTGATGAAATTGACACCACCGCTTACCGGTAAAGATACAAGCAAATAAAGGGAAGTTCATTCGCAGTGTACATATAGCTCTCATTTCCTGATCTATTGAAGCACATTCCACGATTTACCTCAATTATAAAATTCTAAGGGCAGGGTAGGGTGGGGCCAAGAAAGAATTGGAGACAAAAAGGAGAGGGAGAAGGATATTTGGGTATGGGTATGGAGATGGTAATCGGGTTGGGCAGGGCTTTGGTGGTCGTTTTGGTTGTTGGTCATGGTCGTGGGAGGAATTAGTGGCCAACAGCCGGTTGACCCGGCCAGTTTTCCAAAGAGGCCTTTGATCAATTAAAAAAAAAAAAAAAGCAAAATGTTTAAAATATTAAAATCAAGAGAAATCCAAATTTACCCTTACTATTTAAAGAAGAAAGAGAACTCGTAAGGAAATAGAAAAATTACTGTAGCACTGATAAAAAAGGAAAAATAGACGACCCATATTTAAAGTTTTTATGTTGATTTTTGGAAAAAAAAACATGATTTTATATACATGTGTTGATTTTTGGAAAAATGCATGATTTTTGGGTAAGGATAATAGTTTGGGAGGAAGAAAATGGAGTAGAGATCGTCGAAAATGGAGTTTTCCGGCGATCTCCACAAAGGAGACGTAAGCCCAGCCGACTGGACCGTTTAGGCATGCCCAGACGACCCAGACTCACCCAGACGGCCCAGTCGACTGGGCCGTCTGGGCCGTCTGGGCGCCCAGTCGACTGGGCCGCCTGGGCGCCCAGTTGACTGGGCTTCCTGGCGCCCAGACGGCCCAGTCATCTGGGCCGACCGTCAGAGGCCCAGATTTTTTTTTTAAATTGCTTATTTATTTATTTCCTTTAATTTTTTAAGTTAACTATTTATTTTAATTACTTATATTGTGTTGTCTAATATTTAATTATTATTTGAATTGTTTAATTTTAATGTATATTATGTATTTAAAATTATTTCTTTGAAATGCTTAATATAAATGTTTTATTATTTATCTAAATATTTATTATTTTCCAATTTAGTTTTAATTACTTATTTTATGTTAAGTAATAGTAAAATAAATTAAAAGAAATAATTAAATATTAAATAAGTAATATACATAAAGAACTTAAATAAATATTTAAACATCTGTAAAACAATAAATAAGCAATTAAATTAGAAAATTAAAATATCAATCAAATTAAATTTCTGCAAATCAATTAAAATAAATTTGTAAATATTAAATAAGCAATATGCATAAAGAATTAAAAAAAAGTATTTAAACATTAATTAAAAATAAATAATTAAATTAAGTGTTAGTAAAATAATTAAAATAAGCAATGAAAATATTAAAATAAATGATGAAAATAAGTGTTAGTCAAAAAATTAAATGAAATAATTAAATATTAAATAAGTAAAATACATAAAGAATTTAAATAAATATTTAAACATTCGTAAAATAATAAAAATAAGCAATTAAATTAGAAAATTAAAATATC
>NC_036240.1:8523633-8576739 GCF_002742605.1 Olea europaea var. sylvestris
CGTTCTTACCACTTGATCTAGGCCTTGTCCTCTAATAAGAATGTGACCTTGATAGAACGTGTTAGAGTTAATCGGTTAGGCCTAATTTAAGGTGCTTTGTTCCAGTTTCCAAGGATTTATTTAGTTTTGGATATTTCAAATGTTATGATATTTCAAATGATCCCGGAAATGATACATACAGCAGATCTCAAATTTATTAGGAAAAGTGTTCTTGCGGTTGTGAGGGTCGGTGATTGGGTTGGGGGAGGCACGAGTTGTTGGTAAGTGGACATGTTATATTTGGAATGCAAGTTATGATCATTTGCATATTAAAAGGTTACTTATTAGCATAGAATTACTGTCAAGTTTGAAAAAGGGCTTCTGCCTGTATATTTAAAGGATTGCTTCAGCATCTGGCAAAAGCATGGGGATTTCGGATTCTACTTTAGCACGAGTTGTTGGTAAGTGGACATGTTATATTTGGAATGCAAGTTATGATCATTTGCATATTAAAAGGTTACTTATTAGCATAGAATTACTGTCAAGTTTGAAAAAGGGCTTCTGCCTGTATATTTAAAGGATTGCTTCAGCATCTGGCAAAAGCATGGGGATTTCGGATTCTACTTTATTGTCAAAAAGAGAGATAAGAAAAAGTGTATTGATATCCCACTCATTTGCAACTTCACTTCTTTTTTTTTTTTTTTTTTTTTTTAACGAGGTGTCCCAACTTGCGCCAGATTAAATCTTCGTCCCTGAACCTCCGGCCTCTCAGCTACTCAGGGAGGTAAATCGCAGGTTGTGCCCTTGTTGGTTTCCAGGTTCCCACATAGCTTTTACTCCTTCTCCAAAGGATTCTCCTCCATGGTTATTACATCACCAAGCTGCTCCAACCCTTCCTCTGGTTATTACATCACTTGGCTGCTCCAATCAGGAATCGAACTCCCCACACTTGGTTCCAGAACCCCCCAATGTGATTGTTCCATCAACTTGGATGTGTCCTGAGGGGCCCCACTCATTTGCAACTTTATACATTTATCGGGACCATTATGAGCCTCTATTTTAGGTTATGGGTTTCAGTAATTAAAGAAAAAGATAACTTTTAGGAAAAACACGAGTTTATGTTAGCTTTCATTGAAAAACATCAGAAAATAAGTATACATAGATAAGTACGTGGAATTTTTTTATTTGTGTATATGGTTCGGTTTTTTTTTCTTCCATGATGTTCAATTATGTTTGAACAATTTTACATCAGTTTTTCTTCTTTCTTTCCTGACGAAATCTTGATCCTGCAAAGTCTAAAACTAGGATCGTTAAGTAATTAAAAGAATAAAATAAAATCAGACATTTCTATGCAATTTGATTCTTCATCTGAGTTAAACTTTTTTTTTTTCCCTGAGTATCATTCGCTTTTGAACAAATTTGGGACGTCTATATTGCATCATTTTAATAACATAGGACTTCGAATTTCACACGAATTTGGAATCAAATCTTTCTGAAGTCTCATTTATTATGCTGATTTTATGGACTGGCTATCTTTTGTTAACTAGTTTCCTTGTATAGCTGAACGTTCAGTCTTACTCTCTCTTTGTTCATTAGATTGTTACAGAGGAACTAACCCTAAATTAGTAGAATATAGCTTGTTTAATACGCTTATCCTCAGAGTTCCTTCGGAAAAATTTATACTGAAAAATCACCATCACTGATGCTAAAAATTATAGAAGGATAGGCAACAAAATTCACCAGAATGCTGAACTTAAAACTCTACTAAACTTGAATTGCCAATAACTGGGAATTTCGTAGTTTTACATGCAACTTTTCAACTATCTTGTCCACTTCAAGTATCAAGCATATTAATTCTGGTTCGTCAAAATTTGTAGTAAGTCTGCTAAGCTGATTTTTCTTCTTGATTAGAAGTTTCCTTCAAGCTCTAATGATCCTTTGTTAAGAAATAGAACCTTTAACATCATCATAAATATGTTGTGAATGAGTATATTCTCATTGTAGAGGTCGTTTGTATTTGCCTTGATATGCCCATATGGGTACTTTCGGTCTCGCTACCTGAGAAGAAGTTTCCCATAACAGAAAAGGAATAGGAGAACTTATTTGAATAATTTTATAATCAAGAAACTAAGACGTAAAACTTGGAAACTTAAAAAAGTATACAGTTGTTTGAGTTTCTTTTAGATGTACTCCCCCTTTTGTAAATTTTCTTGATCCTTCGACTGGTGTCCTCTTCTGGACATCAGTTGTTCCTATTTGTGAATAGTTTTTTTTCAATTTTTTATTTCTTATCGTTAAGGGAAATGAGAGTTAAGTTTCTTGCATCTCTCTTCTGTGGGCCCATTTGATTAGCACTGACTAAAAAGAACTTGAATGCATATCCTGTTGACTTTTCTTTCGAAAGATGCAGATTATTGTTTGAACTTGTTACTTATACAAATGAATTTACAATTTGGTAGTTAAGTTTAATTTGATTTGATTGATAGGAAGAAAATGTGTAAATTTTTATCATAGCAGGTAAATGAGAACCAAAGAATTAATAGAGATGCGGGAACAAGTGGACAGACGATGATAGAGGAAGTTCAAGAATGCGATGAATCTTCATTGAATGATTCTATATTTTTTGGGCTTTTTAGGCATCCAAACCACCCTTGCAACTATCTCGGGCTGGATAAACAAGCTCTTTTGAAGTGTTTCAGCTTAGATTCGAGAACCGAGGGCTCGAGCAATGAAAAACACAAAAGATAAGATTGATGTAAGCGCTCTCTCTCTCCGCCCCTCACACACACACACACACACAAACACACACTAAGACATGTGCATGCATGCTCAAAGAAAATCAAATACATGTTTAGTCGTGACAAACAGGCTGGCACAGGCCACATATAGTCCAGGGCCGACGACAGGATTTGAGGGCCTTTAGATCTCTTCAAAATCGCTGCAAAGAGAAATGGCTTTCTGTTCGGAGAACCTTGCTCTCTCTTTTCATTTTTTTCATTGGTGTAACTTGAGCCCTGGTGCCAAGCCTCGCCCATAACTAGGCCAGTCACGGCCCTACTGTAACTAGGCAGCAGGTCCATTTTGCCATCACGAACACCAACTACCGGATATATTTGTCAATTTGAGCTTTTCATATTAAATAGAAACCTGTTAAAATGATAGCAAAATGCTACTAGTGGAGAATGATTATGAATAGATCAAGTTATGGATAGAGCATTCAACGTATAAAAGAGACGATCACGATAAAGAATAATGCTACTTGTACATAATAGAATTATATAATGTTTAACATACAGGTGAGGTGTCAGACCTGCAAAAGCATTATGAGTAGGTTCTAGGTTGAGTGCATTCATTTAGTTGAGGATTGAAATTACTCTCTCATTTTACAGGCATCTCGTTATAGTCCATAAAAAAGATTAGACAGCAAGTACAAAATCTTGGGTTGAACATTGGCCATGGACAGTTAAACAAAGGAAATGTAGATCTCTTCAATCTGTACGTGACAAGTATGGAATGTATATTGCGCCATGCTAGCTTCACATTAGTGTTGAGTATATTTAACCAATGGCACTTACAAACATCGATTCTTAATGTAGTTGAACTGTTAAACTTTGTTTACCTCTTTTATACATTTCACTTTGGAGTAATTATTCATTTCAAATGTATAGTTTATTTTTTCTTCTAGGTAGTTATGTTTGCCTTTTCTGGTCTCTTATGGAATTCCAAGTTTGGCTAGAGAGGAGTAGATTTCTTGCCTAACCATCAAAGCTAGGAGGGGGCATGGTCTAGTTTTAATGGGGATTTAACAGAGAATTACCTATGGAACCAAATGGTTCCATGAACCAAACTTAACCATAACTGTCTGGTTCCAGTTTGGTGAATTTCAATTCTTTTTGGTAGGGTTACAAATAGTTTAGCAGCTGTTACCTCTAGAATACATTATTCATTTGGAGTATCCTAAGCATCTTGTACCTCCATAATTCAATCTAACGGCTCTCGTAACGCCACGTGTTCATATTTCTTGAGTATATTTTATTGCCCATTGTACTAATGAGTAATGCCATTTAACATCATTGGTGATAAACATCCATTTAGATGGTAATTGCATGGTATTAAAGGATAGGTTTAATTAAATGTAATGTCACATGATTCATTTAGTTGAACTTATCAAGTGTGACAATCTAGATTAGTGCTCTAGCACCATTAGCATTATTCTATACTGATCGTATAGAACTTCTTGGAAAAATCGCTCTTCCCGTCCTCGTCGTAACTAGATAAGAAATTTCATTCTGCACTAAAAACAAGAACTTGGCATGTATAATAGGAATATAAACTTTCGCAATTTAAATGCCATAATTGAGGTATAAGCAATTTCTTGACCGCCAGAAGATCATGAAGATTGTGGTTTTGATTAACACACTAAATACGGGAAATCTCTAGGAGAGAGAGAGATTTCACATTGTATAATTAAAAGCAAGAAAGCTTATCAAGAATTTGTAACCCACAGAACCAATCTAGAGGGCCACAGCCGCCCATTGCTTGGCAATTTATGAGAGTTCACAATAGTTCTAATTCAGAATCACTAGAAGTTTTTAAATTTCAAATGTATATGCTTTGATTAGTGTAATGTTTCTATCACACACTTATTTAAACAAATTGACTTCCAACTTATGACTTTTGCCAGGTTTTATCATGTTAGTCTAAGACAATTCACACATAAGTTTTCACACATGGAATCAACATTGATATTTGCATCTTTCTACAACTGTAAATTCATTCTCAAACTGTGCTAAATTTGGTCCGAGGATAAATGATTTACTATGGTTTATGTAAAACATCTATGTCTAATTAAATCAACATATCTAACAAATGAATCAACTCGTTTCATCACAATGTCAAACTGAATTCTAGTGTACTTATAATATCAAGTTTTATAAGGTTAAGGTTCAATCAATTTAGCATGCGTTCTATCCAAAATTCATAAATCAACACAAAATCTCAAAGTAAAATGTAATTGTAAACCAAATTGTCCAATTCACACAAAAACTTAGGTAGGCAATTTTGCAATTAATAATACACCCTTCCAAACTTAAGCTAAATATTGTCCTCAATGTGAAATTTAATAAAAAAAGGAGGAGGCTTCCCTGAAATGTTAATATCGCCTATGATGTTGTGGTGCCTTGGTGTTGAACTTGATCGAATCTTCTTTTACATTCACCCCACTTGAGATTTATACCGTGTTCTCCTTGTCAATGTTGGTTTGAGTATTTCGCTATGTCACATCCCTAAAAATTCAAATTTGAAATATTAGGTGCATGGAACAAGGTTTACTTAGTTCAAACATTTAATAACTAACTTAGTTACTCAATGACCAAAGGGTAAACGAGATATGGGTGATGACTCCTAAATAGACTAATAAATAAACTAAATTATCCTATAACTTGAAAATAAAATAAATAAAAGAAGAAAGCTTGGATTACCTCCTAAGAAGCTCTTCTTCAAAGTCATTAGTTGGATTTTGTGCCATGATTGATTATGGTGGCTCGAACTAAATTATTTCATCCTTACACTTTGTGCAATTCTTGTTATGTACTCTTTTTTTGGCTTTTCACATTTTGATATTTCTATTTTCATCCCTATCAAGAAGTCCATCAAAATATGAATTTTTATTCTGGCAACCTCGTTGATCAGGTGGCTCTTCTTCATCTACTCTACAATAACTTTTGATGATAGGAGTTTGCTCATATTGGGTGTAAATTTTGAATATCTTTTGCTTGTCCTCCACCTTCAATATTAGCTCACACTTCTCCATGTCAATCAGGGTTAGTCCCATTGCTAAGAATGACTGACCCAATTTAACTTGAATGCTCGATCTTCTGGCATGTCCAACACAATGAAGTCCACAGGAAATATGTACATCCTCAACTTTGCCACGCAACCTTGTGATTGTTATACAAGCTAGTTGTAGCGTTATTGATGTTGTAATGCCCCGACTCCTAGTAGACCAGAACGCTACTTACTTTACATAGCTTAACCAGTGGTTTAGTAATAAGTGTATACGTTTTACCGGAAGCTTACATTTTCGGATAATAATTTAAATAACAATACTTCAAATACTATAAACAAAAACACTGAATTATTTTTCAAAACACCAAAATGTAATTTATTTGAAGAAAACATAACTTGTTCTCGCATTCTGCGTTATTCAAAACTTTAAAGAAATAACATTGGAAAACATTTCATAAAAATAAATCCAAATCACTTATTCACCGGATTTCTATGGGCTCGTTGCATCACTCTCCATCTTCTTCTCCATCTATGAGAGGTAGAATTCTTTCGATCTGTAGAGATGTGATTAAACCCGTGAGTTGAAAAACTCAATAGGTGTCATAGGTGCATTTGTGATCAAACTATACATATCAAAACATTAACTTTATAACTTTTCATACATGTCGTATCCGGAGGCACCATTTGACATGAAGGGGTATGCCATACTCGAGGGCACCATTTGACATACGAACATTTCTTCAACATAAAGGGGCATGCCGTACCGGAGTACCATTTGACATACAACCGATAACATAGAGGGATATGCCGTACCGAAGTACCATTTGACATACAAACATTAACATGAATCGAAACTTATAACTTAATACGATTAAACACATTGTACCTCTACCTACCTTGATTGATACTTTTGAAACTTTGAAAACTTCGATTGAAAATTTCGATGAAACTTGGACGTTGAAAGAAATGCACTCCTTGGATGTTTGAAAACCGTTGAGAATTGATGCTTGAAAACACTTTTTAAACTTCTAGGAAAAATAGTTTTCATCTTTCTCTTTTTCTTTCTTGGAAACTCTTTCTTTAGTATGTAAAAGCTTTTGCTTTTGGTGTGAGAAAAAATGAGTGAAATGAGGTTTCTATTTATAGGTAAATATCCCATAACTTAAAGCAAATGAAGGGTCAAATTTAATTTAAGAGAGAAACATGGGTGCCATTTAAGTTTGAGGTTAAATGCTTCAATTTAGTGGGATTTTTATTGCCAAAAACGTGGGTGGCCCTTTGAGAAAATAATTGATGAAAATAAATATTTAGATTCTAGAGAAAAACGAGAATTTTCATTTCAGGCAGTTTCGGTCGACCGATTGTAGTTCGGTTGACATTGCACAGCTTTCAGTGTTTCTATCATAACTTTTTCTCCCGCTATCCGATTGAGGTAATTCAAAGTGCATTGGAAAGCTAACTCAAAGAGCTACAATTTTTGTTCAAATATCATTTTCCAAATCGAATGTTTCCTATGTCGAAAATGGGTCTCAAATGAGACTAAAAATCTGAAGTATACTTTAATCATTCAATATTCATGTCTTAGTGCCATTAAGGTGTCTAGAATTATTTGGGGTTCTACATCCCCCACACCTTAATTAAAATTTTGTCCTCGAAATTTACCTTCTGATTGGGCGAATAGTGTTGGATACTTGTCTTTAGCTTCTTCTTCTTTTTCCCAAGTGGCTTCTTCTACGCTGTGATGATTTCACTGTATTTTAACCAGCTGAATCTCTTTATTCCTTAATTTATGCACTTTTCGATCCAATATCTTGATCGGTAGTTCCTCGTACGACAAATCTTTCTGTACCTCCAAGGTTTGATAACTCACTATATGATTAGGATCATGTACATACTTCTTTATCATCGATATATGGAACACATTGTGCACTGCCGATAATTCAGGTGGCAAAGCTAGTCGGTAAGCCACATTTCCGACTCTATTAAGTATCTCGAAAGGTCCGATATACCGGGGTCGTAACTTGCCTTTCTTTCCAAATCTAAATACACCTTTCATCGGTGCTACTTTCAGAAACACTTTATCCCCAACTTGGAATTCTAAATCCTTCCTCCTTTTATTTGCATAGCTCTTTTGTCGATCCTGTGCTGCCTTTATTCTTGCACGGATCTTATCGATTACCTCGACCGTCCTTTCAACTATTTCTGGTCCTAAAATTCTCTTCTCTCCGACTTCATCCCAATGAACATGGGATCTATATCTTCTACCATAGAGAGCTTCATATGGTGTCATTCCAATAGTTGTTTGGAAACTGTTATTATAAGCGAACTCTACTAGAGGTAAGTATGACTCCCAATTACCTCCTATATCCAAAACACATGTTCTCAACATGTCTTCCAAAGTTTGGATGGTCTTTTCAGACTGACCATCGGACTGAGGGTGATATGCTGTACTAAAGTTCAGCTTCGTTCCCATAGCTCCTTGTAGACTTTTCCAAAATTTGGACGTGAACCTTGGGTCTCTGTCAGACACAATGGATACAGGTACACCGTGTAATCTCACAACCTCTTTAATGTACAACTGTGCCAATTGGTCTAAACTGAATGTCATTTTCACTGGAAGAAAATGAGCTTACTTCGTTAGTCGATCCACTATTACCCATATAGCATTATTTCCCCTTGTTGACTTCGGAAATCCAACCACAAAGTCCATCGTGATATTTTCCCATTTCCATTCAGGTATATCTAGTGGATTTAACAATCCAGCTAGTTTTTGGTGTTCTGCCTTAACCTGTTGACATACCATGCACTTCTACATGTACAGCTCTATACTTCTTTTCATATTTCTCCACCAAAATGTATCTCGAAGATCTCTATACATTTTCGTACTACCGGGATGTGCGGTGTACGGGGTGGAATAAGCTTCTTTTAATATCTCGTTTCTCAAGGTTTTATCCTTAGGCACGCAAATTCTTCTTCTAAATATCAGTGTCTGATTCTCAGTTATTCCAAAGTCCTTTTTCTTATCGGTACCAACTTCATTCTTAATCTTCTGCAAAAATGAGTCTTTATTTTGTGCTTCTATAATTCGATCTCTAAGAGTAGGTCGAATTATTAAAGCTGTTAGACAAGCAGTGACTTGTCCTGGTGTGGTAACCACTTCGATCTGCAACTTTTCCAAGTCCGTGACTAACTCCACTTGAGAGGTGGGTAGTGATGTCAATTGTGCCATTGATTTTCTACTTCGAGCGTCGGCCACAACATTAGCCTTACCCGGATGGTAGTGAATAGTGCAGTCATAATCGTTCACCAATTCCAACGATCGTCTTTGTCGCATATTCAATTCCTTCTGTGTGAAGAAATACTTGAGACTTTTGTGATCTGTGTAGATATCACACTTCCGTCCATACAAGTAGTGTCGCCATATCTTCAAAGCGTGTACTACCACTGCAAGTTCTAAATCATGCGTCGGGTAGTTCTGCTCATATTTCTTCAATTGTCTTGAAGCATGGGCTATCACTTTTCCATTCTGCATTAGTACACATCCCAATCCTCGCTTGGATGCGTCGCTGTATATAACAAACCCTTCCGTACCTTCAGGTATTGTTAATACAGGTGCTGATATCAACTTCTGCTTAAGTTCTTAGAAACTTTGTTCGTATTTTTTCGTCCATTGGAATTTTACTCCCTTCCTTCTAAGCTGCGTCATTGGTCCAGCTATTTTGGAGAATCCTTCTATAAATCTCCTATAATATCCAGCAAAGGAGTGTGTAGCTCCTTAATCAAACAATACATAAGCAGGTGTATTGGCTATCAGTAGAGTACCTGCTATGACATTAGAGTTTTCCTATGCATCCTGTTGAGTCAATGTAAAAACTCGTGCTTTCCTTTTCTAGTTCTGGTTGCTGTTATCATCCTTCTTCTAGGTATGTGTGGGACAATCCCTAATGATATGTCATGGCTTGCCACATCGGAAACAGACATTTTTCCCTTGTAAGCACTCGCCACGATGTGTCCTTCCACACTTAGAACAAGGCGCAATAACCGGCACAACGTTTTTGCTGGCATTGGCTCCGCCATTAGCTTTCTTGTTCTGCCACTTGCCTTTTCCCTTGTCCTGGCCATTCCATTTCCTCTTTCCCATGTTACCATTGTCCGGTTGATTGAACAGTTGACCATGTTGTTCGGCGCTAGTCTTCTGGTACCAAATAGCATGAGCTCTTTCCAGCATTTCACGGTATGTGGTGAAGCGATGGGACATAAGTATCACGCTTATATCCGAGTTCAGCCCTTGTTTAAACCTTCGTACCTTCTTATCTTCCATATCCATCAGATGTGGAGCATACCTTGAAAGTTGATCAAACTTCCTCTTATACTCAGTCAGGGACATAGTTTTTTGCTTGAGTTGGAGGAATTCACTTTCTTTGTGATCCCTCAAGGACTAGAGAAAGTACTTGTCCATTACTTCCCCTTTGAATTGCTCCCAAGTCAATTCTACTTGTTGCTCAAGGGTCCTTGTCCTTGACATTGAATCCCACCAGTGACTTGCATCACCGGAGAACATGAATTCAGCACACTGCACTTTCTGAGCGTCCGTGCACCCTATCAATCGGAATATACGCTCCAACTTGCGAAGCCACTCCTCGGCTGCAAGTGGATCAGCTGTTCCGTTGAAGGTAGGGGGCTTGTGCCTTCGAAATTGCTCGACCACTGAAGCATGGTTTGGAACATTAAGAGCTAGTGGTAGGGGTTGAGCTTGGTTCGGGTTTTGCCTGCCTAGGTCTTGAACCGTTCGGAGGTCTCTTATCAAGTTTTGATTTGCGCGGGTCATTTCCTTTAGACAAAACATATGATTCTTATTAGTTTCATTCTTCAATTACTAAAGTAAAGAAGATAGTATTTTATTTTTTGACATAAGGGAAGCTATTACAAGGATTTAAATCTAATCTCTATAAGTTCTACGAATCTTCTTTGGTGGAGCTTCATCTTCGGAGGAGTCTTCTGCCTCAGGTCCGGACTCTATGTCCATCTCAACCTGTGGCTCAGGCTCAGGATCATTCTCTAAATCATTCTCGGGTTCTTCTTCGGGATCTTCTTCCTCAGCCAAAGGTTCCTCCTCAGGCTCCTCATGGATTACATCATCTCACAAATCAATCAGGGCATGACAATACCTCTCAAACTCAAACAGATTTGGGTTGCCTTCTAACATTTCATCCCTAACCGTGACTCCCATATCTCCCCATTGAGGTGGGGGGGGAGTGTATGAGGTTATTTATGGCCTCAATATGCGTGATCTCCATACCAACATTAACCACCGTCATGCATCTCTCATAGATGTCATACACATGTTCGCTAAGCAGTCGAGTCAGATCAGTTACATAGTTTTCATAGGAATGGATAACAATTCTACGGTTCAATGCTTCTCTATATGCTCTAGCCGTTCTACGAGCTATATCTGTTGCATTTTCACATATATGATACTTTTTCTTTGCTTAAAGAAAACATGCAAAATACTTTAAACAAAAATATTGAATCATTTTTCAAAATACCAAAATGTAATTTATTTGAAGAAAACATAACTTGTTCTCGCATTCTGCGTTATTCAAAACTTTAAAGAAATAACATTGGAAAAAATTTCACAAAAATAAATCCAAATCACTTATTCATCGGATTTCTATGAGCTCGTCGCATCACTCTCCATCTTCTCCTCCATCCATGCTTGAGGTAGAATTCCTTCAATCTGTAGAGATGAGATTAAACCCATGAGTTGAAAAACTCAATAGGTGTCATTGGTGCATTCGTGATCAAGCTATACATTTCAAAACATTAACTTTATAACTTTTCAAACATGCCGTACCCGGAGGCACCATTTGACATAAAGGGGTATGCCGTACCCGAGAGCACTATTTGACATACGAACATTTCTTCAACATAGAGGGGTATGTCGTACCAGAGTACCATTTGACGTACAACCATTAAAATAGAGGGATGTGCCGTACCGGAGTACCATTTGATATACAAACATTAACATGAATCGAAACTTATAACTTAACACGATTAAACACATTGCATCTCTACCTATCTTGATTGATGTTTTTGAAACTTTGAAAACTTCGATGAAACTTGGACGTTGAAAGAAATGCACTCTTTGAATGTTTGAAAATCGTTGAGAATTGATACTTGAAAACACTTCTTAAACTTCTAGGAAAAATAGTTTTCCTCCCTCTCTTTTTCTCTCTTGGAAACTTTCTTTAGTATGTAAAAGCTATTGCTTTTGGTGTGAGAAAAAAATGAGTGAAATGAGGTCTAATTATATGTAAATATCCCATAACTTAAAGCAAATGAAGGGTCAAATTTCATTTAAGAGAGAAACATGAGTGTCATTTAAGTTTGAGGTTAAATGCTTCAATTTAGTGGGGTTTTTATTGCCAAAAACGTGGGTGGCCCTTTGAGAAAATAATTGATGAAAATAAATATTTAAATTCTAGAGAAAAACGAAAATTTTCATTTCAGGCAATTTCGGTCAACCGGTTGTAGTCCGGTTGACACTGCACAGTTTTCAGTATTTCTATCATAACTTCTTCTTCCGATATCCGATTGAGGTAATTCAAAGTGCGTTGGAAAGCTAACTCAAAGAGTTACAACTTTTACTTAGATATCATTTTCCAAATCGAATGTTTCCTATGTCAAAAATGGGTCTCAAATGAGACTAAAAATCTGAAGTATACTTTAGTCATCCAATATTCATGTCTTAGTGCCACTAAGGTGTCTAGAATTATTTGGGTTTCTACAGATGTTGAATTGACTTTACCTCGTTCCAATTTTCTGTAAACAAAATATGACATTAGGTTGATACTAGCACCTGTGTCACACAATGAATTAATGGAACAAAAATTTACATTTAAAATTGGTAAACTAAAACTTCCTTGATCCTTCAAGGGAAGTAATTTGTTTAGAACTCTTGCACTACTTTCCTCAGTTAATGCCACAATTTCAAACTCTGTAAGCTTTCTTTTCTTTATCAACATCTCTTTCAAAAATTTCGCGTAGCTTGAAATTTGTAGTATCGCATTAATGAACGGAATATTGAATTGGGGCTTCTTGAGAACATCAAGAAAATTTTCATAATTTATATCTTGTTTGTTCTTCTCAAGCCTTTGACGAAAAAGAATGGAGCACGTATGCTTTATCTGGACTTCGTATTTCGAGAGCTATTATTTTTGTATTTTCTCCATTTTTAGTTGCGGTTGGTACAGATTTTTCTACCGTTGGAGCTTCATCAATCACTTCGTGGTCAACTTTTCTTTCGGGTTTCTTTACAGTAATCTCTGTCGATTGTACATCACTTTTTGTAGTTATGATATGAATATTTTTTTCCATCGAGGAAGTGGGGGTATATATGCTTTAACTTTTATGGGCCCTGGGCGGATCGTTTTTTTTATCTATAATTGTCAGCATCGGTTTTTTAGGATTTATCATTTTATTGCCTGACAATGTCCCTTGTGGGCGTTTTGCACGTTGTTGCGCTATCTGACCAATTTGTGTGTGACACCTCATACCTCAAAATTAGTCATTATATTAAAATGTAGGGCCTTATCACGTAGACAGTAAAGTTTAGGGACCTAACTGATTAATGTCTAATATTTTAGGGATTAAGCACAAATATTTGAATCTCAAAGTGATAGAATTTCTAAGATATAGCGATAATTTTAGATAAATAAATTCGGTTAGATATTATGATTATTTTTAAATATTCAACATTATCACATATTCTATTATATATTATGGTTATTTTTAATTATTCAATATTATCACGAATTCTATTAGATATTATGATTATTTTTAATTATGTAACATTATCACAAATTTTGTTGAATATTATGATTATTCAACATTATCACAGATTTTGTTGGACATTAAGATTATTTTTAAGTATTTAAATTTATTTAAATAAATTATGAGATTTATCCTATGCATCATCAGTATACTATAAATAGGTGCATGATTTTCAAGAAATTCACACATCACTTTTTCTCCCATCTCACAACTCGTCTTACATACAAACATATTTCAGATTATAAAAATCTTTAGTACTAATAGTGATGGTAATTTACCTCGTCCCGCCCTGAATGGGGCAAAAAAACCCGCATCGTCATGGGGCGGAGCGTAAATGGTAGCCCCGTTCGGGGCGGGGATGCCCCGCGCCGAATTCGCCTTGTGAATTTTTTTTATTTTTATTTATTTTTAAAGGTTAGGGTTCATTGGTTCAACTTGCTTCAAATAGAATGATGTTGCCTATTTTCTAGTATCCTCAATTATACAAGTCTTATCAAACTTGACTAATTTATATATATTATTATGCTACTTTGTCAAATTGATATTATATTGATAAAAACAAATATAAAAATATGTAACATGTTCAACTGAACAAATTCGAAAATTTATATATTGTAATAAATTAAAGTGTGTGGGGTTACAACTTTTGTGACAATATCGAAGGAAAAAAAACAAAAAACATTGTTCATCCTAATAATCAATGTTGTGTAACAATAGCGACCATTATATTTAAGATTTGTAGTGTTTATTTCTTGAATGTTATCTGTATTTTATTGAACTCGAAATTAAAAAAAAAAGGGGCAAGCCCACTGCCCCGTCAAAGGCAGACCCGCCCCACGCCTCGAACCCGCCCCGTTGCCATCACTAAGTATTCATGCTATTCAAGAAAACTTTGGAGTGGAAATCAAGCAAGCTAATTTCTTTGATTGCCTTTATTTTTCCCCACACAACGGTAAGTATATATGGGTTGTTATGCTACACGTTTGGAAATAGGTTTATGGGCCCGTATGTATGTTTAAAGTTTTAGACAGGAGTTTAAGTAGCACCACACACGTAAAACTCATACCACCTAAATTCGGTATAGTTTCCCGTCTCCTTTATGCAAGTTCTATGATTCCAAAAGTTATATGATTAGAAACTTATTAACACGTATATGCTTATTGAAATTTTCTCACTCTAATGTTTTTTCCTCTTTTAGGTAACTAAGTATTAGGAAGATTGGAGCTTGGACTTGGTCATGGTGATGGAAATATATTTTGAAGTTTTATGAGTTTTCCTTTCGAATTGATTATTTTACGTATCATGAACAAGTTTTTTTTTTTTTTTTTAAGTTGATTATTTTGAAGTTTTATGAGTTTGTGTCAATTTGTTGGAGCACCTTGTCTGTCTTCTTCATCTATTAATTGAACATCTCCCCCAAACTGTGTTTTTTCTTTGGCTGGGTATTATTTGAACTGTTCCTTTCTTAATTATCTGACCATCTGAAGTTTGTGTGTTACCTCCATTCCGTGTTATATGTTTGTGAAAATGAATTAAAATTTCGAGAGCCATTATGAATGAAGTTGACTTGTTCCTCTGAAAATCTTGTTAACGTGCAATTTTCTATCAGATGATTGGCTCCGCAATTCTCACATAATAGATTGGCTATCATTACATTTGCTCCATGTGTTTGCAATTTTACAAGTAACTCTATTTGTTTTGTTAAAGTTGTTATTTATGCATTGGTAGATGTTGTGCTATCTAATTTATACATTCCAGCTGTCTTTGGTGGTATCACTCTTTCTGATAAGAATATTGAATGAGTGGTGGCATTCAACTCAAACAGTTCCATACATTAGACTGATTTCCCTATGATTGATCTGTCTGTAGAAGAATCCACTTGAGATATGGACAATGGTGAAAGTCTCATGTAGAAATGCTGCAATTGATTTCCAATAGTGAACCTATGATTTGGACACTTTTTTATTGTTATGGGTTTAATTATACGGTAATCATAGAGATTCTTAACTTATATAGTTTCCTAATATGTGTGTGTGTGTGTGTTGTCTTCTTTATGTTCTTTCTTAAACTCTTACATGGTATCAGAGTCAATAGAAAGTCTCGAATTTGTGGTCTCCTCATGAGTTTCCAGTTGTCGTCTTTGGTCAGAGAATTCTACATCGTGGTTGGCAGCTGTGTTGATCTTTTGTGTGTCGAAATGGGAGCCCTAGCTCGGCATCGCGTCTTCTCAATTTTATTTGAGTTCAGTAAGTTTCTGGGGTTGGAGCTCGGTCTCGACAGGTGCTTACGGATTCGCTGGAGTTGGGTCTTGATCACGATATTTTCTTTTCGACGTTGTCCTTCATGTCCCTGTCGTCATGGGCATTCGTCTGAATCGTATTTAGTGGTATTGGATTGATCTTCTCTTGGGTTTTTGTTGTTGGGCTTAGGGAATTTGAATATTTTTGGTTGTTATTATTGGGCCATTATTATGTTGACTATTGGACTGAATTATTTGGGTTATTTAATTAGAAATTTGGTAGCCTATTAGAACTCTTGGGCTGGTCATCTGGGCCTTGATATTTGGACTATTGTTTTTGCCATAATTTTGGTAATTTTTGGGCTAATTTTCTTGTGGGCCAGAGAATTGGGCTTGAGCTAATTCATTTGTTTTATTACCGTTCTTCGATCGGATTGTGTTTGATTTTGGGTCTATTGATTTGAGCTATTATTTGTTGGATTTTACTTTGATATTTGGAGCTTGTGTTTTATTCCTATGGTCGAGCAAAAGAATTTAGCTATGGCTGATGTCATTCCAGTGATGTCCAAAATCACGGAGCATAATTTGGTTGGCTCAAATTACTTAGATTGGTGTAAGACAGTTAGGATTTATCTGTGAAGTATTTCTATGGACAATCATCTTACTGAAAATCCACCAAAATATAATAATCATACATGGCTATGAGAAGATGCCCGATTATTCTTCCAAATTCGTAATTCCATTGACATTGAGATAGTCAGTTTGATTAATCACTACGAGTGTGTTAAGGAATTGATGGAATATTTGGAATTTCTGTATCTAGGAAAGGGAATATGTCGCGTATTTATGAAGTTTGTAAGGTATTTACTGTGCTGAACAACAAAATCAGTCTCTTCAAACTTATTTTATGAATTTCAAAAAGACCTATGAAGAACTGAATGTTTTGTTACTTTTTAGTTAGGATGTAAAAGATCAACAAGCTCAACAGGAGCAAATGGATGTGATGAGTTTTCTAGCTAGTCTTAGTCCTCAGTTCTAAACTGCTAAATCCCAGATTCTTTCTAGTGCCGAGATTTCATCGCTACAAAAAATCTTTAGTAGATTACTTCGTACCGATACTAGTGTTCCTGTTGCTTCACCTGCTCAGCCTTCTAGTGCTCTCATCAGTCGCAATAGTAGAGGTAATACAATAGGCGAGGGTGTAGGTAGTTAGGTCAATCAAAGTTAGAATGAAGGAAGAGTTGTATGCTACTACTGTCATGAGCGGGGTCATACCATATACTCGTGCCGAAAATTGCAAAATAAATCTTAGAAATCTCACTCAGCCCATGTTTCAGCTATTACTACTACACCCATC
This sequence comes from Olea europaea var. sylvestris, assembly GCF_002742605.1. Classification (NCBI taxonomy): domain Eukaryota; kingdom Viridiplantae; phylum Streptophyta; class Magnoliopsida; order Lamiales; family Oleaceae; genus Olea; species Olea europaea. The sequence goes on from NC_036240.1 coordinate 8,540,829, forward strand.
TCATCCTTTGGGCAGACCATTACATTTCTACAGATGAATTTGCCAAATTCACTCAGTTTATAAGAAACATTGAAGAATTCATCTCATCCTATTTCTGGCATTGCTGAGATAAGTACCTAATACATGTCTTCTCTCATCTTCCTCAAAATGGGTCATTGATTCTGGTGCCACAGATCATATGACAGGTAATTCTAGTCTATTCTCTACTTTTCAGTCGCATACATCTCCTTCAAATGTTACTTTAGTTCTTGGTTCTACTTCTTCTGTTCTCGATTTTGGCACTATTAATCCAACTCCATAATTTTTTTATCGTCTGTCTTAAGTCTACCACAATTTTCTTTTAATTTAATGTCTGTGAGCAAGTTTACTCGGACTTTAAATGGTTGTCTCATTTTTTCCTGATTATTGTCTTTTTCAAGATCTTATGACGAAGGAGATTATTGGTAAAGGAAATGAATCAAGCGATCTCTATATTCTGGATACCCAGGTGCCCAATTCCATTGCGTGTTTAGGCATCTTAACTCCTTTCGAAGTACATTGTCAGTTGGGACATCCATTTTTATCTTTATGTCCTCAATTTCAGAATGTTTCGTCTTTGGATTGTGAGTTGTGTTAATTTGCTAAACATCCTTGTTTGTCATCAGTTCCTCGAGTCAATAAAAGAGCTAGTTTTCCTTTTAAATTAGTTCTTTCAGATGTTTGGGGTCCTTGTCCTGTTGTATCCAAAATTGGATTTCGGTATTTTGTTACCTTTTTTGATGATTTTTCTCGTGTGACATGACTTTATTTAATGAAGAATTGTTTTGAATTATTTTCCCATTTTAGCGCCTTTTGTACTGAAATCCTTTTGTGCTGAAATTAGAACTCAGTTTAATATTTCTGTACAAACATTGAGAAGTGATAATGCCAAAAAATATTTTATCGATTCTTTTCAAACTTACATGCTTTAGAATGGTGTTCTTCATCAATCTTCGTGTGTTGACACCCCCTCTCAGACTCGTGTGGCTAAAAGAAAAAAATAAACATTTTCTTGAAACAGAAAGGCATTTTTGTTCCAAATGTATGTTCCTAGACAAATTTTGAGCTGATGAAGTGTCCACAACTTTTTTCTTAATTAATTAGATGCCCTCATCCGTTCTTCACGATAAGATTCCTTAAAATGTCATTTTCCCTACTATACCCCTGTTTCCTATTGAACTTAGGATATTTGGTAGTACATGTTATGCTTGTGATGTTCGTCCCAGGTAACTAAATTAGATCCCAAATCTTTAAATTTTATTTTTTTGGGTTACTCTCGTCTAGTAAAAGGATATCATTGCTATTGTCTGAGTCTTAACAAATATCTTGTGTCAGCTAATGTTACTTTTCTGGAACATATTCATTTCTTTCCTACTTCTTATATTTCCTTTAGTAAGGGAAAGGAAGATGATTTGTTGGTTTATCATGTCACTTACCAGTCAACTAATATTACCTCACCTACTATCCCTATACCACTACCACCAACGCCTATTTTCCATGTGTATTCCAGACGACGAGACACTCCTGATGCATGTTCAGCACCTGCTTCTTCTTTGGCATTTGATTCAGTGTCCAGTGATCTTGATCTACCTATTGCTCTCCGCAAAGGGAAACGTCAGTGTACTTTTCCTATTTCATCTTTTGTGTCTTATGATCACTTGTCTTCATCTTCTTGTTCTTTTGTTGCTTCCCTTGATTCTGTGTCTCTTCCGAAAACTATTCATGAAGCCTTATCCAATCCTGGTTGGTGTGAAGCTATGATCGAGGAGATTAATGCTTTGGATGCTAATGGTACTTGGGATTTAGTGGATTTACCAGCAGAAAAAAGGTTATTGGATATAAGTGGGTATTTGCAATCAAAGTCAATCCTGATGGATCAGTGACTAGACTTAAAGCCCATCTTGTTGCTAAAGGCTATGCTCAGACTTATGATGTGGATTATTTTGACACTTTCTCTCCAGTCACTAAGTTAATGTCTATTTGCTTATTCATCTCTATGGCAGTCGCTCATGATTGGCCTTTACATTAGTTGGACATAAAAAATGCCTTTTTACATGGTGATTTCCATGAAGAAGTTTATATGGATCAACGTCTTGATTTTGTTGCTCAGGGAGAGTATGGGAAAGTGTGTCATTTTTGAAAATTTTTATATGGTTTGAAACAAAGTCCATGTGCTTGGTTTAAAAAATTTAGTCGGGCAATGAAAAAGTTTGGAATGCAAAAGAGCAAGTCTGACCACTCAGTCTTCTACAAACAGTCTAAATCTGGCATTATTCTTCTTGTTGTGTATGTTGATGATATTGTTATTACTGGCAATGATACTGTAGGAATTTCATTTCTGAAGACCTTTCTTCACACCCAATTTCACACAAAGGATTTAGGAGTGTTAAAGTATTTCTTGGGAATTAAGGTGACAAGAAACAACAAATGCATCTTCTTGTCTCAGAGAAAATATGTACTTGAGTTATTAACTGAAATAGGAAAGTTGGGAGCTAAGCCAAGTAGTGCTCCAATTCTCCCCAATTTGCAACTTTTCAAAGATTGTGATTTATTTGAAGATCCTGAGAAGTATAGAAGACTGGTTGAGAAATTGAACTACCTTACAGTAATTCGTCCTGATATTGCGTATACTGTCAGTATTGTAAGTCAATTCATGTCTTCCCCAACAATTTACCATTGGGCAGATTTAGAACATATCATGTGCTATTTAAAGGGAGCTCCTAGACATGGAATACTGTACAAAAATTATGGATATACCTATATCGAATGCTTCTCAGATGCAGATTGGGCAGGTTCCAAAATTGACCGAAGATCCACTACTGATTACTATGTCTTTGTTGGAGGATATTTAGTTTCATGGAAAAGTAATAAGCAAAATGTTGTGAGCCGATCTAGTCTAGAATCAGAATATAGAGCCATGACACAGTCTGTATGTGAGATAATATGTTTATATCAGCTCTTAATTGAAGTTGGTCTTGAGGCTTCAATATTAGCAAAGTTGTGGTGTGACAATCAAGCTAATCTTCATATTGTTTCTAATCCTGTGTTCCATAAGGAACCAAGAACATTGAGATTGACTGTCATTTCGTTTGTGAGAAGGTACAAGAGAATTTAATAACTACAGTATTATTTTTTTTATGTGAATAAAGAAAATATATTTTCTTCCTTAAACTCTTACATTTATCAATTTCTTAAGCCCCTGTTTGGTCCTCATTATTTGAATTTTTATAATGAGGGAATAGTATTTTTTTGAAGATTCTGTGGTTGAAAATTTTTCGATTTGAGTGTAATATTATTTTATTGAAGATTGTACGCTTGAAAGTAGGAGAGAAAAAAATTAAATTAAATTGAAAATTTTAAAGGGGGCCAAACGGGGGCTAAATCTGATACATGCCTCATGATAGCTCTCCCCATCTCTTTGTTGGCAGGTTTGAATTTTCAGTTTGATTTTTGTTACTTTAGCCAGTGGAAAGAACTTATTGCAGAATTTTCTGTTCAATTCTTCCCATGTAGTAATACTTCCATGAGGCTCCACATCTAACCACTCAAATGCAGCATCTCTTGGTGTAAATGGGAATAGTTGCAATTTAATAACATCTTCATTAACTCTTGGAACATGAAAGTTCTGACAATTTTTGAGAAATCTGAAGATATGGATGTTTGGATTTAAGGTATCCCATAGATTTGGAGAGTGTTGCTCATCAAGTTAATTGAATCTGGCCTGATCTTAAGATTATTCACCCCAAAATTTGTATACACAATGTTGGAGCACGTGGGTGCTGCTATAGGTGTTAGGAACATTGAGACTGACAAATCTCTTTCATTTATTTCTCCTCGCTCATGTTGCTGTTCGTGTTGTGCCACTACTCTTGTGGCCATTCATTCAATCGGCTGATTAGGGATATGAATATGTTGATTGTCGACCGTTTGCTGTTGCTATTTTTGTTTGTGTTCTTTGTGTCTTCGTCTAAAAGTATGTTATATCTTCGAGTCAAACGATTCAAGATCGTTGCCTTGGGCATGGAGCATACAAGAAGCACCACTTTCTATAAAAATAAATAAATACACAAATCAAATAGCAGTTGAAAATAAAATAAATTAAGACTAAAAATAATAATCTCCAGCAACGGAGCCAAAAACTTGTTGCTAATTTTATTTCTGCAAGTGTACGAACCTACTAAGTAATAAGTGGACCTAAGAGTCCGGATTGTTGATCCTACGATGACTATATTCTAGCACTTAATTCAATTTTTCTTTAACCATTATTTGATGAAATAAAAACTTGTAGGATTTGAGTTTTAATCTAAATGCAAGAAAATAAGTGAATGTACACAGGATTGGTTTAGATATAAAATAATGACGGATGTTAGGGTAGAACAACTTTACCTATTGGTCAACTTTACATCTTCAATTAAGATTCATATGTAATGTAGCATTCGGTCGAATTCTCTTATCATATTCAATTTACCCCCCTTGAGTTCTCATTGAGCCTATTTAACTAATTAAATTCAATTATGACTGCAATAAATAATATATGTATTTCTACTCTTTATACTAATTTACTGAATTTTACTACATGGTCTAATCCTATATTGATATCTTTATTCGTGAGGAATTTACAAAATCATCAAATTAGTGATCAAGTAATTTAATGCATTCAATCAATAGTAAAATCAACACGTAGAAGAATAAATAACTAGAATCTTAAATAAATTATGTAAAGGATCCCAAGTAGGTTACATTATTTGCCCTAACAAGAATTTTAGCTATTCATAATAAAGGAATAAAAACAAACAAAAACAGTAGAGCCCATCATTGATTTTTGAATTAGTTGGATTGGATGAGTCCTACTCTAAGTTTTTCTTGTCGTTCCAAAATCTTGATTTCCAACTCTTGAATTGTCGTATTTATACTCTTGAATTTGCCTCCTAACTCTCAATTTGTTTTCTTAGCCTCTCAATATGTGAATCCTCCTTTCTCAAAGTTTGAAAAATTGTATTTATAGGTGCCTTACCTTGTGTGTAGAAAGTAGAGTTTTTATGGATTTCAAAACGGGCAAAAAATGCGCCCTACACGAAACTAGGTGGTGCTTCAGCCTGGAGCCACCTTTCGGGTACGAAAATTAGACTGCATTTTTTTTCAGTATTTTTATCATAACTTTTTCTCTCGATGTCTGATTGAGCCGATTCAAGATGCATTGGAAAGCTAGTTTAAAGGGCTACAACTTTTCTTGAGATATCATTTTCAAATTCAATCATTTTCTATGTCAGAATCGGGTTTCAATATGAGGCTAAAAACGGTGAATCACTTTTTTTTTCTTCAATTGGAACTTGAGTATGATCATACTTTGATTATATTTAATCCCTTTGGCGTCTTTCTTTATCCAATTGACTACAAACATTCTTGAATCTTCATCGTAAGGTCCTGCACAACTTTTGAGTATTTACACTTTTATCCCTGAACTTTGGATCTTGCTCTCTTTTCGGGTTTTTCTCTTGTTTCTTTCAATTTTTTGTATCATCATTGAATTTTACCTATTCAATACCAAATGCAACAATTTAGACCATAATTCATCCGAAAAATAACTGAATATCATCGTTTTAAGTCCTTGAATAAGTGTATAAAATACACTTATCAGTGTGACTTTCCATAGTCGGTGACAATCTGTTGGCCTCATTTTTTGCCCACTCACGCACAAGTAAACTAATTCCAACACATATGGACTACTTACAAGTAAAAAATGCTTTGAATTTGGACATGGGAACAACTTCTTAATACAAGATGAGTATGTTAGAGCTCTGACAATATATAAGGGAAATGATTGTAAAATAATAACCAATCACAAATAACTCTAAGAAATCAAAGTACTCCCAAACAGAAGTTAAACAAGTGTAAAATCTGCTAGAGAGGACAAAATATAGCTTTAACTATTTAGAGTTGCATTATTTTTCAAATGATAAATGGAGAGGGTACTTATAGTATTACAAATCAAATGGTGTCCATTGGATGAAGATACATGTGCCTTTGATAAGTACGTTTTTACACACTTATTTTGTCCACAAAATATGACAATTGTTGATAGATTTGTTTGAATACAGCTTAATTCTGTACAATTCCATTTTGTAGGACAATATTGATGAATGTGGTGGAATTCAAGAGAAAAGAAACGAAAAATGACCAAAATGGAAGAAAATCAAAGTTTAGGGACCAAAGTGCAAATAGTCAAAAGATGACTCAAAGGAAGAAACAAGAATGTGAATAAGCTAAGTACCAATTTGGTAAAGACATAGGATGTTAGAAGGAGGAGAATGAAGAACAAAGGTCAAAATGGGAGAAAACAAAGTTCAAGGACTAAAATGACGCATTTTAGAAGTTTGCTCTATAATGAGGTCGCATATCCTAGATTAGAGAATCCATAAGCAAAATCATGTGAACCATGTGGTCGTATATCCAAGTTTAGAGAAGCACAACAGCGAGGACAAATGCCTAACGAGCAGAACAACCCGATCATTCAAGTCAATGAAGAAGAAGCGGTGGATGAGGAAAACATGCTTATTGGGGATTTCATGACCCTTCAAATCATTCAAAGCTAATCCAGCATTGTGTACCCACCGTTTGGGCAACCAAATTTCCAACTGAAGACTAACTTTATGCACTTATTTCAGAATGGACATTAGTTTTATGACAGAGCTGAGGAAAATCCACATACGCACGTCTCTTGATTTCTGGAGATGTGTTAACACTTCAAATATCAGGGTATCCAGGACAACGCTATCAGACTGAGGCTATTGTCACATACCTTGCGTGACAAAGCAATTGAGTGGTTGGACTCTCAACCAATCGCCAGTATTACCATCTGGATTGACCTAGTGCAAAAATTCTACACAAAGTTCTTCCCGCTCGCCAAAATAGCAAAATTGGAGCATGACATCACCATTTTCCATCAAGGAGACTCTGAATCCTTTGATGAAGCCTAGAATAGGTTCAAGAACATGCTTCAGAAGTATCTTCATCACGGGATCAGCAAAGGACTTCAGGTATAATATTTCTACACGACACTATTTCCATCCTTCAAAAGTATGGTGGACTCGTCTAATGAATCATGGTCAATAAAACCATCGACGAAGCGTTGAAGCTATTTGAGACGGTGGCTACTACTTCAGTCATGTGACCATCAGAACGAGCTGTTCAATAGAAGGCACCGGGTGTGTATGAAGAGGAAGCTTCTTCAGCCCTATTTCGAAAATTGATTCTCTGTTTTATAAGGTGGAAAGCATGTTACAATCAGTGAATGTAGCACAAACCAAGAAGCTAAGTTGTGAAGGATGTGGAGCGGATCATACTACCACGGATTGTCCAATTTTGGCAAAAGAAATGGAACAAGTGAACTTTGCACAATGGGGACAACATCAATAGAATAATCCATTTGCAGATACATATAACCTGAGCTGGAAAAAGTACCCAATTTTTTTAGAGCAATCAGAATCAGAATAGGTAACAAGGTCAGTTTTAGCAGCAAAAGAATAAGCCTCAATTGAAAGAGATTTTTGAAACAAAGTTCAAGGAGAAAACTAATTAATATATGGAGGCCAATAATCAGTTCATAAGGAAAATTGATGCCACTCTTCGTGATCAGAATGTTGCCATCAACAACTTGGAGACTCAAATTGGGCAAATGACACTTTCTCTGACTGACAAAGAACTAGATAGTTTGCTTAGTAACATTGATATCAACACAAAGGAGTACGCTAAGGCGATTACAATCAGAAGTGGGGTGCAACTACGGAAAATACATGTCCAGAGGTAAGATGTAAATAAGGACAACACCTTCTTCAGATGAAGAGCATGCAGAACAGGACGAACAAACAGCGGAGTCCATCCCCAAGGATAGTTTATATACACCACGGGATAAGGAAACCTATCATGTAAACCCTAATGAGCCTCCTATTCCGTTTCCCAAGAGGTTGAAAAAGCACAAGATGGATCAACAGTACAAGAAACTCCTTGAGGTCTTTAAGAAACTCCATATAAACATCCCATTTGTGGAGACACTGTTTCAAAAGCCTAGCTACGCCAAGTTCTTAAAGGACATTCTATCAAATAAGCGCAAGCTAGAGGAACACGAAATAGTGATGTTAACTTAGGAGTACGTGCCAGAATTCAAAAAAAGCTTCCACCAAAATTGAAAGACCCAGAGAGTTTTACTGTACCTTGCACTATTGGTAATTGTATTTTGATAATGCATTTTGTGATTTAGGTGCAAGCATTAATTTGATGCCTCTTTTTGTTTTCAGGAAATTCGAATTGTAGGAGGCTAAAGTAACCACTGTAACGCTGCAGCTAGCTGATCAACACCTAACACACCTAAGAGGGTTCATTGAGGATGTGCTAATCAAGGTGGAAAAATTCATCTTCCGTATTGATTTCCTCATCCTTGATATAGAAGAAGAGAAAGATGTTCCACTTCTCCCGGGCAGAGCGTTTTTAGCTACCGGCAGAGCTTTGATAGATGTTCAAAAGGGTTAGTTAATTTTGAGATTTGGCGAATATCAAATCTCCTTCAATGTTTTCAAGGCTATGAAATTCCCTACAGAGGCAGACATCTGCTTCCAAATTGATGTCATTGAAAGGGTGGTGTAGGATACATTTTTGCTACATAATCCATCTGATACGTATGACGCATGAATTGCACACTCTCAATCAGCTCATTTTGATTTCTTTGAGCTTGAGATTGAGACATATACAAGGTTCTTGGAGATTAACCCACCGTACACTCGTAAATGCCACTTTGAGGAATTGGGAACAGGGCTCGCAAAGCTGCTATCATCCATTCAGCAGCCCCTAAGTTGGAACTCCAGCAACCATCAACTTGTCTCAAATATGCTTATTTATGAATTCTTATACACTCAAGTTACAATGCCATGCTCCATGAATTGTGTACAAAAATAAGGCCAAAGCAACCACTGTAACGTTGTAGCTAGCTGATCGATACCTAACACACCCAAGAGGGTTCATTGAAGACGTGCTAATCAAGGTTGAAAAATTCATTTTCCTTGTCAATTTTCTCATCCTAGATATGGAAGAAGACAAAGATGTTCCACTTATCCTAGGTAGACCCTTTTTAGCTACCAACTGAGCTCTGATAAGATGTTTAGAAGGGTAAGTTAGTTTTTAGGCTTGGCAAAGAGTAGATCTCCTTCAGTGCTTTCAAGGCTATGAAATTCCCTACCAAGTCAGATAGCTGCTTCCAAATTGATGTCATTGAAAGGGTGGTGCATGGTATATTTTTGCTACACAATCCATGATACGTATGAAGCATCTATTGCACACTCTCAATCAGATCATTTTGATTTCCTTGAGCTTGAGATTGAGACATGTACAAATTAAACCACCTTAAACTCGTAAATGCCACTTTGAGGAATTGGGAACAGGATCCATAAAGCTGCTATCATCCATTCAGCAACCCCCTAAGTTGGAACTCAAGCAACCATCACCTTGTCTCAAATATGCTTATTTAGGAATTCTTATACACTCAAGTTACAATGTCATGCTCCATGAATTGTGTACAAAAATAGGGCTATTATAAAGAGACCAAAAATTTGTTATGCGAAAATATTATTTCGATTTAAACCCACCGCAAGTGTACAGTTCCTTAACAAGTAATTTAATGGAATTTTGAGTTTTGAATATAATCCCACAGAGATTGAGTTAGTTCAATTTTACTTATCCCGGCCTTAATCGAAACAAGAAAATAGTATGTCTTTTGTGATGGAAACTGTAGCTAAACTAAATTATGAATGCAATTATGAATGACTTAAATGAACCAAATGCAAAGTTATGTTTGAATGAAAATCGATGTAACTAATGAATAAAAGACGTACTAGAATCGTGAATCCCCATGCAATGATCGTCTTTGGGATATGAGACATGAAGTGACATGATTATGATGCAATAATATAGGTTCTATATGACGTTATAAATATTGAGGTACGAATTGTTGAAATTGGTCGAGAATTTGGTTGAAATCGGGTAAGTAATCAAATGAAAGGTTAAGAAATCAGCTCTATAAAATATGTTGGGATCTTAGGGCAAGTAAATTGGATTGTAAACACATTAAAAATAAGCCGAGGACACATGATTTATACCTACAAGGATGGATGCAAAGTCAAATTTGTATCACAAAAGGACTATCTCATGCTTGAACACATCATGCTTGGGATAGTTGTCATTTTAACGCATTATCTTATAAGATAATCGAAAAGTCAAATATTGCTGGAAAAAGCCATCTCATGCTTAACACATGTTAACTTGGCTGAATATAACATTTTCGTAATCCTTAAGCAAGAGCTACGGCCTCAACCTCTTAAAGACCTCTTCTTTACCTCCTAAATAAGATACCAACTCCTTTAACTCATCCCTAATTGATTTCAAGTGAAAAAGAGAGCAAAAGGGCCTAAGGAAAATAGAAAATAGGAAGTTGGAGTTGAAAGTGTAGGGCAGTGGGGTTAGTTCACTTTTTTGAGGTTTGTATTCATTTGAATGTTTTATAATCTCTTGAACCTCTGATCTTGCTTGAGACTATGTTGTATGTTGTTGGTGAATTTGTGGTGGCGAAAAAGGGGTAATTGATTGCAAGAACATGAAGGAAATCAACATGGATAGAGATTTGATAGTTGCTGAATCTTAATGATTTAACCCTTGGATTTTAAATAATCCATTGGGTATAACTTGTATTTATCAATATGAATGTTTTAATATAAGAGTTAGAAATATAGAAATGATCTTAAATAAGTTAGAATCCAATTTTTGAAGGTCTAATCCAAGTGAAACTCAAAGCAGCCATGATGAAATCCTGATTTGGTGTTTGGTAAAAGGAATTAGTTTTTAGGTTGTAAATCCTCTAATTGTGGTAACTTAATGACATATTTACATGCACATGTATGTTATATAAGTGTGTTAAAAGTTTGGGAAGGAATGAATGTGATTAAGGGTGTGAAAAGATGGATGAAATGGGACATGACAACAACTAAAAATCAAAAACAGATTCCTTCCATTTTCGTAGTTTGGATAGTTTCAACCTTTACATGTGCACTAATCATCTCTTAGGCTTGGAGAATAGATTTTAAGGAGTGCTAGGTTGTCAATAATAATTGGATGATGTTGACATTCATAGTTGGACTTGAGAAATAGTGAGATTTATGGGACTAGTTTGCAATGCAATCGATAACTTGAAATGATAATGCCGTCTAAATTATTTTGGCATGAATGAACATAGCACGAATTGTGTGTTTGTCAAGGTTATTAAATTGAGAATTGTGTTTAATATTAAATGGTAATATAGGGGGTTTTTCGACTTTAGGTGAAAAAGGAAATTGATTTACACTTCCTAGAAGTGCACACACAATGGTGAAAAGTAAGTAAAAATTCATTCACAACTATGATGCAAGAATATAATATTTTTTCTATAGTAATGTTATAATTTTTGCATAACTTTAATGACGAGCTCATTGTACATCATATGATGGTTATGGTCATTGAGTATGTGGTTTTGGAACATATTGACATCATTTTGATTAAGCATGTCATTCCCTAGCATTATCATGTACATGCACGACATATGTCCATGGTTGAAAATTTAGCATGCACGACATGATTTCAAAATTGAGTTCTCCTCACAAATGTTTTGTTGACCGCTACTAGAGCACAGAAGCATGTGAGACATGCTTATGTGACATATTTTGATATCGCGGGTGATAATTCCTTGGTGATTGCAAAGGTAAATAGGGGATGGACCTTTGGTGATCACGGGACGATAGACCACTCGACTGTGCCATTGTGATATTATAATTATTGATGCTGTCGGGTGGGATACTTCTTAAGTAATCATAGGGATAGTTAGGAAATAGGCCTCTAATAGTCACAAGAGGTTGGTTCACTCGTCGGTGTTGATATCGTATTGATCATTCGATTATTGATATTGACATTGCTCAAAGCTCTATCCAGTGCATAGTAGGTAGGTCAAGGGCATAATGAAATAAAATAATTTCAAAAGAAAATATTTTGAATTGATTTCGACGAATATTTGAATACGATGCTTCTTTAGCATGACATGATGTCATAAACCATTATTACTCATGGCATACATTATTCTTGCTTACTAAGTATTAGCTTATGTAATTCTTGCATTGTAAGAGCATGGAACTTCATAGAGGTCTTGGCTAGCTGTGAAGCTCTTACGAGATTATGGAGTTTAATGTACATAGATGACGACCTGTAGGGTTATTTTGTGGACTTCAGCTGTATTATATTTTGGGAATCCTGTATTGTATATGTATACCTTTTGAAATGGCCTCTTGATACTTTTATAGTCTCAAATACATATATTGGACTATGATTATATGATCTTTGGTTTTGATATACTATATGAACGTCATATGTGATCAAGAGTGAATATATATAGGGATATACTCGTGATGATGCTTATTTCATTTTATTAAGTGGGAAAAAAAATAATATGTGAAATTGTGTGTCTAAATCAAGTCATCAATTTCATTACCATGCAGGTTAATATATGGTTATCTATATAAAGGAAGGTTGACATGTAAATCAATGTTTTCAAACCTGGAAAGATCAGACCGACGGTGTTCAATTGAAAAAATTGAGAACCAGACCGAAATCCAATCCAATCATATCATGAAAATTGGATACAAAGAAATCGATACAAACACGAAAAAACTATGTGGTTCATCCGAAAACTAGTGAATCGGTCACAATTTTTCTGGGTTTCAAATAATTTTTTTTTAAATGTATATTATGAAGAAAAGAATTCAAAACAAATTGTATGTGTGACAAAGAAGAGAAGTAGAAGAGAAGGTAGCCGACAGAGGAGAGTAGAAGACAAGGTAGCTAACAGAGAAAAGAACTAGAATAACAATCGAGAATTAATTTAGTTTGAAACTTTTATTAGCAAGTTCATTTTAGGGTTTGATTAATGGGCTATAGTGTGTTTTGGCCCATTTATATCACCACTTAAAGTTAAATTGATTCGTAGATTAATAAAAGAGAAAATTACAGGATACAAGATATTTAGAGATCCCATTCATAAATCATAGATTAGGTTTACTATTTCAAAAATCAGAAATTTTGATAATTAACTAATATATTTTAAATATCAATAATTTTAAGCCCACCCAAACCCTAAAATATTTCCACTTTATTCTTTCTATAATTTCCCTTTTCTTTCTCTCTCTCTTCCTTTTTCGACAATACACGTTCCCTTCTCTTTCTCTCTCTCTTTTCCAGCAATACACCAACCTTCAATGTTGAGGCCCAACATTGGAGGAGTAGCTTTACCTCACCCTCTCTTTCTTTCTCTTATCTCTTCTACCAGGAAACCAACACCGTTGACCGTCGTGAAAATCACCATTACAACTGCACGTATGATCGACGCACGCAGTGCAGCTGCACTCAGGACCACCCCGCATAGCTAGGTACTGTGCACAAGACCACTGATCTAATCCGATTTGAAGATGGTTTGGGGATTTTGGGGTCTTTCATTCAATAATAATGATGGTATTGTCTCTGTCTTCCAAACTCTTCAATATCAACGCTTGTCATGAGTACGATAGCATGAATGCAATCTAGCCGTCAATTGTCGATCTGGCCGCGGCCTTTGCTATCGTCTCTCGATTGGTGTTTTATGGTGACTTGTTCTCTGTTGGCCAACAACGATGAATGCTTAACAGACATTTTGTGTTTGTCTTGTTTAGCATTTGTAAGTGGAAAATAAAATCACTGCTTCTCTTTCTATTCTGTTAGTATTTGTTAGTTGTTGGATGGTAGTGGTGCGACGATGGTTTCCATGTTTTACGGCTTTGGTGGTGGTTATGGTGATTAGCTTAGCTGGAGTTGTGGAGTAGTTTTTGTAGTGGTGGTAGTGCAAGATTTGGCGGTCATGGTGATCATGGATTTGACGATGACGGTGGTGGTATGGTGGTCATGCTTATAGCAATGATTGTGATGGTGAAATTTGGTGGCGATGGGTTTGTTGCGGTGGTGGTGGATCTGGCGTGATGATATGGTGATGTTTTTACGCAATGTGTTGACTTGTTTGAGGTGGTGGTGATGGTAGTTCTGTTGGAGGCGGTGCTGAGGTGGTGGTGTACTACTGGAGACAGTGGTTAGGTAGCGGTTGCAAGTGTTGGTGATGGTCACAAATTATTTGATTGATTGTGACAACTAAATTGGTTAATCTATAACCAATAAATAGTATGTGACCAATGAAAAAAATAAATTGTGACAAAAAATAACATGTTACCTAAAATATTGTTAATTTTTGACCGATAGTTTGATATTTTGTGATTGTATAATAAATTATGAGTTATAATATTTGTGATTTGTGACTGATAAATAAATTGTGAATCATAAATATTTGATTTCTAACCAATGAATAAATTGTGATTTATAAATTTTTGGAATTGTGACCATAAAATAATTTGTCACGTATAAAAATTTTTATTTGTGACCAAAAAAAAAATGTGACTAAGTAAATTATTAACTTGTGATCGAATTGTATAGACCTATGGCCTTAATATATTTGATTAATAAAATATGTACTTAAATAATTAAATCATAAATAAATTTTTAATAAAGATCTGATTTTTGAAATTTGAAACCTTTGTTTTTAGTTTTGAAATAACTGATATTTATCTTCTTATTTATGAATTTTTTTCCTTAATAAAATGTTGAATATGAATTTTAAATGCTATTTAAATTAGGATAATTCAATTTAGATAGGGACATTTTAGCCCTGTCCAAACAGGGAGTCTAATTTGTGCCGCTTTATTAGATGAGCGTCCTGTCCATCTAGGGAACTAAGAGGCGCCAATTCAGCACCCTGGACGGACACGTGACTCTGTCCATCCAGCAAAGCCCTTTAAATTAATAGAATTTTTTCATATAATATATTTAATGTGGAAATTGAGTAAAATAGTCTATCTTTTAATATACTTTGCAAATTTAGCCTTTGACCAGAATAAGAGTATTAAAATAAATATTTTAAACTAAAATTAGCAAACTACTGGAATTACCCTCATTCCTTCAAAACAAATTTTCCCCCTTTCATTTTCCTTTTCCAAAACTCTCTGAAATATAAAAATGTATTGAACCCTAAATCCCCTAAATCCATCTCATCTCTTCGTACCTCACCATCCTTCCTCTATATATCCCATTTGTAGATAACGGTAGAGGAGTATGATATTCTTCCATTTGGAAAGCTACACCACCTCGAGCAGCTTTGCCGCGCGCCGCAAACAATCATCGTGAACGGCTCATTGAAGGAACCAATTTTTTGGTTGTCTATCCTAAGGTATAATGGTTTCATCAATTTGCCATTGTCACTAAGATTTTCTATGAATTTTGTAAAAAAAAATAAAAATATGGGCTTCTCAACACATTAATATTTTGTTATTGTATCTTATTTAGTTCTTTTTTCTTGAAAGTGAGTGTATTGTATCTTAACCATCTTTCTGGTCCATTCGTGTTGGTTTTTTGGTAGGATTGACACTCCTTGATCAATGGTTAAATTTAAGAAGTTTGTTGCTCTTTGAATTTTTTTTTTTTTTTTTTTACACTAATAGTTTTAATGGATATATGAATATTTGGATATAATTTTAAACAAAAACAAGCAGTAAGGATTTATGAGACTATTGGTTGAATTGGGTATGCATTCATTTCTATGGGTTAGTTTCTTTTTTTCCTCATTCAATTAGTTATGAATTAAAGAAGTAATTATTTAACGAAAATAAGTTTCTTGGATTTTATTAAAGTTAATGGATATGTTTGTTGAAGGAAATTGAACACTTTTCCACCCTCACATTCTCTGAATTTTTCAAGATTTTTGGTTAGCTAAAACTATGATTGAATGCATAAATGCAATTTTACTCCTAGTAGGAATAAAGAGTTTTTAACAGTGAAAATTATATGGAGTGGATCTACATATAATGTATAGGTTTAGAACAATTCGACCAAAACAGAGAACTACTATATGAATTCTATGTGCGCTAATGATGCCTATAACTCTATAAGTTAAAGGGTAAATTCTGTAAAAGTATTATTAGGCAAGTGATTATTTATCATAGATATTTGAGTTAAGGACCGTTGACTTATGCAATAGCAAGTTAAGATAACACTAATTACGTATAAATTAAGGGAATGGTGACTTAGGTTATTAAGGCATGTAGTGAACCCAGAGTTGCTTATGTTCATACGAGATTGTTTTATCTTAGCTAATATCTCTTTGTTTTACTTTAACATTTAATTACTTCAAAATTGCAAAAAACGTGCATGATCGACTATTTTACTGGGATACTAATGGTAGAATTTATAATGTTTGTCGATGTGGATACTGATTTCTTTCTTGCCATTTTCATTAAGTGATCTTTTGAATTGTCGTCTATTAATTTCTCTTGTCATACTTCATTTTGCATTTGAATTAGACATAACTAAATTAGGCCATCTGCCTTGAACACTTAATGTCAGATTATTCGTATAATTTTTTACATCTTTTCAGCGTCAGCTTTATTTGTAGAATGTTGGATCACTACTTGTTGACCTGGTAGAATTAGAGACATGATTTTTGTTACAGACCAATTTGGTTGCAGTTTCAAATTGTTGGGTACAAGCAAATCTTTCTAAGAGGACCCTGTCATTTATGTCAAGCCTACGCAAGAGAAAGACCTATTTGGATAAAAGCAAATCTATAAAAGTAAATAAGTCTAACAATACCAATTACAATCCATTATTGAACATGTCACGTTACCATTTATGTAGTTTATCCAGTTCTAAAAATGGCAACTCATCGTTTATGTCATTCTAAAAATGTCGTCTTGAGGCGTTTAATTAGTATTAATTTGATGTGCATATGAATCTGATTTCCTAGGTTTTCTCGTTATGAAATGGTTATTTAGATTATTCTTTTTACACAACGATTCTGTCTCATGTGTACTGGCATTTAATTATGGTGCACATATGAAAATGTCTATCCTATAGTCCCACATAGAATAGGCATATATATTCCAGTTCATAAATAGGTTCATCTTAAATTGATCCATAATATCTTGTGTCAAACTTATGTAATTCTGAAATTGTCACCTTGCCATTTATGTAATTCTGAAAATGTCACTCTGCCGTTTATCTTCCCTTCAAAGACTTGACTATGTTTGGGAAATGTTAGATGATGTTCATCAAGAAATGCTGATGGAATCTTGTTTCGGACAACTAGATCGAATGAAGCCCATACCTTTTTTAACACAGCTAGTCCACCAACTTGTAATGAGAATGATTGTAATCGAAAAACAAAATGAGATCTGGTTTTCAATTAGAAGTAAGCCAACATGATTTTCATTATACAAGTTCTCATTGATAACAGGGTTGAGAGCTAGTGAAGAGACTTTGTTGGAGCCCCATATTGTGACTAATGATAAATTGGTGAAGAAACACTTTAAAAAATGTAAGAAAGGCATAACGGTGTACAATTTGAAGGAAGCTATTGAAAGTCGCAAAGTACGTATGGAAGACAAGTACACGATTGGGCTTGTATATATTTTGGAAACGATACTACTGCCCAAAGAAAACTACACATAAATAAATTTAGAACATTTGTCAATGGTTGATGACCTAGAGGCTTTTAATAGTTATCCTCGGGAGAGAGAGGCATTTGGCCATCCAATAGATGTATTCACGAGAGACTGGAGATCGTTGGTGAAGTCATGCTTGATAAATAATGAGAAATATTCATATTCAATTTATGGATTTCCACTCGCCTTGTAGGTAATGCTTTTAAAATTACAATTTATTATTCATTTTGTGTAGATTGTAATATTTTGCATCTTATGGAGATTTGGGCCTATGAAGCCTTACCATCTATTAGACTGAGATATGGTGAGATTCTACAGGAGGCTGACCTCCCTAGAATATGTCGATGAAATTCTTCTGAAATGCCTAACTCCAAGGATATTGGTGCAAGTCTGGACGAACCAAATGTAAGTAAATTTTAAATGTACATCAAAATATATAGTGTAATTTATGATAACTAAGTGGGCCTCTCATTTTTCTTATAGATTATTGTTCATTGAACACTGAAGCCTACGCCAAAAGAGGCGTCTAAAGCATATTAGACGGAGATACATCGATTCAAGGATAAGTAGAGGATCCAACAGTTGATATCTTTGTGGATAAGGAAAATGTAGCAGATTCATCTATTCGTGTTGATTTTCCTCAGCAAACTAGCCCGTCTCCTACTACCTCTACATCTCCCTGGGATCCATTTTCGTTTCCTAGGCCACCTACTTCTACGGATGCTCATACATTTCATCCAGGACCATCAACATCATATCCATCTCTTTATCCATCTAGAGATGAGTTCGCTCAAGAATTGAGAATACAATTAGTACAGATGGTAGAGATTTTAGAGAGGAAAAATGAAGGATGGATAGATGAGATGCGTTCTTACATAGATCAAAGGTTTGATTGTGTTACATCTTTGTGTAGAAAAATTGATGAGAAGGTATCATCTGTTGTAGAGTGGATTTAGAATTCTAACTCGTCAACAACACGTTACACATATTACTCTCCCCTTCGCAGTGGATTTATGAATACTAGAGAGGCATGTGCTGTAAATGAGGATCCACTTGTACATGTAGAAGTTCAAAATGATGAAAATGAAGATGGTAATGAACAATGACAAGTAGAAGATAATATGTTGGCAAATGAACCAGTTGTTGTTGAAGAAACAATGTCGCCCGCAGATGGCAACGAACAAAAGCAAGCAGTTGATATGAATAACTATCTAAATCAAGTTGAAGTGGAAAAGGAGCAAAGATAAGCAACAGATTTGTCGAATGATGATCAAACTCGTGTGGAAGAGAGATACCTGTGTACTGATGGATTCTGTATCACATGGTGATGTAATGGAGTCTATCCCTATAGTAGTGAAAGATGAGTCTAATGACTCAAGTTAGAATGGATGCGGGATGAGAATCAAGAAAAGGTCACTCATTCTTTGATCTCCGTTTACAAATCCAAAGAAGAGGAGGAACCTTCACAATGTCAACGCATTTGACCCATTTCGAGAGCTAGATCCGGCTAAGACAGATGACTTACAGAATTGGTTAGTTAATGTACCTAACAGGTAACTATTTTTATATTAACTATTTTTGTTAAGTTGCAATATATGTTCTTATGTTATTTGTTTTATGCAGTGAAGATGTGTAAATGAGATTGTTCACGAAGTCAAAAAGTTTTTTTTGTAAAAATTCAGAAGTAATTTGGATGGCTCGGTAGTGATGTAAGTATTTTAGCATTTTATATTCTGTTCATACTTCCTTTCATTCTTAAACTGCTTTATATATTTGCAGCACATTGACATAGCGTTGTTCTTAATGAGGGCACGAATACATACATATCATACTATGTTCCCACAAGATTGGACAATTTTAGATTGTGCTTTTACTGACATGTGCAACAAGAGATTTGAAGATTTTAAGCTGTATAAGAAAAAACCTGTAGAAGACTTTAAATGGTAGAAAAATTACACAAGATATATATATTGTAAAATTCCAACATGGAGTAAGCAAAGAGATTCTTGTACATCATTGTATATTCCTACAATGTGAAAATAAAGCACTGGATTGCACTTAAAGTGAACATTGTCGAATGAACTAATATGTATATGACAGCATGAAGAGTTTGACTCATTTTGGAAAATTGCAAAAAATCATGCGTCCAATTGTGAAGGTAATTCCTAGAATGATGAAGAAAATTTTATTATTTGGGGAAGACTACCCATAGAAGCTGCTTCTTTGAGTCGACATGTAGACGTTCCACAATAAAACAATGTATAAATAATCTATCTTTAAATTTTTTTTAGATTTTCACTCATTTGAGAGTGCATATATTTATTATGACAAATATCTTTGCAGGGGAGATTGCGGGATATACGCTATCAAGTTTATAGAATTTTTATCGGTCGGATTAGACGTGAAACTTATGTCTGATGCTATGGTTGAATGTTGGAGGAAGAAACTAGCCACTGAAGTTTTAGCTATGCATTTCGATCCATAATTATTTTCTTTGTATATTTTGCACGTCTATGTGGTCAGAAGATATAGAATTTTGATTGTATTTTGTCTAGATGGTAGTTTTTAAATGATTTAGTTGGAAAACATGTGCACAGATGCTGATTTTGTATAGTCAGATTTGGATGTTGACCAATCTTCATATGACATTTTTTGATGTTGCTTTTGTCTACTCAGATCTAGATGTTGATAAGTTAGATTTGTCTAGTCAGATTTGAATGTTAATTTTCTAGTCAAATTTGTCTAGATGGTAGTTTTTATGGATGTTGATCAGTCTTCTTATGAAATTTTGTTATTGTTATTGTACGGATGTTTCATACAAATATTGAGGCAAGCGTGGTTAAAATGAAGATGCAATTTGTCATGACAGCTTATCTATATGGTGATGAAAAATAGATTATTATTTGAAAAATGATCATTTTACGTTTAAAACGACAGCGTGCTGTTTGGATCACGGGGTCTAGATTTCATTGCAAAATAGGGTTTGAAGCATCATAGATCACTTGTCTAGGTTGAATGAGCAAAAGTGATGTGTACTGAACACTGAATTAGAAAATAGGCACCTATACGACTAAAGTGTTCCCCTAAAGTGCACCGAAATGTGCTATGTTTTGTATACTCTAAATGACAGTCATACTTGTAAAAAGATCGCATGTACTGAATGATTACACGTGATCTTATGGTACACATTGGACGATTAAACATGCTATGATTTGCATACCACATTTGCCCCTTAGGTTGGTCTTTATTGTCAAGTGAAGTATCGTGTAATAGGTTCTCTCCGACTATAGAGAAACTCACTATAGGTTGGACAAATGTGTCGATCGTAACGTCGAAATATAATTCAAACCTTTATCCTTCAATTTTCAAGTGGTGACGAGTTTCACTGCACCAAACGGACAATGAATCAGTAGAAATATCGCCCATACGTTTAAAACGACCAGATGTCGTTTTAGGTCAGAGGTATCGGTTTCACTCGGAAATTAGCACAACGGTGTTTGAGACATGATACACGTTCAGTACACATCAGATGACTTCACGTGCTATGATTTGCATACCACACTTACCCCTTAGGTTGGTCTTTATTATCAAGTGAAGTGTCGTGTAGTAGATTCCCACCGGCTATAGAGAAACTCACTATAAGTTGGACAAATGTGTTGATTGTAACATCGAAATATAATTAAACCTTCGTCCTTCAATTTTCAAGTGGTGATGGGCTTCATTGTACCAAACGGACACGGAATGAATGGAAACATGGCTTCATTGTACCAAACGGACACGGAATGAATAGAAACATCTCCCGTACGTTTGAAACGACTAGATGCTGTTTTAAGTCAGGAGGTATCGATTTCACTCCGAAACTGGCACAACGGTGTTTGAGACATGATACACGTCCGGTACGCATTGGACGACTACACGTGCTATGAATTGCATACCACACTTGCCCTTTTGGTTGGTCTTTATTATCAAGTGAAGTGTCATGTAGTAGGTTTCCACCGACTATAGAGAAACTCATTATAGGTTGGATAAATGTGCCAATTGTAACGTTGAAATGTAATTGAACCTTCGTCCTTCAATTTTCAAGTGGTGATGGGCTTCATTGTACCAAACGGACACGGAATGAGTAGAAACGTCGCACATACGTTTGAAACGATCAGATGCCATTTTGGGCTAAACAAATAGTGCTCTGCTATCATTTTTATTAGAAATTGACTTACAAATCTATCAAAATGGATAAAAATATCATCACAAAGTAAAGATTAAATTAACAATTAACATCCATCCATCCGTAACAAACGTGAATGAACAAAAATGAATACGAAAATAGTAGACATAGCACCCATACATTTAAAACAACCAGATGCCATTTTGGTCTGAACAAGCAGTGTTGTTGTCATTTTTACCAGAAACTAACTTACAAATCAATCAGAATTTATCAAAAAATATTACAAATTAAAAATTAAATTAACAATTAACATCCATTCATCCATAACAAATGTGAATGAACACGAAATTAGTAGAAATAGCATCCATACATTTAAAACGACCAAATGTCGTTTTGGTCTAAACAAACAGTGATGCTATTATATTTATCAAAAATCTGTCTGAAGTAGCTATCATACTTTGTCAGATGACCATCACAATATATCAAAAATTATCATAATCTATCATAATTTCAAGATTAAGTTAAACAAAAAACATTCTATGCATCTGTCAACTAGTGTAGAGCATTTTTGCAAGTCAGACGATTATGGTCCCTCTGGCCACACCTACTACATTTACGAGTTTTTTTTTCCTTCTCTTCTTGATGGAATTCAATAGCTTTTTAGACGTCCACTTTGTCATTGATTCAAAAGGGGTGATAACATCTTTGTTTAATTAGAGATTTCCCAGTCAGCCTAAATTGCCACTGGATAAATACATTCAGCATATGCTTGTTTCCAACTAGCATTGGTATAATAAGATGAGCACAAACTGTAACAAGACATTCCGTTAAATTTCGCTGCTGCAAGTGCATGTTTGCAAAGAAGCTTTTCCAATTCAAATTCTCTACAACTCAAGTTCTTGCCTCCAAGTTAACGATATGTATTTCATTTTCAACACCGATGTATTGGTACCATTATCAGTCACTTTGCATCATCATACTTTTTATGCATTTTATCCTCATTGAGGGGGTTTAGAGTAGTTGCACATTTTTTCAGCTTCAATGTATTTCTCATAAAACCATTTCTATAAAGTTTTTATTATTTGCTCAACCATAACAAGTACTGGAAACTCTCGAGCATTCTTGAATAACGAGTTCAAAGATTCTGCATTGTAAGTTGTCAAAATATTGTAACGGATTCCTTTAAAATATGCTCGGGACTAAAATTCATACCCAACTTTCTTTTCCAGGTATTCTCCAACTGCTGAACTTTTACGATATAGATTTGCCATTGATTTTTCAAAATTAATCAAACTATACTCCTTTAAAATTGCCATAAACAATGGCAAAATATCGGTCTTATGATAATTGGACTTTATGTTTAGTTGTAGATGCCACATACAACATCCATGATGTGCATAAAGATAAACAATCTTTATAGCGTTACCAATGCTATCCTTGCGATCAGAAATGAAAACAAGCCCTTCCAGCATACCCGTTATCTGAAACAACTTATCGATGAACTAAGTCCATGATGCATCTTTTTTCTAAATCAACAATGTCAAATGCAAGAGGATATATCTGAAGATTTGCATCTTAACACGTGGCAACAAGTAATGTACCTCGAAATTTGGATTTCATAAATGTTCTGTCCACAGAAATGACATAACTCATTGATGAGTGAAAACCACGTATCTTGGTCCTAAAGATATGAAAAAGTATTTGAACCGGTTCTCATTATCAACTTCAATGAACGTCACTATATCGGGATTATTCTTTTTTAGAATATTGCAATACTTGGGCCAATCTATCATAACTAAAATCTGCTGAACCTCTTAATAGCTCTATAGCAAATTCTCTAGCCATCCATGCCTTATAATAATTTATTTCTATGCCAAACTCCCAACGAATATCATTTTGGATGTTCGAAGGTCTGTATATAATGGTGAGATCCTAAAACTTTGACATGTGTTTTCCAATCATTCAACAACTAGCTTGTCTATAATCTTTGTGGCGAAGATCCTATGAACAATTATGATAACATGAATACATTTGAATTTCAAATTCGTCACTTTCCTTCAATCGTGTTGTTTGCACACCCCATTTGCAAATTTCCTCAATACAAACTACTACATATGTACTCTTATTTGACTTAGTGACCTTAAATTCAAAAGAGTTTCTTGCAACAAGCATCTGTAGTAATTCCTGAAGATCCTTCTTGTTACGAAAAATTTGGCTAACATACATATCATCGACGTCAGGAATCTTAACTGGTGTTCTACAAGGATTCAGATAGGTAACAACTTGTGAAATGCCAATGATCTCATCTATCAATGTAAAAGGTGTATTATGAGTAACATTGATTTCATTTATCACATGAGAATCATCTACATAGTTGCCATGCACTACTTCTACCCCATCCCAACAATCATCACTTGTAAAGTTCACACAATTTTTTTTCACAAATTTGATTACATAGAGACAACGGTCGCATATAATTGTCATCAGATTGATTTTTTTTGCATATTCAATTCATCCATGTCCATCGCATTGTCCACAACAATATTTGAATTGTATTTATGATTCTCCTGAACATTTACAATATCAACCTCCATGTCTTGTAGATTAACATAACCCTTTTTTACAAGGGTTACACAAATTGGAACTTTGTCATGTAAAGAAAGAAACCAACTAATATCTATATCACAAGTAATCTTCATTGACAGAATTGATAATTTTGTCATGCCGGGAACAAGAAATTTCATCTCGATGTCATACATATTTGGATCAACCTTAACTACTTTTTGGCTTTCGTCATACAACTCCGCATATAAGATTGTTTTTTATACAAAAATATTCGTTGCGGTGTCTTCATCATTTCCCATCCATTTCCAAATTCATCCACCTTCATCACTCTTTTTCAAATTTAACAAAATAACAAATAACAATCATTGCACTAGAGTCCATATATGCAATTTAACAAAAAAATATATAATATATTACTTCATTAATTGTCAAAACTGAATACTATGAATCACACCTTGAATAACAAACAAAAAGGCAACCCATATTGTTACATAACAGATTTAAGCAGAACAAAACGGTATTCTGTAGTTTAAAATGTGTATGTGTCGTTTAAATATTTTTATGACAATAAAATGCTATAAAAGAATGGAGAAACAACTAATTTGCGAATAAGTATATCAATACCACAACTGTCGTATTAAAACAGCAGCCAGCTGAGAAAAAAGACACCCAACTACTGTGAAACAGCACCATTTTGTTTTAATATTTTACAGTAAATTTTGATTACCTAATTGATTTTTATCATAGATACAACTAGAAAATACGACAAATCGTTAATTTTCAATTTATAAAACTCACCTTAAACTATGTGAAATTGATTCTTGCTAACCCACCTCCAAAATTTGCACTATTTGATTTGTTCTTGATTCAAATAAAGAAACTTCAACATATAATCATTTATTGTAAGCAAGAATGAAGCATATGAAGAAAAATAAAGTTAAATTTGAAGGTGAGTTTAATATGGTGAAAATGGGGTTGTTGGAAATGAGAGAAATGAATGAGATTTAGGGATTTATATTTGGGGATTTGGGTAATATTGATCTCCAAATTAGATATTTTAATCATTTCAATTTAAGGTATTCAAGACTTTTAATATATAATCAAATAGACTATAGACTATTTTAACAAAAAGTATTGATAGAGGCTATTTTACCAAATATTATGGTTGACTAGGCTTCTTAAACAAATCCCCCTTTTATCAATCCCGGTTTAACCTCAATTTGACCGTTTGACCATTGACCCTTTTAACTTTTTCGAGTATATGATTGAGTTAGTTTTCAAAACATTGGTGTAAATAGTTATTCAAGGGAGAGTGTTGTAAATGTAATAATATTTATTAATAACTTTCATACTGTTGCAACTCTAGTTATTATGACTATTGTATCTATAGTTCTTTTCTATAAATAGGAATTTTGATTCTTAATAAAACATACAAATTTATTGACTTATTGCTTTTGTTCTTTTATTTTCTTCACTAATTTATAACTTCAATTTAGTACTTGTTTAGTAGGGATTTTGATAATTGATTTTTCGACTGTTAGAAATAAAGTGGGTCCTTCTTGTAAGAGAAGAATTTAAAAAAGACAACTGAATTAGTAAAATGACGGTAAAAAAATTTAATTTTAATTAGCTTAAAATCCAAATCAAACAAGTTAATTTTAAATCTCCAGCATGTCCAAAAAGTTAGGAGGGAAACCAAGTGGCTAAAATAGAATTTTTGAAAGGGTCATGGACAAAACAATTTTATTTTCCTAAGACAGTCTTGTAGACCACGCCGAGATATGACCGCACACACACACACACACACACACACACGGAATCCCCTCCTCTGCAACCTCTCGACTGCCCCCCTATAGAACCCTCGGCCGTGAACAACAGCACCACCGCCTATACAATGCCGGAAATTCCTCCTGACCCATCAAGCTCGCGTTTGATCAACGGCTCAAAATCCGAAAGGAAAAATGAAAAGAAAAAGAAAACCCCAGTTACAGAACCCTCATCACCACCATCATCAGTATCATCATCAAATAATTGTTCTTGTTCAAGTTCGAAGATAAAGGGTCTCAAGATTTTGAAGAATTCTAAAAAAATTCGAGTTGGGTCAACCACGAACCGGAGAAGTACGAATTTCAGAAATGTTAATGTCGATACCCTTGCTCTTCCTCTGGGAATGTCAATTGCTGCTGTTGTTTCCCAGGTACTTATCCTTTCATCTATATTTGTTTGTGCTTATTAAAAAAAAAAAGGATAGATTTTTGCAATGATTGAAGTGATAAATATTGTTCTCATTCTTGATATTATGGAAAGTCATTTTTTTTAATAAATATATGGGTTCAAGATTCTGGGCTTTTATGGAGAAGTTTGAATCTTTAATGGGATATCTGTCTTTTTAGTGTGAGAAATGCGATTGGAAATTTTCTAGGAAGATTTCAGTGTAGAGTTTTGAGTTATTGTGCACATGGAAATCTTCTGTTTTTAGGAAATTTGTTAAACCATTTTATCTGTATGTTTAAATGTGTCTCATGAATCATGATATGTATAGGTATTTGGTTTGATGAAAAATTATTGAATTCTTATGGGAAAGATTGAATTTTGTTGTAGAAAATATGTTTCTGGATATGTTAAGATATGTTGACCACAGCCTGTGCAAAGAGTTAGTGAAGTAATTATTTTTTCACCTTCAGTATGTGCAGCATTATTTAAATTCTTGCACTTAAAAATCCGTTCTTACACCTGGTTACCTCAAAAAAAAATGTGTTCTTACAAGAAGGTTATCAATGTGTTAGTACAATGTTTTTCTAGGGTCGGTGATAATGTTTTCCCAAAAGCAAATGAAGAATGCCAGTATTGAGCGTGTTTATTATGGAGATTTAAATATGAAATTACTATGTTGTTTTGAAGAGCCTATTTGGTCACACTCTATAATTAATATTCTTGGTAGATGACGAATTCTTAATTTGTTAAGAGATTAACTTAAATTTTAAGGACTTTCGTTGCTCATATATATATATAAATATATATATATGTACATATATATATGTATATGTATATGTATATGTGAGTGTGTTCTCATTTTGAACCCTGAAAGATAGTTCAGTGATCAGGCCTGAGTTTGCTCCCCAATAGTCATCAATTCGAGTCATCGGCAGTAAACTTCAGGGTCCGTGTGATTAGTCGAGGTGCGCGTAAGCTGGCTCGGATACCCATGGTCATTAAAAAAAAAAAAGAAAGAAAAAGTGTTCTCATTTTGAGTGAATAAAATTGTGTTTGTTAAGCCTGTTCTCATATCATCTTTCGTATAAATTTTCTGAAGTGAACAAGAAAAGCATAATTTCTGGATGCATTTTCCTCTAACAAAGAAGTGAATGAGAAAGGCATGATTTCTTCAGGCATCTTCCTCTTAACATAGAAGTAAACAAGAAGGAACTAGATACTTGCCTTTTTATGAAAGAACAAAAAGGAAATTTCTATTTGTTTTATGAACTTCTGTAAGAACAAAAAGGAAAGAAAAAATTATATATTCTCACAGATGGCTACCAACCTCCATGGATTTTGTCATATTCTATTTGTTTATTAACTTAGTAAGATGATAAGGTAAGAAAAAATTATATCCGTTTTTTAATAGTAGGGTGATTTTGCCTTTATTTTAGGTTTTGGACAAGAAAAATGCATCTGGAGAGAAGATATCTGTGGATTATCTGACTGAGGTATTTTCTAGATCCTTCTTTTTTTATGCACATTTGTTTCATTTTTTCCTCTTTGATCCATGTCTCCATTGATTTCCATGAAACTATTTATTCATCACGAAAGGGTTGCATGTTTAGCTGAAGTTTAGTGCATGCTTACTGCCTACTTATTGAGCTCCAAGACTAGGAGCATGTTCGGCCAATCATAAAAAGTAGGAAGTATTTTTTAAATAAGGAATAAAATGCTCTAGATGGTTGAGTCCATCCAGCTGCAAACATTCTGAGCGAGAATTAGATCCAGGTGTTTGTTCATTTGGATTGATATTACACTTCAATGATAATCAAAAGATTGGCCCACAACTTTTTAAATTTCCTCAACATACTTGTCTTTTGGTCTTACCTGTTCCACATAGTCGATTTTTTTTAATTATTTAATTTGGCACTTGCAGATTTGCACATTGGCTGTCAGAGAGTCTCTAGCAAATGTAAGCCTTATCTGAAACTTCATGTTAATTCCTGTCGTAATCTCATGTGCTTTCTTGTATATCTCTTATCAGCTTGACAAATCTAGAATTTTTGTGTTCTTCCTGTTTGATTTCTTGTTTTAAGACAGGTTTTTGGTGATAAATTTGATGGTTTTGTGAGGAATTTTGAAACCTCATTCCGAAGCACCTTCATGACTCTAAGATTAATCTACGGATCCTCCCAAAGTGTCAGAGGCGATGGACAATGGACACGGTTATCTAACAGTAACAAACTACAAGATCCCGTATGCATCTCTGATACTATAGATGGGTTGGAATCAATTCCACATACTACCAATAGCGATGAACAAATACGCACTCATGAGCATACAGAAGAGGATAGGCCATTGGATTTGATAAATCAGCAACTTGTTCTGCATGATGGACGTACTAGTCAACAGTTGGCTTGTTCTTTGAGCACCGCATCTCATTCTGAAGTAAACCAATCGATGTTCAGCACGTTCGAAAAATCAGTAATAGAGCAAACTCGTTCTAATGACCTGAAGGCATTTGAGATTAGTCTTGCTATGAAAAAGCTGCAACTTAAAGAAGCCCAACTGGCTGTGCATTCGGATGCAAATTTCTTGGAAAGATGTAAAATATCTATGGGTTTTTCTAAGGCTTCCTTTAAGGAGGAAAAATTCAAAACTCAGTTACTCGATACAAGACAAATGGAGTTGCTTAAAAAATGCTTAGACTTTCTAGTTGCAGGTTTGATCACCATGTTGTTATCCCTTGGGTATGGAGCTTATGTTTATTCTCATAGAAGAATAACAGAAGCAACAGAATCGTGCTCACCTTTTAAGGTACTGGTTATTTTATTCAAATTTTTGACGTGCTCGTGTTTGTTACCACAAAATTTTTCAACATTTTCTTATGCCTACGATGCACTTTAGGATTTGGATTAGATTAACCATTTGGAAAGGGAAAAGAAATTGACTTTTTACATTTTTTTTAACTTTTTCGATATATAAATCAATTTTGAAGGATATTAAAATTGATTTGCTGCATTTGCTTTAGCGGAACCAAAATTGGTAGATGTTAATTAATGGGTTATAAATTCTGTTAGTCACTTAACTTTCTTGTTAGTGACCAATTCTTTTGTTGTTCCACAGTGATCACTGATTTTGCATTTTGTCTCGTATTAGTCACTCAGTTAAAATCCGTCAATTTTTCTAATGGATTTTTTGACATGAAAGACAACAATGTGATGTAGCATTATTATGGAGATCTTCCACACCAGGCATTCTGTTAGAAAAACTAATGGATTTTGACCAAGCGACCTACTTGAAGCAAAAAAGCAAACTATTGGACAAAATAAAGTTCGGCGACTAGCATGAAACTTAGCCACTAGTGGAGTGTAACAATTTTTTTACCCGTAGTGTGTGCGTTTGTGCTTCTGACTTCACAGTTCACATATTCATGTGGCTCTCAGCTTTGGTTTTGATACTCAGAATGCTATTTTTGTTTTTCTTCAAGGAAACCAAGTCTTGGTGGATGCCGAAATCAATGGGAACTTTCAGCTCGGGTCTACAATTATTAAGGTGTCAAGTTCAAGTTTTAAGTCGCATGTTGTTTGCCGGACTATTGATCGGAGCAATTGCCTTCTTACTTATTCAGAGATCTGCTGTAACAAATCAGACTATGCCAATTACTTTCATAATGTTGCTATTAGGAGTTGGATGTGGGTATGCAGGAAAATTTTGCATTGATACATTGGGAGGCAGTGGAAATCATTGGTTAATGTACTGGGAAATTTTATGCTTGCTGCATTTCCTATCCAATATTTGGACTTCAACTTTGTTTCTTATTCTCTATGGGTCCATCAAAGTCTCAGACAAGGTGAATGACAGTAAGATATTTCCATATTGGATAAGGAGGTTTATGTTCTTCGCTACTCTGCTGCTTCTCCCATTGTTGTGCGGTTTTTTGCCTTTCGCGAGCCCTGGTGAATGGATCAATCATTTTTCATCATGGGCTGTACGTTTTGTGTCAGATGAAGATTGATTCTAGGACTGATTAGATAGCACCGGATATACAACCGAGTTCATTATATTGTCTAGTCTTGTTGAGTAGTGCTTACTGAATGTTCACGAAGTGTACAGATTTCCCCTGATTGGCCTCAAGTCCAAGCAAGAGCACAAACCTGTTGTCTGATGTATATGGGGCGTGCCAACATCATAGATTATTATATGTTTTCGAGGACATATACCACAGAGAAGAGTGCTGGCAAGGATGTAATTTTATTGTCCTAGGCTCGTTTCATTTCAACTCTTGTTATGTACCATAGTTTATTATTACGGTCTATTTCTCTGTTATTTATCTCAACACAAGGAGTCCTGGGTTTTCCCGTCTCATCTTGTCGAATGATATTATCTCTCGGGTTATTGTAGAGTGTCTTCATTGCTGTGATAATTGAAATGTATTTATTGATCTAGTGAAGAGTTTATATTCAAAACTTGTATTGCCCCTCTTGATTCAACTGAGGTTTTGAAATGCAGCCTCTCTTCACAATTCTGCACAGAAAAGCACGAACCCC
Source organism: Olea europaea var. sylvestris (assembly GCF_002742605.1). NCBI lineage: Eukaryota > Viridiplantae > Streptophyta > Magnoliopsida > Lamiales > Oleaceae > Olea > Olea europaea. The sequence continues at coordinate 8,571,962 of NC_036240.1, forward strand.
ATCTGTGGAAACCGTGATCTTTGCTTGGTTTGAAAATCATAATGCCATTACCAGAAGCACCAGGGAACTAACAAAGTACAAATAGATTTTTACAATATGTATATAGAGCCTGTTTGAGAGTGATTTTGAGAATTGATTTTTTGACTGTTAGGAGAAAAGTGAGATCCACCTGTAAAAGAAAAAGTCAAATATGATAGTTGAAATAGTGAAATAACGGTCAAAAAATCAAATTTTTAAAGGAAAAAAATCACTCCCAAACAGCTTGATAAAATGGTCATTGAGATATGAAGAAATGATGAAACCAATTATTTCCCAGGAAGTTCAGGTATACATTCATTTTTCGATGATTTCAATCTTTCTAAAATACGAAGGAAATAAGAACTAGCATAGAAAATTAATAATGTTCAAAAATTATGACCAAAATTTAGAGCCAAGGACATTCATTGTGTTTNAAGGAAATAAGAACTAGCATAGAAAATTAATAATGTTCAAAAATTATGACCAAAATTTAGAGCCAAGGACATTCATTGTGTTTCCTTCTAATACAATAATAAAAGGAATGAAAAAGTAATTAAAGTTCTCATTTTCCCCTCCACTAATCTAAACTTCTTTTAAGCTTACATTTTAAACAGGGTAAGAAATTTCATACTGCAACTTTGTTTCTTTCGGAAGATCCGATTTACCACAGCAAGTGGTCCGGGGTAAAAGTTTCTCTCCATACAAAAAACTGTCCTTCACAAGTCATTCACAGAACTTTGTGAGCCTTCACGTAGTATCTGTTGATGAATGGAGCCTGCAAAGGAAGTTGTGGATTGAGGTTAGATTTTAGTTTAAACAGTATCATTTACAGTAATATAATATGAAACACACCAGAGGAATTGTATTTGAAAATAATAGACTAACAACGATGAGCCCTAATTTAGAATCTGATGACTCGGGCAACAAGGTTAGTAGTTAAAATAAAAGCACGGAGAACCAAACATTGGGCAATAAAAAAATTTACAGGCTATAGCGTACAAAGAAACTAGCCAAAATTGCACTGTAGAGGCAATCAAGAAAGCTGCTCAAGTGAAAATACATGCTGAAAAGTGGAGAGGGCACAGGTTTGTCTCTACACCGAATGTGACTTGAATTTAACAAGGGAGATGAACAAGTTTTCTGGTGCTTATTTTAGAACAATGGAGAAAAATGACACCCAAATAGCACATATATTGGATTCTTCGCTATTGTTAGACTCATCTTGGTCACATTTTTACCATGACATTTCTAGGATGCACCTTAAAGTATGTAGATAACCCATGATATTAATAAATGTATAGTGGTAAGAACAGATCTAAGTGACGAGATCACAAGTTAAATCACGCGATCTTCAATACCAAAAGGTGTAAACGCCCAATAAGTATCGTCCGACTTCACCATGCCCATATATTTTCTAGAATTTGAAATTCCAACCGAAGTACTATAAGCAAAACTGCAAAAGTGGTTTTCTCGGTAAAACCACTTGCAGACTCCTTGCATTTGATGCACACGGAGTATTTAGGTGGAGAGAGAAATGAACCGAATGACATCATGAAGCCAGGAATCATTTCGGGCTAAATGTCACCACTTTTTCTCTTCTGTAACAGATATGAGCAGATATTTACCTTGACACTGGAGATATCGGGAGTATCAGGTGCGGACACAGGATAGAATTTGTAGAACTTCATATTCTCAAATGCAGCCTTCACTTCCGCGCTCATTTCTTCCCAGGCCTTTCTACGAGCTTCCCTTGCCTATAATAAATAAAAAGGGAAAGCAACATTCAACACGAGGAGACGCAAATTATCAACAAGAATAGGCTGCACTGAGCTCTTCAACAACGTACCTTGCGGTTTAGCCTTTTTTTTGCTTCTTGGACTTTCTCTTTCACAAAATCCTGAAGGAAAACACAGATATACAATTCATCAGTTCAACTACAGGGATTTATAACATTGAGACAGGAGCTACATGCACCACACAATGAATGTTTACCTTGAAAGCATCTTTTTGACCTGCAGACAACTCTTCTTCCTCAGTAAGCTTATCTATGAACTAAACATATTTTGATTTGATCAGGTCAGACAATATTCCACTCACACCAATCAACATGAAGAAAAGCTTCAATATGCTGATTGTGATGATACCAATGAAAATCAGAACTTGTAATAGCGTACCTCAAGTAAATCGAGTTCCCAATCAAACTCGCAGAAAACCTAGAGAGCAGAGTTGACACTGAGTTAGCTTGTTGCTGAAGTTTATACACGACACTGATTCAGCATGTGTTGGTGTGATATATATTGTAGAAGTCCCCCTAATCACCTAGGCAAGGACTAAGATTTCTATATATGCAAGTAGCACATAAAAATTAGTATGGTATAACCATGTAGATGAGCCTGTGAATTAGTATTAGAAAAAGAATCTTACTGGCTTGGGATCTATAGGAAATAAGATCTGAACCACTGTACTCTGTTCGAGTTCGTCTTCCTGGAGAGGCTGGTAGAAGTCTGCCAAAAAATTAGGAATCGTCAGAGACATTCTAGCCAGTACACACAAAAGGATCATATGTTACTGTCATATATATATTCTTCTAAGCGAAACCCAAAAGAACATTGATAATTTAAGAATTGGTTAAATGCCCATTCAACACCACCAGAATAACAGAGTAACATAACCTAGATGGCACCCAAATAATTGTTGCTGGCATGTAGGATATGCACTCCAATATTGATTTACTGGAAAAAAAAATGTTAACATTTGATACTGAATGCTTTGGACTTTAAGGATGTATTGATGCTATAGTTGAATTATGAAACAATCATTTGTTTCCAACGTTAATTCTGCGTAAGTATTAGAATTTCTTAATCCTGCATGCTTTCATAATCTACTGCGTTGGGTCTATGTCATACACTTGCTCATGCCTTGAAAAGAGATGGGACTAAGAGACAAGTATAACCAAGACATCACACAAATCTGCAATATAGACAACACACTTCATTCCAAAGGAATTTTGTCCCTTTTTGGTAGGAATGGAAATCCAAATTCTAATCTAAGTCAAAGTCAACAATTAATTTTAATTACACATTTCATAAGACCCACGACTTTTAAAACATACATTCATCAACTTTTATCAAAATCTACTAAAAATCTAATTTTATTTCCCACCAAATAGGGGCCTAGTGAGATTGTAAATTATAACCAGAGAAATTCTTGAAGTATGTCTAGGTCAGTCAGAAAAGATTAATGGAAATTGGAGTAGAAAACAAAATAAGATGGCTTCTGTCCAATGAAAATTAAAACTTTGGCTAAGCACTTCAAAGTTAAATAAAATGTCAAAGCTTGGGGAGAACTACTGTTAATCTAAATGTTACAGGTGCTTATGGAAGTTTCAGAGAAATTTAAAAGGTTTTTGAGCATATTTACTGCATGAATAGGATTTCTAAAGGACATTTGTAAATTTGTAAGAAAACAAGACAGAAGAAGCAATATGTGCCAAGGGTTGGAAGGAATTATATTGTGAGGAAAGAACTAGTCCTCTTGTTCTAGATACAATCAAGGTTTTTGCTAGATAAAGAAATGGAAAGGTATCTGAAAGAATCTAGAAGAAAGAGAATATAGTAGAGAAACAGATTCTACTCGATTGAGCTGGGATTTACGTCATTCCATGAATTCCTGAAAGACAGCAGAGAGTACCTCTGATGGCTCTCCAAGGGACAGCACCAATTACTATATTTGCATCAACTTTTCCCTGGATGCAAATGTCAATTTCCTCAACACTCGCAACTTCCTTGAAAAATAGAACTAAGATATAAGCAGAAAAGGGAAAGTACGTCACTCACAAGGTAAGCAGTACTCGAACTTCTTCACGCGGTCCAACTTCAAATGTTTTAAACCAGCCATGTGACAAAAGAACATTAGGAATTAAACATGAACTTCCACTGATGCCCTTTCTTTTTCTCATATACGCATCAAGAACATGGTAAAAAGTTACTGTAAATAAAGGAAGCCAATCTGACTTTTATGATAGAACCAATTCTCAGATATAAATTCCAGATGTGCAACAAATAAGGAAGCAAAAACCACAAAAGATTTATAATGGTCATGATAAATAAGAAAGTCTTTACTGTAATGTCAAACACAGTTAATGAATGCAACCAAGTAGAAAATTCAAATAAATCATAGTACTAACGTAGGTTAGACCATGTTGACAAGTAATCTCCATTCCCTAGCACAGAGCAAATAGTCCAAAAGACTTTCAAGGAGGAAGGAAACAAGAAGAGGATGCAAGAAATAGAATTGTACCTTCTCTGGGTGCAACTCAAAATAAAAATTTGGGATTTTAGTCTTTCTACTTGAGAATCCCTGTAAGCAGTGAAATTGAAGAACTGTCATCCACATGAGGAAGGAAAGGCAGAGCATAATAAAACCAAGATTTAATACCTATTTTCTAATGGGATGTATGGAACCCAGTCCATTTTCATCTGTTTCACGGCAAAATTTCTTCCGTCTCCCTCTGTACTGATTTAATGCCAATTTTGTCTGAAGGAGGAAAAGGTGACACCACCTGTTCAAAAAGAAGATATACCTAAAATATTGGCAACAAAATTACATTGAATGATCATGCAGAACACAGAGATTAAACACACATTTCATATCATAGAGATACTCTGAAAACAGATTCCACTTGATAAAGGACAAAGCAGCATGAAACCATCAGTCAAAACACAAGCCCAAAGGCCAAAACCAGTAGAAAACAACAACCG
>NC_036240.1:8580343-8627278 GCF_002742605.1 Olea europaea var. sylvestris
TTATACCCAAATTCTCCTTCGAATGCCTCGGCATTCAAGGACCACAACCTTTGCCTTGTTTGCCTTGGACCAGAGCCATCCCTACAACCCTCACAACCTCACCAACTACTCATCTTACCCTACCGCACTTAGTCCTTTTGCTCATATGCTTACGCACAGTAACACAAAAATTTTCTACACATAAAATAAATAAATTTTAAAATAAGCAAAATCTATTGACATATTAGCAAATTTAGAATAATTTTTTTTTTTCACTTATGAAGATAAATTTATTAATATGTAAAAACATTCACTTACAAGTAAAAAAATATACTTATTTAAAAAGTCACTTTTAAAAAAACAACTCACATATATGTAAAATATTATGTATAAGTAAAAAATTACTATTACTTATAAGTTATAAATACTTATAACTTTAAAATTCACATTAAGGTTAACAAAAATTATGTATTAGGAAAAAATCACATAAAAATAACAATCAATTATAAGGGAAAAAAGAAAACTCACCTGTAAAAAATTTATAATTTTGAGTAGAAAAATCACTTATAAGCTTATAAATTTTTTGCTTATTAGCTTAAAAATTCACATATGAGTAAACAATCATATAAATATAAAATTACAACTAAAATTTTTACTCAAAAATAAAAAAAATATTTATAATTAAAAAATTACTTAAAAAGTCACTTAGAAGTAAATTTATATATAAGTTAGAAAAACTACATATAAATAGAAAATATTTTTTATTTTTTATTGTTCAATACTTATATGTTATTCTAATACAATGTAGCACCAAATGTCACATTACAACCACCGGCGGATCCAGCACCCGGCGAGCCCCCACGACCGCGCGTGCTGGATCTGCAACGCGCCTTTTTTTTTTTTTTTTTTTTGCTGAGAACAGACATATATAGTATATATTACTGGTAAGTTATTTTTTTTCAAATGTTGCTTCTAGCCAAGTTGGTTGGTGCTACCTTTTGCTTCTTTGATGTCCCGGGTTCGAATCTTTGGTTGGCACTTCCTTTTGCCTTTTTAGTTATACAATTTTGACAAAAAAAAAAACCATTGAAATAAGGAAAGGGGCCAATGGAGAATCGAACCTGTGAGCTCTTCTAGGACATAATGAAAGTTTAACCACTGTGACACTTGATGAGTTGTGATACAAAATTTATCAAAATAATATATGTAAGATTTTAGTGGTTTTTATGCAATTGTAAAAATTCAAACAACATGCTCTTCCTTTAAATTATACAAAGCAATAATATTATTTGGTGAGTACGATTTATTCTATAACAAAATTATATATGTTCAATTTCAACAAAATAATTATTTTATTTAAATTTTAAGTTTTGTTTAATTCCCATTTAGTTCAGAATACATTTTTCTTTTATTTATTTTCGATCAAATATTCTTTAGGGCTCGTTTGGTAGGGATTTTGATAATTGATTTTTTGACCGTTAGAAGAAAAGTGGGGTCCACATGTGAGAGAAGAAGTCAAAAATTACGGCTTGAATAGTAAAATCACGGTCAAAAAATCAATTTTTTGGGGCAAAAAATTCCTACCAAACAGGGCCTTAATAAAATAATATTACACGTAAATTCAAAAATTTATATTATTTTTAACTATACATTTTCCATCAAATTACTATTTCAAAATACATTTTTTTGCAAAAAATGACATCAAACGAGCTCTTAATATTTTATTACGACCGCCCGTGCTAGCTCAACATCCTGGATTTGCCTCTGATTACAACAATCCACCATTGTTCATGGCTAAAAATGGCATAGCAATTTTAGATCAATTTAGAATGATTTTAGTATGATAACTTCTAGATTATGATAAAATAAATGAGTAATTCTCATTGGAAATACTTCGGAGTGCATTACAAGGAATTTGTTGAGTTTCCTATAATGGGAGACCAATGTCCATATAATAGACCTTTATATAAGAGTTGACCATTCCATCACATCAAACTACAATTTCGACCTCGATATATGTGCACCTTCTTGATTGAAGAGTTTTCAATGGTTGCAGAGGTTGATGATCAAGTCATCATTTCTCCTAAGGTGTAGTTGTTGTCTAGGTCATGATTGCTTGATGTTCAAGCAATCACTATTTTTGACCGGTCGAATTAAGGATATTGAAGTCAGAGGTGACACTTTTCCCTCCATGATCGGGCAATTCAGCAGTGATGACAAATGACACCTTTTTTGGGGGGTAATGATGATGCCTTCTAAATTCCAAACGACAACGGCATATGATGGAGCTTGGCGGACGAGCTATTTGTTCGACCTTACATTATATATTTGGTTTGTATTATAGAAGTGTAGAACCGCCACTTTTTTTTCTAGAGTGACCTCGAGGTAATTTTGAGTTCAGCCTCCAACAACAGTGATCCACCTTAATCCTATCCCGTCTAATCTTACACAATGTATTAAATATGCTCTTAGTGTTATTTTTTGAGTTACATCAATCATATATCTAGCAATTAAATTCTTCAGCATGCATTACAATGAATTGTTAGTTGGTTTCTTTCGCTAAAAATCCTCAGGGTCGTGTTCTTTCATATCTTAGTCTCATTTAGGGAAGTTCATTTTCAAGAGTGTGTTTGATTGATTTTATTTTTCATGAAAAATATCATTTTCCATCCAAACTCATAGCTTTGGGATATTTGGTTGATAATTTTTCATTATTTTTTTTCTAACTTTTGATTATGTGACCATATTTTCCTCAACAATACGGAAAATATTTTCTTCAGGGAGGGATGACTTGTATTTTTCAAGTAATTCACTCTGTCTTTCTCATCATTTATTAAATGTGAAAATGGACAATTATAATTGAAAACTAAATCAATCATACACATTTAATTAATAATTTTCATGCAAATAAGTTTTAGGCAATTCAATTGTCTAGAATTTATTTTTTTCATGCTTGCGATCCAATGCACCCTTATTTTTGTTGTCATTCTTGAGAAAAAAACAAAGTTTCAAATAACGTATTTATAGGTAAATTAGTACTTCAAATCAAGAGAATTATGAGGTAAACCTGTACCTTCTTAAACTTGAATTGAGGCTTAGGGGACAACGTAAAAAAATAGATTTCAATGTAGAAACTTAAGAACTAAATTAATGAAATATTCAACAGAAGTTAAGTATGTATAATTATTTAAGAAAGAAATTCATATTAACCGAACAAGGTTGTACAGCTAGAAAGGATGTCAACCGACCTCTCTCAAGTTTTTTAAATAAAGCTTCAATGCTTCATTTTACTTAAAACCTCTTTTGCTAGGTATGTGCTGTGGCGTTGAGTAATTGGCCTATCCCAATAACTAAGGGCCTATTTGTTAAGATTTTTGAAAAGTCAAAACTTAGATTATGAGATAAAGAAGCTGATTTTAAATAATTTTTAAAAGCTAGTTATCTGATTAAAAGAGCTTTTATAAAATTGATTTAAATTAAATAAAACTATTCTATAAAATCAATTAGAAGACAAATCAAAAGCTAAGTGCATCCTAAAATTTGAAGTGTGATAGCTATTTTTCATGAAACCATCTTTAAATGTTCGCACCCATTTTTACATATTTACATTTATAAATTATACAAATTCTTCACTACCTTTTGGCACTGGTGGACCCACATGAGGTCATGTGGGGTCAAATGACCTCACAAATTTTTGAATTTTTTCCCCCTTGCTTAAAACGTAATTTTCTGCCAAAATAGTGAGCCAATCCAATTAATATCCCTAACCCAATGCCCAAATCATATTGTAGTAGCATATGGTCTTATTTTCGTTAATAATACGTTGTTCGAAAAAAAATTCATTTTTGACCCCACAGTTCGAACTATTTGGATCTGCCCCTACCTCTTGGATCCGTGGTGCACTGGTAGCGCGACTGACTCTCGAGTTCAATTTTGTTGTTTTACTTTCCTTTTTTTTTTTTTTTGGTTCCTACATTCTTCTCTCTAATAATCTCCACCGTTAAATGGAGTCACATATTAATTTGCAAGAAAAGAGAAAGGGAAAACAGCATGCACGCATGTATCCCAATCTTTCATCAAAGCTTCATATTGGTCCACATCCTTCCAAAAGGATTGAGATAAGTCCAAGACATGTTCATTTTGGTTGGCGCTTGCAATTTTTAAGTTTTGTTTTGAATAATATCGTTCATCTAAAGTCTAAATAATCGTCAATTTATTTAGTAGTGATGCTACTTTTACATTGTCGAATAAAATTTAATATATTTTTATTGATTGAAAAATGTGATAATAATTATCATTATTACTATCACTACTACATAGATCCTAATCAATAATGATCTAAATTGTTTCAATGATTAACATTACTTTTCCGTATGTTGTACCAATTGGAAGTTAAAAAAGCTGCTGAATTGGAAAACCAGCAAGCAACTGATTTGAGGAGTCAACAACACAGTTAGCAGTAGAAGGAAGCCAAGACACATCAGCAACAACCAGACAACAATAGAATAAGAATTTTCTAGAAGAAGAGAATAAGGAATTCTGTAATCTATAGTATTTTCTGTTATCTAAATGTGCATAGCATGTATATATTAACATTCCTATAATATAATGTGACAATAAAAAATGACATGTAACACTCACAATTTCTTGTTCCGAAGCCCTACTTGGATATTTAGATTTTCAACTTGTCGAACATATCCTCTCAGTTTGCCAATTGCACTGAGAATAACTTGCATTCGAGATTGCAATGAGCTTTTAGGTCAAGGTAATGTGATAAAGTCCAGCATCATGTTGTTATAGTCATGCTCGACTCTAGATCAAAATTGATCTTTTAATTGTTTGTACCAATAATCTGATTTTATCAAGATATACATGAACCAAGTGTAAGTCTTCTTCATTTGTATATGAAGTACTTCGTGCACTTGAACTCATATTCGTGTAAATTTTGGACACGTGAAAGATTAACTAATTTCTTGGGAATTGAAGATTTGTAAAGAGTTAAGGTAAGAACAAATGAAGGTATTGTATGCTAATTTATAGAAGATAATGAAAGAAAAGATAATGTGAAAATACTAATATGTGTGGTTGAGATTTGGATGAAATACATTCAATAGTTGAGTTCAAATAGTACGTATCTCTTATCTCATAGAGGATAACGAAACAAAAGATAATGTGAAAATAAATGTGTGTTGGTTGAGATTCGGATGAAATCCATTCCATGATTTCAAATGTCTCAAAGTTTATTTGTACGTATACTTGAGGTCGTGCAAGTTCATAACTATTTCGTACAGAGAAGGGACGTAACTAGTAGACTGGATTGTCAACTTATTAAAAAATAGTAGTTATATTTCGGATGTTAGCTCATGGAGTCGTGGCAGGTGCTACTAAGAGTATATTAAAATAGGAGAATCCACTGCAACTGAAAGTCATAAGAGATTTTGTTGTGGTACTGTGGAGGTGTTTGGAGATCAATATCTAAGATCATCTAATGCCAACAACATTGTGAGCACTCCGAATTGGTGAACAACATGGTTTTCTAGAAATGTTGGGCAGTGTAGATTGTATGCATTGGAAGTGAAAAAATTGTCCAACGGCATAGATAGGACAATATGCAAGTTGTAGTAAAACCCCAACTATTATTGTTGAGGTTGTACCTGATTATGATCTTTGGATTTGGCATGCATGTTTTGGTTTACCAAGTTCCAACAATGATATTAATGTGTTGGAGGCATCTCACCTTTCTGCCAACCTCAACGAAAGTATTGCTCTTCTCGCTCATCATGTTATTCAATGAAAAGAATATAAAATGAGTTATTGTTTAACAGATAGTATATACCAAAAATGGTCTACTCTTGTTCATACAATTCATGATCCAAGTGATCTTAAAAAAAAAAAATTATTTGCTATGAAGTAAGAAGGATGTAGAAAAGATGTGGAACGTGCATTTGACGTTCTGCAATCAAAATTTGCAATTATGTGTGAAGCAGCACGTATGCAGGACAAACGTATCTTACATGATAAAATTACCACTTGCATAATTATTCACAATATGATAATTGAGGATGAATGTGATGTTAATGCCCAAATTGAAGATTCGATGGAAGTGCCAACTCCGGAAGTAGAGATAGTTGTAGATGAAAATACCCAATTTTAAGAATTTCTTGCTCGACATAGACAAATCAAGGATGTAGATGCATTAATTGATAATATATGGGATGAGATACTAATTTCGATAAATAAGTAATAAATTAGTTGTCATTCTCGTTATATGTAATTTTTCTCGTGCACTCAATGTTGTTTTTATAATTTAAGTTATTATGTATAATGTCTTTTTCAATTTATTAATAAACAATATTATACTTCATTAAATATAATTAACGACTTTTGTAATAATATAATTTGTAAAATAAAATTTGGTATAAAATAATTCAAAATAAAATTTGGTGTAAAATTTAATGTAAATGGGTCTCCAATGGTGTACACCATATTTGGTGTAACCAATACACCAAATTTGGTGTAGACAATCGGAGATGGTCTGAGAGAGAGAACAAGTGTGAGGTGTAAGAGACAGAAAGTGAGAGGTGAGAGAAATAATATTTAAATAATGTATGTTGGGATATGACATTGTTGAAGGAAATATCCTTAATTAAACATTTTTCCTAAATTTCATTCATAATATCTTACAAAAATATATAATATTAATCTTATATATCACCTAATGTTTGAAATGTTTTTGTAAGTTTATTAAATGTGAAATGTATACGTAAAGTATTATAGTTACGTATTTTTCCCAATTTACTATGAATTTTTAAAAAAGAAAAAAAAGAATTAGGAATTAGGAATTATAATTCACCAAGTAGGTAGTATAATCAAGAAGTTTTATTCAAACGAAAAATCACCAGGGGTGGGAAATTTTGTGCTCGTCTATAAAGAAAAAAATGGAAAAGAAAGAACCTTACCTAAAACTAATAATTGTCTTGGAATTTCTTACATAAAAGTAATAGCTACTCTTTTAATTTATGTGGCCGTTGCATCGATGACTGATGGTGGGTCATGGCTTGGTAGTATGTGTTGAGGGGAAATAAGTTGCTGAACAAAAAAATTTAGGGGTCGTAAAGCAAATTCTGAGACATCTTAGTATCTCGGTTTACACAGAAATCTAAGGTAGAAAGGTGACGCAGCGAAAGAAATGAATTCAAGCGAAAATCTTAAGAACAAGTAATTTGGAATCCACCAAATAATAAAGAAAATAAACTCACGAATTTTATTAATGAAAAGATAAAAAAAAAAGAGCTAAGCCCTTATTTATAAGGGTTTACATGGAAATGTAGTTTAGAACAACTAAAAGTAATAAAAAAGAAGTTTAACCAAATTAGAATTGTAAAAAAACGAAAATAAACGAATTGAAAAAAATAGCGCTAAAACTTTAAAAATCAGTTTTCGAGGCCTAAACGAACTCGAACGGCCGAAATTCAATGTACATCATAGCATAGCGATAAGTATTGTTCCCCTCGTCGTTCTCCTTCCAAAATGGTCTTATGAGACCGATCCAGAATCAAGATGATTGATTTCTACTAGTACTATTTTTCCAATGTACGCCTTATGTCCTACATCAAAAGGTCCCACCCCACCTTGTGTCCTTTGTCACTATTCCTGTGAGCTCCATTAACTTTAGAATTTTGCGATCATCAACAAAATGATGGTGTTCTTTACTTATATGTCTAACGTTTAGGCGTTCAAATGTATGCAAAAATAGCAGTGGTACATAGTAGATAATGGGGCATATTCTACGTTGATATCGGTTAAGGGAGAAAAAGGGCAAGCTCGAATGGCCACGTGGCTTTTTTTCTAAAATGCGTAATAGTGGCTGTAGGCCTGATACATCGGTCTACAATGCACTGATCACTGTCTAGCTTCACCCTCGAGATAAATCTAAGGCGCTGACCAATGCTTTGGGATAATTTGACAAGATGAAGAGAATGGAGCATTGTAACCCAATGTACATATAACATTCTTTTGCGAGTTTTTGCTCAGGCAAAAAATGTTGATCAATTAATGTTTTGTTTAAAGATCTTGATGAGAGCATATTGACCTTGGATATCTTCATATTTAACGGTTTGATGGATGCCTATGGAAAAAATGGGATGATCAGGAAAATGGAATCTATTATGAAAAGCAATCAGTTGAAGCCAGCCCTCATCTCATTTAATTTGTTGATCGATTCCTATGGGAGAAAGCAGGAATTTGAAAAGATGGAACAAGTGTTCAAGAGCTTCCTGTGTTCTATGCACAAACCAACACTTCCTACATTCAATTCTATGATCACAAACTATGAAAAAGCAAGTCTCAGGGAAAAAGTGGAGTTAGCACCTCAGAAAATGACTGATATGGGATACAAACCAAACTCCATCACGTATGTTTCATAAGCAAGAGAGATATTTGAGCAGGTGGTTGACTCTCAGGAGAAAAAGTTATCGACACTAGATGTGATGCTTGATGTCTATTGCATGAATGGCTTGTCTGTGGAAGCCGACATGTTTTTTGAAAGCGCTTAAAGACTGTTTACCATTGATTGCTCTACTTACAAACTTCTTTACAAAGCCTTCACTAAAGCTGACATGAAGGAGCTACTACAAAAATTGTTGACATGTATGGGCCGAGATGGCATTATCTCAAACAAAAGATTCTTTCTCGATGCTTTGGGAGGCATTGGGGTCTTCATGTGCAAGCCAAAAGTCAACCATAAAGATAGATGGTTCGAGCAGACAGGCTCTGCAAAGGCATAGATGGATGAATACGATTTTGGTGTACCCTTCTATCTATGACTATGCTGAGATCCTAGAAGAGCTTGCCATGCGAGAGGCACTCTTGGTTAGTCCAATAAACCAATACTATCTTACTGACTACTCGCTCAATTTGTTTTCCAATCCTTGTGGTATGTATATACTTACTAGAGCCGGACCTGAGCATAGGCTCAATAGGCCGTTGCCTCAGGCCCAGCTCTTTAAGGGGGCCCAAAATTTTTTTTTCCATTTTTTATTTTTTATTTTTTTTATTTTTTATTATTATTTTTTTTGCAAAACCTTCTAATTAACGTAAAAGAATCCTTCCATAATTGAGATGTTTTGCAAATGTCTTTTACGTTAAGTTTATAGCTAGCAATTGGTTGTATAATACACCGTTAGATTTTGATTTATGTTGATTTTGGGAGCTTAATTTATGGAGTTTGCATCGGACCCCCACGATCATAGGACCGGCCCTGCTTTCTACTTTTCTCCAAGTGATCTATCATCATTAAAGCCACGGTACTAGCGTATATTTGTCGAGGATGAAAAATTAACTTCTAAAATATACGTTAGTACTGTGGCTAATCATATTCAGTATTATAAAAAATACCTGTGTTATATGTATTGGAGGATATTACATGTCACATGCATACATTTTTATGTACTTTTGCCCCTTTCTTGGGAAACTTGCTATCTTAAAGAAAAGGAAAATTAGCACATAACGTCCTTACCTTTCATTATTATTGTGAAAAATATTTTTACCTAGTATTTTTTTGGCATTTTCATCGTTCATTGCGTAAAATGTCATTTCATCAATTTTATCAACTAAAAGCTGTGAAATGACGAATATATTTTTATGTTTAAATAAAACAAAAGGAAAAAGAAAGAACTAATTGCAATCATAGTCCCAAATTGCAAACGAGATCCAAATAAATTATTTAAAAAAATTAATTTTCTTTAATTTTTTTTATTTAAATAGGAGGATATATTCACCATTTTACAGCTTTTATTGAGAAAGTGGATAAAAATGAATAGAAATGATAGTTTGCACAATTAAAGGTGTAATTAAGGATTAAAATGCCTAAAATAAAGGTAGATACATTTTTCATAATAATAGTGAAAGTTAGGGACGTTATGTGCTACTCACCTTTTAATAATTTATTTGAGACTCGTTTGCACTTTTTAAAAAAAAATTGAGACTATGGTCACAATTAGGTCTTTCCTTTTTCATTTTCTTTTATTTAAATAGAAGGGTATATTCGTCATTTCATAGCTTTTAATTGAGAAAGTGGATTAAAATGATTTTTGTGCAATCAAAAGTGGAAATAAGAGTGAAATGCCAAAAAATTAGAGATAAGGACGTTATGTATTAATTACACTAAAGAAAATAAAATCTACAGAACAGGCTTTTCATTTACAGATATACAACATTCCAAATAAAACGAAGGCAAAATCCATTTGAAAATTCTAGTTAATAGACTCCCTAATCACATTTACAAATTACCAAGGCTGGGAAGAAGCTCGAAAAAATGGCAGCAGCTCATATAGTGTTCCGTATGAAACTTCGCTGAACATAAATAAGATGCAAACTTAGACGACGAAGAACTTAGTTGCAAGGGTGAAGGACACAAGTGCTTGTTTGGTACATAATATGATGAAACAAAATTGTTAATATTGAATATTTTGTTTGATCCTCTTTACCAAACATGCTATAAGATGTGCATAAAATTGCGTGTCATTAAGCAGGTTCACGGGGACGGGATGCCCAAAGTGAACTTAAAGCTCGAAGACGTTGGAAGTACTCTCCCAAGGCGAGGAGGCCTCGAGCAGCTTGGTGGATGTCAAGAATGCGAGAAATCAGCTGCAGGGTTTCTCGACGAAGATGATCTGCCTGTTTACAGGAACATCATGATGAAAATAATTATTCTTTGTTACAATTAGATTGATGCATGTTACAGCAATCTACAAAAGAAAGGATGATGATTTATGGTGAAAAATTGAAAATCATAATAATTCACTAAAATCTTTATAAATTGTCACTATCTAAGGGATCATATTCGTATGACAAGATTTTGAGTTAAACAAGATTTCTGTTGTTAGTACTTTCTGAGAGGTTTTTGAAAGAGTTAGTCATTCATTATTCTGAGTTAAGAAGCAGGAAAAATATACCTGATTCACAAATCTCACCAGAGGTTCCAACTTCTCCATTGCAGCAGCAAGCTGCGGAAGGTAGTTTCCTTCATCCAGTAGACCATCACATATAGTTTCCGCGATAATTTGGTGGAGTTTATCCATTCCCTGTGATAATGCGTCTTCTGCTTGTTGACACGACTGTCTAAGGTTACTAACCTCCCATCGTTGTTCATCTGATAAGGGTTCTAGATGTGGTATGAGAACCTGTCTACAAATATAAAGTTATTGCCGAATACTCCCTAGTTTACAAGAGAATGAAAAGAGAGTCTTGGACATAAAACAACTTCTGAGAATAGAATCAAAGCACAAACAAAAGACACATCCAGTTTTGGTTCTAGGCAGCAAAACAGGTGCTTATTAGAGCTAAATGAAGTTTGTTTAAGCACGTTTTCTGCCACAAATGAGTCATGTGAGAGTTACGTCCACTTTGTGTTGCAGCAGACTAAGGGAATTATTAGGTTTTCTTTCTCAGTCTAATTTAGCAGTAAAATGGGCATTCTCAGATTCCTGTAGGTGTAGAAAACTAGGCACTTGTTTTGGACCCATTAAAATGAAAAAAACTCATTTCCATTTAGTGGGACCCTCTTCTTTGTATCGGTCAGGAAAAGAGGAAAAAAAATTGACTTTTCCACCATGAACTTTAATTCTTCATTCTTTCATTCCACTTTTTACCCCCAAAAAAATCTTCGAAAAATAATCACTAAGAAAGTTGGAGGGTAAAAGTGTCATTTCATTCCATAAGAGAGGGTGAAATGGGGAAATTAAGTGGTTGTTCGGTAGTGATTACGAGAATTTATTTTTTGACAGTTAGAGAGAAAAGTGAGTCCCACCTATGAGTGAAGAAGTAAAAAATGACGAGTGAAATTGTGAAATAACGGTAAAAAAATTGATTTTTTGGGGATGAAAAATTGTTACAAAATAGGAGCTAAATTTCAACGGGTCAATGTCACTTTTTTCATTTTGCCAAATGTCCTTTGTACATAGAATTTTAAATATTAAAATACTATTCCAAAATTTGATTTCTCATTAAAACAAGTGCTAGGACAACCAAATAAGAAAAGAAAAAACTTACATCCGCAGGTGCTCCATGGAGCTCAATGCACAGCTTGAGCTCTTAAACTATTTAGATCTCAAAAGTATGCCTTTTGTTTCATAGAAATAAAGTACAAAATGTCTGGATGACTATCTGAAATGAAGTACGCATAACAACATCACCTTTAGAAGCTCTGAAGGTCGAAAGCCCCCAATCCACGAGAAATAACGTTCAGCTGATGTTTTCCACATGCCGGACATAAGATAGAATACATCAACCTTTGCAGCCGCGGCTTTCATATTGAAGAGGTCCAAATAGTGCCTCATGCCACTATTGACAAAAAATTGCAATTCTGTAAGCCCATTGCTAGACTGCAAAGCTTTCCTCAATTCGACAACTTGTCTATTTTGTTCTTCCACCCATTGGCCATACCCCGTTTCAAATGTAGCAATACCTCCACGTTCAAACAAAGAATGTTAGTTGCAGACACGCTGCTGTTCTATTAGAATTATAAACGCTTGGCATTCTTAGCTCAGAAGACATCTGTAACTATCAACAGTCGCCAGAAACGGAAAATCTGGTGGACACAAATCATAGCAGCTCATTTCGAAAGCACTTAAACAAAGAACAAGCTATTATTACTCAAATGACTCCTTAGAAAATTTTATTGGATTGATGAAAAAGTTACTAGCTATTCTTGACAGGAAACAAACTATGAGACTCACCAAGTTTATGCACAAATTTTGAACTTACTCTTATCTCAGGATATCAGCAAATTTTGGCTGAGCTTAGAGAAAAAAGGAAGGAAGTACTTAAAGAAAAGTAAGTTTCTGAACTAATAGTTTAGGAAAAGTATTTACTTTTAAGTACTTTTTCATTTGTTTTTTGGACCATGCTGCGTGCACACAGCATTTTCCTTGTTTTTTAGGATTAGCAGAAATCGACAGATAACTGCAGCATATGAGCAAGAATACCTGTGTTGGTAGTTCCAGAGTAGCCTTGCAGACCATAATCTAATTCACCACCCTTGTACAGTCCCTGCAGAAAATCTTTCGGTTGGATGTCTTTTCTCTATAAGAAAGGTGATTAAATATGAAAAAGGTATTGATGAATATTTACAAAATGGATTTGAAAACAGAAAAGCAGATAATGTTAAATAAATAATTGATTTTTATTTTACCTGTCGTCTAGCCCGTTGAAGCTCTTGTGTTAATTCAATCAGTCTCAGTTTACTACTTTCTAACTTCTGAACATAGGCCTTCAAAACAAAATTCATTTCACATCAGCAATTTACGATGTAAAGAGAGAAAGAAGAAGAAGAAGAAAAGTCTATAAACCGAGTCATAAAAATCTATCGTAGACGTCTTTCTGTTACATAATTTAGCCGTTACAGAAGGCTTTAATTCGTTCTCCGGCACATATGGATATACTTCGGTGACAAACCTTTTCATACCTTTTTCCGTAGACGACTTTTTCGGGCAGCCTCACGGTTCTGTGCGAGTCGTCTCAGAACCTGTAAACCAAACTTCAATACAGTCACTAGCATTGAACATAGCTATTTCTAAAAATTATAACGAATCCAAATGCTGACAGAAAGATTAACTAATCTCTAAAATATGATATGAGAGTAAACTAAGGCTTTGTTTTTCTACCATTCTTCCACATTCTACTACATTATTTTTTCTACGGTACTCATTTTCAACTACACATTCTTCGTTAAAATAATATTATATGTAAATCAATTTTTATTTTTAACCACACATTTCAACACCGGTCACTATTCCACAATACTATTCCACAATACGTTACTCACAAATAATGGGGCACAAACAAGCACTAAATTTAAATAAATGAAAGTGCTGCTCTCTAATAGCTTAAAGTTTTTGATGAGGTTTTTCGACAATATAGTTTTTTATAAGGGTAATTGGTACAAAACGTCCCTACCTTTCAAGTCTATTGTGGAAAACGTCCCTACCTTTCATTTTTTGGCATTTTTGCCCTCATTTCAACCTTTCTTTGCGTTGGACGTCCTTCCGTCCATATTCCGTCAGTTTTTCCGTTAATTAAAGGGTAATTGGCACAAAACGTTCCTACCTTTCAAGTCTATTGTGGAAAACGTTCCTACCTTTCAATTTTTGGCATTTTTGCCCTCATTTCAACCTTTCTTTGCGCTGGACGTCCTTCCGTCCATATTCCGTCAGTTTTTCCGTTAATTAAATACAAAAATACCTTTTTCTTTCCATAAACAAGGGTAAAATTGTCCTCACCCACTTCACCCCTTTTTCCCGCCATCAACTTAGTTCATAAGTAACAGTAGCAGCAACATGAATCTAAAAATACTTTAAATGATTAAGTTAAATAAAGAAAAAACATCATGAACACATTATATTTCACAATTCCACAACTACTGTTGCTGTCATTTTGTGTCACTGAAAAAATTTAGAAAGACATATTAAATGGATAGTCAATTTATAATGAGTCAATTTAAAATGAGCCATTCATCTTCTCCATTGAGCCAAAAAGAGCCATTCACCATTTTGGCTCATTATAAATTGACTACTCATTTAATATGTCTTACTAAATTTTTCCAGTGACACAAGATGACAGCAACAGTAGTTGTGGAATTGTGAAATATAATGTGTTCACGATGTTTTTTCTTTATTTAACTTAATCATTTAAAGTATTTTCAGATTCATGTTGCTGCTACTGTTACTTATGAACTAAGTTGATGGCGGGAAAAAGGGGTGAAGTGGGTAAGGACAATTTTACCCTTGTTTATGGAAAGAAAAAGGTATTTTTGTATTTAATTAACGGAAAAACTGACGGAATATGGACGGAAGGACGTCTAGCGCAAAGAAAGGTTGAAATGAGGGCAAAAATGTCAAAAAATGAATGGTAGGGACGTTTTCCACAATAGACTTGAAAGGTAGGGACATTTTGTGCCAATTACCCTTTAATTAACGGAAAAACTGACGGAATATGGACGGAAGGACGTCCAGCGCAAAAAAAGGTTGAAATGAGGGCAAAAATGTCAAAAAATGAAAGGTAGGGACATTTTCCACAATACACTTGAAAGGTAGGGACGTTTTGTGCCAATTACCCTTTTTTATAAATGTTTATGAACAATCAGAATATCAGTCTTATTCAAGCTTGCAAAGAACAATTTGTATATTTGAGAATAACCTATCCATTATAAATTAGATAGGAATGATAACACATCTTTACCTTATCAGCTGGTTTCCTTGCTACATGATCATATTTATTGGAAGGTCCTACTGTTCCATCTGAAGTGTCCTGTGGCTAGACATGTAGAACAAAATGACGGTTAGCATGTTGGAGCCTAACATCGTTGAAGACTTGATATAAACAAATTAGCCACTGTTTGACAGAATTTTTTTGTAAAGAAAGAGTTTTTGAATAGTAAATTTTCAGATAATGTTTGGTTAAAAAGTATAAAAAAAATTTGGGTTTACGTGAAAAATATTTTATTGTGAAACGTTTGATTGTAAGTGAGTATGAAAAAAAGTCTTGAAAGAGTCATCCAAACATGGACTTAGTGTGTAATCTTTCTAATAGCTTAGGCTTTTAGAAAATGTCGATAAACATGGTATCAGAATATGTGCAATAAAATTTTCCTGTGTTCAAGTCTCACCACCACCCATAACTTTATTCTACACATAAGGGGGCCTGTAATTTATTGCCACTCTAATCGTTTAAGCTTTTGGATAAAGTGAGTGAACAAACACAATGTGCTCGACTAGAAATTACAATAAATTCCCCCAACCTCAAAAATCATTGATGGAGACGAGTCCAAATAGTCATTTTCTTTGAAATCCCCGCACACACCTACCATCTCGTATATACCCATCCTTCTGGAGGGAACAAACTGAGTGGATGTAGAGTTCATTTCGTTCCACTGTGTATCAAGAGAACAAAATGAAAGCTACCTCTATTTGACAAGTAAATCAAACAAGAAATACAAGTTAAGTCAATAGTAAAATCAAATAAAATCTTGTATTTATTTCCCTGAGAAATGCAAAGGAGAAGCAGAATAGTATCCACAAGAATTAAGTCAAAACATAGTTTTTGATTTCTTTTCACCGATGAATTCATTCTCATCGAGCAATGTCTTCGGGAATCTATATATGATCATTATCTTTTATATCAAAGCTATAAAAAATAAACTTGACCAAAATTGAAACAAAACTTTGCCATTCAACATTCAAAATCAGCATTTACAGTTAAAGATTTCTAGTCCTCCCATTCTAGAGCTTGAAAAAAATATTCTTAGGAGAAATGGACTCAATCCATAACACCTCGACTCAATAGTTTCGTGGCTCTTTCGGTAAGGTGAATTATGAAATACTTCAGAGTTTGAAAGAAAAAAGAAAAAACTAAAATATTATCTATAACTCCGTCTGTACTATTCAGCCTACATAGTTTACATACTCTTTACGGTCTTTCCAAAAGCATACGCGAATCAAAACTTTGCTCCAGTACAGAAGGCAGAAACGAAATTCTCAAAGAATTTTAAATTCCTTCTGTGATCTGATCAATCAATTATTTCAAACTCCCAAAGAGAATCCAATCCTCCTATTGACACTTATTATATATGAGCATGTAATAAATGGCTTTATTACCAAGTTATTTAAATATCGTCAAGATTAGAGCACCTGCTTACTAGTTTCACATCTAGCTAAAGTAGGAAAATCATAGTCAACGTTTAAGGGCTTAGACTACTACTTTCGAGAAGGCTAATCCTCGAGGCTCAGTACAGTATCACGTTCTCAAGGGATTCACCGTCTTGTGGGGCATAGTAAGTGTAAAATAATAGGAAAACAATAATCAGATTGGGTTACTCTTAACGAGGTTGGAACCCAACCCAAGGCTCGATACCAAAAGGAATCTTGGGATCAGTAAAATTAGAAATAAGCTTTAAAAGAGAAGAATTATAACAGATATAACAAATCTTTCATGTGTATAATTTTCATCTCCGACACTTTCTTGAAAACCATAGAAGAAGAAAATTAGAGGGAGAAGAAATGACCTTTAAACTAGAATAGAAGAAGATCCCACTTCAAGAACAAGCTTTCCACTTAATTTGCAGCAGCACTCCAGAATAGAAACCCAAAGTAGATGACACTATTTAAAAACCATATTCCAAAAGTAGGTTTTTGCATTAAAGAAGAAGAAGATTCGAATATGATTGTGAAAGCAACAACTTTTTCCAATATTATTTTTCGATTTAAATGAGAATCAAAATTCATTTTATGCATGCATATATTACATAAACATCTGTGGTCAGTGTGTGGGTGAGGATCTCTGTATGTGTGAAAAGATAATCGCATTTTGTAGAGTGAAAAGGTGCATTTAAAAATAGACAAGAACGGTGATCGTCATATTTCCACTAACAAACAAGCAACTAGAAAACAGTGTTGTGTGTTTTACTTGTATTTAGAATATGCGAAACAGGTCACCTCATGACACTTTTCTCCCTTGTTCCTCGACTTTGAGAACCACAACCCCACCCTGTCTCATCTAAAATTTCAAAATAGAAGAATCCGAGTGTATCTATTTAAATATTGTGTTCGACATATGTAGTTCGTAACATACAGAATGAATTCTATTTAAATATTGTGTTCGACATATGTAGTTCGTAATATACAGAATGAATTTATTTTTATCATATGTTTGACATGCGCACAATTTTGATAAGTGGGTAGCGTAATATACATCTTGTTTTTGATATATCCCACTACTCCAACTAGGAAAAAAGTTTGATTTGACAAAAATAAGAAGAAAGAAGAAAATCTATTCTGTGAAGTGCCTAGAAACTTTTTACATGTTAATTAATTTATATAATTTAAAAGAATAATGGTGACATAATAATAAACTTTGCATACTTTTTTGAGAATTGTTAAATAACAAATGAGAGAGGAGACTTGCATAGACCATTTTATTTTAGTGATCTTTACATAAGTAGAAAAGAACGGGCAAAAAAAATATTTTAATTTACTCCCACTTGAATATACCTGGTTTGGTGGATATGAAAATTAGGCTTTTAGTGGCTTTTGATAGAAGTTGATGAAATGTGTGGTTGAAAAATTGCGGGACCTATAAAATATGTGGTTAAAATTAATTGTTGACTTTGTCTTAGATTAAAATTTGTACCAAATAGGGGCTAATATTAAATTGTTGAAATATAATAAAAAATTTATATTTGATTGGGACGTTTGTTGGGTTTATTGAGGATGGCCCACAATTCATATTAAATAGTCATTACAACTTCAAAAACAAATTGCTCAAGTTGGCCTTTGCTTTAAGAGTCTTGCTAGACGTACACAGGGTGTTAACACGTCCGTGTACACTCTTCTCACAAGAGAGGGTCCATGCCCAATAAAAAAGTGTGGGTCCCCCTCTTTTGAGGTGAATGTATACTGGCATGTCAACCGTCCGTGTACAAATAACAAAATTCTTTCTTTAATGCTTGATATACACAAATATTGTATTGATTCCATTTAAAAAAAAAAAAATGATTAGCTTGTCTTTCATATAAGAACTTATAGTTATTGAGGTAAATTGAGTCGAGTTATATATATATATATATAATTAAAATTTAAGTGTGACGAGATATGAAGAGATTAAGAAGTGTCTCACTCATATGGTGACACGAAAGCTATTTCACCGAATTTATTCTATAGAAACAAAGGTTCTTCTTCAATAGTCTTCGTTTGGCTATCCTTAGTCTCAATCAAAACAAATTTTTTCCCTATAGAAACGAAATTAAAGTGCATTTTTGGCATGTTGGACTATGTACTACAAAACATAAATAAATAAGTTATGATCTTATCCGTTTTCTCATAATATATATTGTAAAAGAGTTTGTAGTAATTTTTTTTAAAAACAAAATTGACATTTTAAGATGAAATCCTAAGACACAATACAATATCAGAGCTTAGATTCCTTCTTGTGGTCAAGAATAGTTATAATTACTTTCATGCATACATACATGGGTGAAATATATGCACATTTACAAGAATGTATTGTACATACACAATCTTGATGTGAAGAAAGAAATCCAATCAACTAATTATTTGTACAATGAACAGAATCTTCCACTCTAAGAGAGAAGATAAAGGGGGATAAGATTGATTATGATGATTAAATTAGGTCATTTTGGTGGTGGAACAATTGGTTGGTTCTGAAAGTGATTTTCCTTTTCATATTCTATGTACATAATATAAAATTTTGAATGAATGAATATATACATCACCCAACATTACCTTTTTTTCCCATTTGTGGTGCAAGTCATTTCAACTAGTGCACTTTGTAAAGTGCATACCACTAAGGGTGGTTAATGGGGCATCAAACATGACAAGATTCTTATACCTAAGATCTTGAGAATCTAGAATCTCTTCAACAATCACCTCCCCAACCCTCAACCAACCCCCCTTGGACATAAGTAGGGTGACCTATGTCTTTTTAGCATGATTGATAATATGAGTTAAATGAAATCGAGAACTACTAATTTACATATTGTATGTGTTAAGTTGTGAAGCTTAATTCGATATTTCATAGCTGTAATTTCGATTTTGCTTAATCTTCTTATAAATAGGGAACCATCAATAGTTTTTAATTATATCATTATTCAAAAGAGAGAGATTAGAGAAATAAGGGTGTGCAATTTTTCTGTTATAATTTTTCATGAATTAGTGCGACAGTTGACAAAGACGTAGTCTCACATTGAGACAAACCTTTATAAATATTACGTATTTTTTCCCCTCCTTATTGTGATTTTATTGCTCTTAATTGTATATAATTAATGTTTCTAATTTTTATAAGAATGTACATTACTTTGCCACCAAAGATGGTTGTATAGCATCAAAAGATTTTAAGAATATAGAAAAATCGCCCTCTTCCGACCTTGAACAAAAAAAATAGGGAACCCTAAATTTATGTGCCTTTTGTCACTAAAAGTGATTAATAGCTTATTTTGTCATGCAAGATCTCACCAAATTAATCTTATCACACACTCCCCTCTTCCCCACCCCCATAACTCAAGGACAACTAATCGAAACCTGAAATTATATATCTCTTTTGCTAACAATCATATTTAAAAGTTTTAATTATTAGAGTCAGGCTACATTTATTTGTGTAGATTTGTCTTCAACGCGTTCTTTACGTGTAGATCATGTTCATTATTTTTTTTTTCTATCAAAGGTATACGTGGACAATTTTATATGTGGACGAAACCAAGTCTTTTTCCTTAGCTCCAATACTATTTTCACCATTTTATTTAAAATTTTAAATTATTGGATACAAAACGCATGTAATCATTCAAATCTTGTCATGATGCCAAATCTTTCACTCCCCAAGCTTAGATACGAATGGCCCTTAACCTCGAAATTTGCACATCGAGCATGAACCCTACTCTGATCACTGTGAGTTGATTTAGTTGTGTAGGGTCCCCGATCTCGTCCTCATGATCCTTCGCATATTCACTCGCATGGGGTCCTTAGATTTATCTTTATACCAATGTTAGCTACCCTGGGCTATCCTGTCTTAATACACAAAGAATCTAGCTTAAGAGTCTCGTTCCTACTTTACTAAGCAATCGTTGTCTCCCTATACCTCCATTGTGTCCCATTAGGGCTTATAGGTGGCCTAATCCTCACGGGATTGCACCTATAGAATTCTATATATACTTGACATTCGTTCATTATTTAGGCCGAGTTTGATATCCATTTTTTTTTAAAATTTATTTTTTTCTATTTCTTTTTCAACCATACATTTTTTATTAAAATAATATTACCGTAAATAAAAATCTTTTCCTTATTTTTCAACCACACATTTTCCATCAATTTACTATTCTAAAATGCATTTTTACATAAAAATTGGTGTCAAACACCCTCTTAGATAAGTATGATATAATTTCTAGTTTATACCTCACACTAAGTTTACCGTTTTAAGCATTAAAGAGGTTGTGATATAATTTCTAGTTTAGACCTCACACTAAGTTTACCGTTTTAAGCATTAAAGAGGTTATGGTGACAACCACAAACACATTTATTGTGGTTACTGAAGGTTCAGTTTCTGATTCTAGCTTCTGTTTATGCAAGGCCGGCCCTAGGGCCAAGTAAACAAGGCAATGGCCTAGGGCCTCTTTTTCCAAGGGGCCTGAAAATGGAAGAAGTTACATTACCCAACTAAAAGATAAATTAATGAAAAATTCATTTAACTCTATATTTATTATTATTATTTTTTCAATTCTAACTAAATTTGAGCTTATTCAGAATAACTTTTTTTGAGTTTAATATACGTGATTAAATATGTAGCTATCAAACGAGCCCAATATTGTCATGGTAATTTGGTTTAATATGAAAACTAATATTATACATTAAGTATTTTAGTTTAATGAGTTGTAACTATAATTTAATTTATCCAGATTAACTTTCTCTCGATTCCATTATATGTCATTTATGGCAAGTTTCGAAATGAGTCCAATATTGGTAAGATAATTCTCGATCCTCCAATAAATACTCATTTGATTCAAGTTTTCGTTTAAAATATAAATATATTATTTAAATATTTAAATATTTTTATGTTTGGAAAAAATTTACAATTAAAGCCTAGTAATAATGAATTGTCTAGGGCCTAAAAATTCTTAGGGCTGGCCCGTGTTTATGTGACCTAGAGCTGCCTTGGAGAAAGACATCCATTTCAAAAGGATAATGTGAAAAGTGACCTAAGATGGTAACGCCGGGTAGGATAGTGATTATTCTATTGGCTTGTTGTAGCAGATGATTCGCAAGAAAAGAACGACAGAAAACGCCCAAAAAAATCAGAGAAAATACTCTGAATTCAACTCAATATTATTAATAATGCAGAATGTTCAAAACTAACCTACAAGCCGGGTTAAATAGCTGCGAAATACAAAATGATGGGAAAATTACCAAAAATGGAAAAATCCCAAAATTATACCAAAATAAAATATTAAGTAAAAGAAGTAAGTTGCCAAAAATTTGGATCAATTCGAGTTTTCTAACATATGGAAAAAAGGAAACGAAATATTACCATAAATAGTAAAAAATAACTTAAAATTGAATTTTGGAAAGAAAAACAATGAATTTTGGGCTTGAAATTGACGTCCACCGAGCTTAGCTGGGTGTGCACGACGTGCGCACCGAAAAGAGCTTTCCGGATTGGGGTCATAATAGCGATTCCGATAACTGTAGCCAAAGTTATGGCCAAATTACCAAAAACGCGTCAAATTCCCCAAATTAAGGAAATAATAGTGATTCACTTTCCATCTTTGCGCCGATTCGATATCTCATGGTATCTCAGCGCCATCATCGTGCTATCTGACAAATCAGCATCACTCGACTCGGATCCTCCTGCATTAGATGGTGAGCATGTTTGGCTAAGCTTAAAATAATTTAAATTTATTTTTGTTTTCTATTTTTTATTTCGACATATGTTTGAGCATATTTTTACTTCTTACTTATAAGTATAAAAGTTTCTTGTAATTTTGACAAAAAAAAAAAAAAAAAAAAAAAAAAAAAAAAAAAACCCTTTTAAAAAAAAAAAAAAAAAAAAAAAAAGAAAGAAAAGAAAACCGCTTTTAAAATAAGCAATTTACCTAAATAGGCATTTTGCTAAACAAATTTATTTGTACTAAAACGGATTTAAATATAGATTTACTTACCGACAGTTGATATTTAAAGCCTAGCTCAACATGCTTTTAGCAGTTGATTATCGTGTCACAATTACATACAGGACACAAGAAACAAAGACTTTACATTATTTAAACATCTAACGCTCTTTATTATTAATACTTTAGCATATGATGGTAAAATTCCGTGTCCGGACCCACCTCGCATTGTCCCTGCTCAAACGGGATGGAGATCATTGTCCCATCCCATCCCAATTTTTGTGAATCGCCATCACGCTAATCTCACACACTAGAGGTCCTTTGTTCGAAACCATTTCTATTTATATATATTTTCTTATATTTATTCAACATATGAACATAAATCTAAGAAATGGGAAAGGAGAAATCTTCACTTGGCTCAGCTCTCAACTTATAATCATGCTTGTATTTGGTCGTTAAACTTTAAAATTTCAATATTTAATCATTACACTTTTACAATATTTATTGTATTGGTTTTTGAAATCAATTGCATGAGTTTAAGCGAACATTTTGATGATGTTTTTAATAAAATGTGTTTTTTTAAATATATATTTTTCATTTTTTATTAGATACATTTTGGTTGACTGCGTTGAATATGAAAAAGCTATTCATAATTAATTATTTATTTATTTTTTATTTTTTATTTTTTTGGGATAATTAACGTTTGCAGTCAAGCCACATTAACATAAAACGAGCTAAGCTTCTTTTTCCCTCTTAGTCTTGTAACAAATAGAGTATTTTTGGCTAAGCTAAAATATTTACTTATAAGTAAAAAGTAGGTTTAAAATAAATAATCTCATTTTTAATAAAAGATGTAAATATTTAAGAGGAATTGCATTCCGTATCACTTTTTGGCTTGGCATTTAAAAAATGTCACTTTTTAATAATCATTGCAAAAATATCACGTTTGAACTCTTTTATCCTTGTAGACAATTTAAATCCCATATGTGTAAGTAATTAATGTTGATTTAACAAAATGAAAAATTTGTACAAAATTTATATCTATATCTCAATCTCTATCTCTTTCCACCACTTTGTCTCTCACTCATTTGCTTCTCTATCTCTTCTTCTACTCTATCTTGATTTTTCAAAAATATTCTCAAAAATTTCTACAAGTTTAGAAATTGGTTCAGTGAAAAAAAAAAAAAAAAAAAAAAAACTTCATAAATCTCGATATGAGCTTATTTGCAAGTTTCGATTTAGGTTTTGTTCGATTACAATTGGTTCAAACTCTGATCAATTTCTGGGATTTTGTTTACAAATCAAGGATAAAATCTTCATTTGCACCTGTCAAAACTGAAACTTGTTTATCATTTTTGTTGCAGCCTATTGTTGTGGACTACCTCCTGACATATTTTTGTTTGATATTTTGTTTGTTCTTTTTTTTTTTTTTATTTCCTTTCAATTAGGGATTTATTATGGATGGAAAATGGTAGTGCTTCATATTGATAGAATACATGTATTCCTATTGATAACTTCTGCTCTTTAACTGCTATGGACCACCTCCTAATTTTTTTTTTATTAGAAAAATAGGTAAATAAGTGGGTTTAGAAGAATTCCGTAGAATTATTTGTTAAATTTTATGAAACGAAAGGGGTTTCCATTAAGAAATGTAAAGAATACTAATAATCCACCTATTCATTTCATAAAATTGAACATATAATTCTACAAAATTCTTTTAAACCCATTTATTTACCATAATCAAAGTTGGACATGTCGACAAATGAATGCAAAACTAATAAGTCAAAAAGTAGTCATCTATCGAGAAATAATGACTTTAACTATTGAGAACGATAGTTCATATTGACAGATGACTCAACTGATCTATCGAGATTTAATCATTTATCGAGAATAACTAAAACTAAATGTCAAAAAAGATAGTTCACCTTGACAGATGAGTTACATAACTAATCTGTCAAGAATTAGTCATATGTTATTGTTGAGACTTTAATTTTGACAAATTAAATATTTTACTTAAAAGATAGTTATGCTTGTTTGTGTTATGTACGAAGTATTGGTAATTAAAAGTGTCTATTTTCGCACAGTAAGGAAACGCAAAAAGTCCAATTTCTCGATTTATATACTAAGAGAGATAAATGAACACACATGCACATACAAAGTATAAGCATATGAAACCATAACCTTTATGAAATGACTATTATGATATAATTATTTGTTCAACTTTTTTTTTCCCTTAATTATGATAGAATTACTTCTATTTGCTTTCCACATAACGATGAAGGATATTTGTGTTTTTTGTTCAATCTCGAAAATTATAGAACCATCTGTTGAGATAAACTGTTGTTCTTGATAGTTATGTTCTAAAATTCTCAACAGTTAATACCTTTTTGTCGACAGTTTTGATCATATGCCAAATTTTGTTCAATTGTTCTTCTATGTATGTTATGAATTAAATATACGACACATATCATCATCATTTGACCTTCGTTATTTCTTCTTGTTGTTGATGTTTGTAGTTGAATTTCAAATTTCTTTTGTTGGAAGAGAATCAACTGCATGCATACATTCCTCAAAACAATAATATGAAGTAAATCATAATTGTACTTGAGATATTTGTTGAAGAATTTATCAAGAAATTTATGGCGAACTGGAATATTAAAGAAATGAAATCTAGTCAACTATTAAGGAAATACTAGTAAAGATTGAATTCAAATGTGATAATGTAAAGTATTACTTTTTATTAATTTGTATCTAACTAAAGTTTGTTCCAAAACGCGTAACTCTACGGAATCTCAAAAGACTGCATATGAATAGTGGTGCCATTCTGATGAGATGACCCGTTGCTACATCTTGGCATCCATGTCAAACGTATTTTGACTGAAGGTATATTAATATTTGAGACTTTGAACATCAATTCAATTTAAGTTAGGGATCAAGAATACCAAGTTTATCCTTCAACCGTCCGGCTATGATGTCGGAACTGCAATGGAAGTGATTTTGTCCCCCTCTACTTGCATTCATCATCCACATGAACATGCTTTACTCGATGCGACATGATGAATCTCAAATGATTACTCACACCTGAAAAGTTAAGATTGCAATGAGAAGGATTCTTCACAATCAATATGTTGGCATTTAATAGCATAAAAGTGGCACATTCTAATATTAAATCCATACAATAATGAAAGGTCAAATTGAGAGTTTCGAAATGTCTATCCCGAGATTTTCAAAATGTCAAGTTCGACGGTTGAAATGTCTAACATGACGATTTTTAAATGTTGAATTCAACGATTAAGCTGTCAAAATTGAAGGGAAGCATATATGTGGGTGATTGGAACAAACTCTTCATCACATTAAGTGTAGTTATTAATATGGTACTACTGAACGACGAAATCTGCTTACAAATGAGTGAAGTCGTAATTAAAAGATTGATCTCGATGATTTGGGAATTGGGCAAAACAACTAGAGATCATATACTTGCAATAGTGAAATCCATTAATCATTGAAATGAGATTATTGTCACTTTAAGGTATTTTCAATAGGCAAATTAAACCAGAGCTCAATAGTCCAATGATGAGATCATTGGACTTTGTATTGTGATTTTGATCACAATGAATTTCCCTTATGGAAATGAAACTTAGAGGTTAATACATATTGAAGGGTAAAACGGCAATTTACCAATTTTGACATATTGACGGTCAAATGATGGTTGACTTGTGGAACTATAATAAGAGGCTATTGTTATTGGATCATAAGTTACTTCTATAATTATCACTCAACTGGAGAGTGTAATCTCAATTTTATGGTAGAATGAGCCGAGATTAATAGATGTATCTCAATTGGTCTAGAGTTGACTCAATTATAAACATCAATTGGAGCTTGAGTCATGTGAGTTCAATTAGGTACATTTTCATATGCTTTTATGGTTACCTACATTTCATTTTCCAAAAGAGGGAGGAACCTAAAGAAGAACAAAGGAGAAGATCAAGGGAGGAAGCATTTGGCTAGCTCATTAAAAGCTCCTTCAAAGTTATCATCTTCCTTTTATGTGTGAGGATTTAAAAACATCCAATGATCTCAAGTGATCAAACATACTTATTCATATGAGTTTAACATTTAAAGGAAAATTAATTTCCTATTGTGATGATTTAATTCAATAACCAACAACTTCAAAAGTCAAAGCTTTCTTTAAGGGCTTTTTTGGTATCCTTGCCCATTAACTACTAACCAGTTCCAGCTTACACAGAAATGGTAATTTTTTTCGAATACCTTTTGTTCAGGAGATGTTGACGTCTTTTCCTAATTTACTCACATGTTCGACGACGGATTTGCACTCATTCATTTCTTCATTTCAATGGGATGTTCACTGATCGCCAAGTTAAAAGTTGACACAATTTTTTCTTCTGTGCCAATGGTCAATTTCTGGTTTCAAATGCAAATTCGTGCAGAGTAAGAACAAAAAATGTTAGTAAAGGACAGATATATAACATGATTAAATCTTAGCACTGCATATAGCATTAATGACATGTTTGGTTGGGAGGATTAGAACATGACTGTACTCAAGAAGAAAAGAAAGTATTATCTTGTTCACTATATTATCTAATACTGTGCACCAAACATGTGCAATTAACCTTATTGTTTTGATAGATCTTGAGTCCCCCTCTATTATGATAGAACGAGAATGTTTCTTCCCAAAATCCAATGATGGAGGCAATTCTTCTCCAAGCATTAAATCTTTTAGGCTTTGAGCATAGGATCCAAAAACTATCCTCTCTTCCCATCTATTGACCTAATAATAAGATTATCATATTAGTCAGGCTACTCCAACCAACAGATATGGTGCCCACCTATAGTTGTTGAAATCTATAATTCTAACAGGGGACAAAATATGTTGTATTAATCCGGATTTGAAAAGTTTAATAAATGCTCTTCCAAACAATCTATGAAATAAATGATTGTTGAGAATAATAGAAGACAAGGACAATGTTAGACATCATGTTGTCAAACGACCTCTCGGGCGATGATGTAAACCAGTTTTATCAATCGACATGAATGACTGAACGATAAATCAACACCGAATAATGGGATGACCCGATTTAACGTTGTTTTACCTATTGGATGGCTAATAAACCTTTGTGGCTTGTTGGTGTGCTTTTGGGACATAACCCTAGTCGAGCCCACTTACCATATGTATAACTTACCTTATTGTTTGTCATTGGTTTACTATATATATTGGTAATTCTCGTAGCCTTCCTTGGTCCCCTTTTTGTGAAAGAACCCGAGAGAGAGAGAGACCGTGTCTTCTTCTTCTTCGTGCATTCTACTCTTTGATCTTGTCTACCTCTTGCTTGTGTCTTTGTGACCCTTATCTGTGTGGTATTCATTCTTTGTGAGTGAGCAAACAACAAGCAGAAGGAAGAAAAGCAACCATAGGTAGAACTCGTGAGGTCGACGGCGGGTACCTTCGGTTTTGGTGTTGATTCGGTGTTTTAAAGGTTAACTGAGCCCGGAAATCATCTTGAGCAGCTTGAGGAAGATCCTAACAGACAAGGAAATTTTTTTATCAATCTTGAGACAGCCTTATTTTCACGATTATCCCCATGCTTCACAGCATCCTTGAGTGCCGAAGGAAGAACCTTCCAAAATTTGGAGACAAATTTATTTTTGTTCTCCATACTGTTCTTCAAAATATCATGCATGCGCAAGGTACCGAAGCACTTTCCTCACCATCTCCAAACTATGGAATTGTATATTTGTCCCATGTTGCAACAACTTGCTCAGCTTTACTACGGTGAAAAATGCACCATTGCGACAAAGCTACAAAGAAAGAAAAGGTAAAAGTATGTATCAAAAATAGAGTCGGACCTGAGCATAGGCTCAACAGGCCGCTACCTTAGGCCTAGCTTTTCAAGGGGACCCAAAAATTTTTTTTTCCATTTTTTTCTTTTGGTAAAACCCACTAATTAACGTAAAAGAATCCTCCCATAATTGAGATGTTTTGTAAACGTCTTTTACATTAAGTTTTAAGTTAGCAATTGGTTGTATAGTACATAGTTGGATTTTAATTTACGTTGATTTTGAGGGCCCAATTTATGGAGTTCGCCTCGCGCCCCCACGATCACGGGATCAGCCCTGATAAAAAAGATTGGCAATACTTATCTAATGCAGTTAGGACTAGTTAAGAAGAGGCGGAAAATGTTTGGTTGTGCTTTAAAGTAGGTCAAACTTACTTTCAGTTAGTCATCTTGCCAAATAGGATTTTCAATGTTTCTTTATATTAGCGAAACTTTGCTAATTATTAACCACAGCTGAAAATGCTCTACATATAGTTCCCACAACATAATGTAACAAGTGCTATTTCATATTTTTCCTTTTTTCATTTCAGAATGAAGTAACATTGTGAAGAACAATGAATTGTCGTGATCAATCGAAGTCTTAAATTTGTGGGTAAAAAATAAATCTTCAACCGAAATGATCTTAGGGTAGTAGAACCCGTAAAGAAGGAAAAAATAGACAATGTAGCAGGGAAAGTAGAGAAATATATTAAGCAAAATCTCATATGAAACATACAAAGCAGAGAAATATATTAAGCAAAAGCGGAGAAGAATTATTAGACTTGTACTAGAAAATCTTCATCAATGAGAAAATCGTGTTTTAGTAAAGAAAAATCTTTTTCTGGTTCCAAGTTGAAGTCTAAACATACTGAATCTAGGAATGCTTATGCTTAACAAACGAAAAATCTAATTGTGATTGAAACTTATGAACGAACAAGCATGGAAGAAATCATAACTTGCAGGAACCACATAAAGTATATCCTAAGAAAACACAAAATGCAGAAGAAGACGTGAATTGGGTAGGCAATAAACCATTAATCATTTTTATTTTTCCATCATTACATTAAAGCAGAGAAATGCTCCGCGTCCGAACTCAAGAAATCAAATAATAGATCTGAAGATATTATTAACACTATACATGAAAGAACACGTGAAACATAGTAGGTATGAAACCGTTATTCGTAGTTAATCTTATCCATGCTAAACTCCTAAAACGGAATAAGTTTAAAAAAAAGGACTTTCCATTTTAAACCTTCTCATCATAAAAACGTATATGAAACCGTTATTCATAGTTAATCTTATCCATGCTAAACTCCCAAAACGGAATAAGTTAAAAAAAAAAGGACTTTCCATTTTAAACCTTCTCATCATAAAAACGTATAAAAGAAAAGGAAAATGCTGTGGTGTACACACAGCTTTACACACCCCCACATGAAGGGGGGGCCCACGAATATTTTATTACATGTGGGCCTCCCTCCATATGAGTGGGGTGTAAGCCTGTGTGTACACCATTGTGTACACACAACAAAAAAATTCTATTATCATAACTAATTAAAGAAACCGTCAAACTGAATTACATCAAGGAAGATCCATGGATATATTTAAGATGAAAAATTCCCCACTTTTCGTTTAATCTTAATAATTATATCATAGCATTCTATAGACATGCAGAAATTCTAACAACTAATTAATTCGCTTGAATAGCCAACAACTGAACCCGTAAAAAATTGATATGTGACAACCTTTTTCTTCTTTCTTATGAAAAAATAAAAAAATCATGAGCGTGTCTATAATTTTCAGTGAAAACCAGAACAAAATCATCATAAATAGAAAAATAAATAATTGAGGGATATATATACTTTCAATAAATCGATTTCTGTATATGAGCTTTGAGAGCTTGTCTGCAAGTATCTCTTCATTGAACACACTATTCATCCCGCCTCTCTGAATGCCCCCTTCTCTACCAGTATTCCACTGCACAAATATAGGTATATAAGCACCACAAGACACATAAATGTATTTAATTCAAGAGGAAACCCTAGTTACGAGGGAAAAATGAAAAAAAGAAAAATGATTTAATCTTTAGAGAAAAAGGATTAAATCCGGAATCAATCAAGACAAACAGACTCCAAAAAGTCACACAATTGATTAAATGCAAAGGAGGAGTAGGTATTAAAGGAGCCAAAACTTGTTGAATTGGGTTCGAAACAAAAAAATGAAAAAAAAAAGGGCAAAAAAATTGACAGAACAGTGAGGATTTAAATTTGATTTACCTGATTAATTAATGAGAAAATAGGGAGGGCCACGTCCAATACCCCAGAGAAGCTTTACAAGATGAGGGAAATAATGAGAAAATAGGTATGTTCTAAGAGATAGAATAATGAGAAATTGAGTTCGTTTAAGTGTGCTGTGTGAAAATTTGAAGTGGGGTATGTAAGCAAAACTTATTCTTGTGTTTATCTCTATTCACGTGTATTTTCTATTTACAGTCAAAGATGGGAATTCATTGTCTTCACCATGTTGATTTTCTGAGATCTGATTGTAATATCTTCGCAATTTTCTAACACTCCTTTTTCCACCATAGGCAGCCACCGCCAACTGGCAGTAGCACTCAGGCTGCTGCCATACCACCCAAGCATGCTAGCAACACTACCACGACGCTGTCGATTCTGGGCAACAGCTTTGGCCACTGCAAAGTTGCAGTCTCATTCAACCCATTGCTCAGATGGCTTCATCGTCCATTTTTATGATCTCAAAATCAAATAATTTTGTATTTCCATTAATGTCATTTAAGATCTCGTTCTTAATTAGACCTAAACTTCCATCCAACCTTAATGTAGTATATTATTCACATAAGTTCACTATGATACCATCTAATACTATTTATTTTAATTTTGTACCAAATCTTTTATACGGTTCGCATGCCAAAAGTAACCTACACTACACCAAAAAAGGGCTTTGGCTACGGTCAAAAAATGCTGTAAAAGGTCATTTATAGCTTTTTAGCGTGTATTGTGGGAATTGAAGTTGCCGTTGAGGGAAGAGATATAGCAACGTTTAAAAAAAGTTGCAAAAGATGGTCTTTTGCAACATTTTTCAACATTGCCGTTAACTCTTTTGCGACGTTTATTAGACATTGCTGTTAACACTTCTGCAACGTTTTTTAAATGTTGTCTTCTCTTATCTTTAAGTTTTGGCAACATTTTGCAAATTTTGTTGTTGATCGTTTTATATTTTTTAAAATTAATTCACATTTTTTTATACATGCTTACTACATTATGGAAAATCCTGTGTTTTGATCCAACAATTCAAATAATAAACTTTAATTTACATAATAAACTTGTAAACTGTTCAACATATTCTATTTTCAAAAATAAAATTAATACATGCACCATGAAAATATAAATAGTAGACCACAAAACATGTACCACAAAAATAATTATGAGACGACAAAACATATACCACCAAAGAGATTTCCAAAAGGAGCATTAAATATTCAATACTATACACAACACATTAAAATGGCTGTTGTGCCCACTTCTCTATTGCTTTTGATATTGTCATCTTCAATTGCACCAATCCTTCTTGCACCGCACTGATCTCCCTAGCAATAATAAACAAAGTAAAATAAGAAAGATGCAAAGCACACTAATTTTTAGTGGTTCAACAGCAATAGAAAATTACGCAACCATCAATAAAGCCACGAAATTATGACATACTCATACTCACAAGTCCTTATTGCAAATCAACAAACATGAAATTACGCAAACATTAATTTACTAATAATAATTCCAGCACAGAGGTCAAAAAAATCAGCCGATACAGTAGCTTAAAACGGGGCTCCGATACTAATTGTAGTGATAAATATGCCTATTAACCAATTAATAAACACAAACTAAGATGACCACGCAATATATAAAGGGCATAATCATAGTAAATTGGAAATCAACTTTCCCATCAAAAGCTTTAAACAATTGGCACTTAATGCTTAATCGAGGCTCAGATTAAGAGCTGCACATCACACAGCAAACCCACACAAATTTGAAAAAGATTACCCACTCAAATGGAACCATAAAGGAGTATCCAAAATCTGGCTGAAACCTACGCACAAAGGTAGTCTAATACATCTGTCAAAAAATTAGTCCATACGACTTGAAAATGGAAATAGATTTACGCGCATATGTAATAAATTCATAAAACATATTTTAATCAAATAAGTCTAATACTACTCTTTGGCCAAGCAATAGTACTTCTCATGGCTTCATTAAGGGTTCAAAATTAATCCGTAAGTCTGTATAAGGTCAAATTACCCATATACACTTCCTCAGCCCAAACCTTCCAACAGTCTCGACCAAGTGGCAAATAATGCACAGTTTCACTTGGGTCTGTTGTTGCAATCTTCCATTCTGGTACGACTTCTTCCTCCTAAAACGTGTATTAATACAATAGTTGACATCTTGCATTTGTCATAGGTGTAGTACTTCCTTGGGCACCATTTCTTGATGTGACTACAAATTCATAGTACACAGAAAATATTCTTTTTAAAATTATAATGCCACAAACTGAATATATATTAAATAAACATTTAATAATATAGGATACGAAAACCTGAGGAGTAGAAACATTTGAATTTCCGTCCTCTAAATTTTGTAAAATGATACAGAAATTACAAAAGTTATTCTACATGTAATTGGCTTTATGAAACTATATTATTATAGTATGTATAAAAGGTAACTCCTTATAACCTACTGAGATAATTTGAGAAGTGCTTCCACTTTTTCTTATAGTGTCCCAACTCTTTGTGCCTGAATTTGTAATTGGCTTTCAAATTCTCTAACTCTCCCACTACTTCGTATTTGTCCATCCACCTTTGATGGTCCAAATCCAAATCCGAGTCCCCTAACTCTTCCATGACCTTTAGGACCTACAACTCGAGCGACAGCATCATCGCGAATAGAATCTTCGACGGGTGTATTAGAAATTGAACGGCACAATCTTCAATCCTTCTTTGCACTTATCGAACTCAAATTTCATAATAGCGAGCGATACAACCAATAAATCAAACTATGCTTCATTGAACATTGATATAAAACACATACCAAAGTCTTGACAACTGCTTCATTTATTGGTTTTCCATCTTTCCCAAAATGTCCATGAGTCCATACTCTTGTTCTTAACCCTTTTAAATCTGGATTATTTTTTCTTAGCAGTACAAATTTAGTGATTATATAAATTGGAGCTGGAAAATTCATGTAAGAAAAGATATGTTTCTAAGATGTAGCATTTCATAAGCCATACGTGGATAACCCTTTCAACCCATAGTATCGAGTAGCTTTTGATTAGTTCTCATGTTGCTGAACTTGAAACTTTTTTCCTATGAAAAAAAATATTAAACAACAATAATTATAGAAATTTAAGCATCATATGCAAATATACTTACATGAAAATCAGCAGAAAGAGTATCCTTGACAAATTTTACCCAGACTTCTTCAAAGTTGACATTCTTTAGTCTAAGAAGGGCAATAGTGCGTGCTCTATTCCCACTTTTACAACTTGATTTCTAATTTCTTTTCTCAATCTTGAATTGCATGTCCTCCAATACTGTCCCATACATTGAAGTGACATTCTTTGATGACAATAACTGACACTGAACCTTTGCTACATTTGTGTACAAACATAAATTTAAGATATAAAGGGAATCGTATCATTAAGAAAGAAAAATATGCAACTTAATAATTTTAAAAGGTAGTTAAGAAATATTACCTATATGAAAGTCCAAAGCTCCATTTTTTTCTTTCCATTCACCGGATGCCAATCTTTAATTACAACATGCACATGTTCTTGTACTATGGCCCCAACTATGCTAGCAAATTTATCTAAGTTCTTGCCAACAACTTGGCCATATTCATTGTATTCAAGATCCATCTTCTGATAATTATGTTTAGGTAGGGATGTCAAACGAGCCGAGCGGCTTGTTGACTTAACCGCTAGGCTCGTGGAGGCTCGGGCTCTCATTTCTCGAGTCTAGCAGGGGGCTCAATCTTATAAGCCGAGCCTGTTCGACTTACCAAGCCCCGAGCCAAAGCTTACGAGCCCACGAGCCTCATAAAAAATGTACAAATTTATAAAAAAAATTAAAAAAATCACGAGCTCGAAAGTGGCTCGTGGGCTCGGCTCAGCTTGTTTTTCATGAGCCACGAGCCCAAGCCGATCTCATGAATTAAAGGGTCAAGCTGGCTCAGCTCAACCCATTGTCATCCCTAAGCTCAGGAATCATCTTCACTTGTGTTGGACTTTTTTTCTTCTTCGGAGCATTTGCAGTTGTTGGCAACGTGGTTTGCTCATCATTAGTTGGACTGGCTATAGTATTTTCTGGTTCACTAGAATTTCTTAGTCTCTTACTAGTATCTCGAATTGCATTAGCAATTGCAACTCTTCTTTTTTTAGAACTCTTGGAAGTTTGCTTACTTGACTTTGAGAATACAAATGAAAACAATGCATAAAAGCAATTATTTTCAAAACTTAGCATATATCTCATGTATTATAACAAAACACAATTACCTGAACCTATTCCATCATACAAAATATATTTCTCATTGAATGTAGACTTCCTAGAGCTAGAACAAAACTCTGCAACATCAACATAAATTGTAGTTAGTGATCTTAACAAATCTAAAGTATTCAACATTTCATCGCAATATGAATATATAGATAAATCCCATGTCAAAATATAGTAGAACAAAATTGATTATTATGCAAAAGGTACATTATCTAAAAAGTAGATGGGAGTTACCAAACTACTTTACGTATCACAAAATATACCTTCAAAATCTATTCTTGCATAATTCTCATCATTGTCATGGTTGTCTGTAATTGGCAATAATATATCTAGTTGAATCATTGCCTTATAATTAGTATCTTCTTCCATGTGTGATGCATCAAAGTCTCTTTGTAGCGCTTGCAAAGCAACATACAAACTAGATATTTCATTTTTCCTATAATAAAAGACTTGTTTTGCCTGTGCTGCCAAGATGAAAGGATCATTTTCAAATTGTCTATGTCCCTTGTTAATGTTAACCAAGGTGAATCCATCTTCCTTGTTTATTCCGTTCATGATATTTACTCAATCACACTTGAATAGTGGAATATAAAACATATTATAATCAAGCAATATAACATCATGCAAAACTCAATAATAAAGAACTTGGCCAACTATTTGTGCATTATCTTTTGCATTAGATCTACATATGGTCGTTGTTTCAACTAAAACGCCATTGTTTTCGCGAGATTTTTTTGCATTTTTAGTGTGAAATCAAAGACCATTTATGACAAAACTAGAATATGACATGGATTGACATCTAGGACCACGTGCAAGCCACTTCAAATTGTTCGATACTTTGTCCGTCAATAGCTGAATTTTAAAAAAATTAGAAAGAAAAGAATAAATAGCACAACTAGAGATTTATTGTTTGATGTGTATTCCAACCTTATCATCCAACCAGGCAGCAAAAACATCAATGTGCTTCTTGTGCAATAAAGTCTCATTTCTGTCCAGTCGTCTCAACACTCTTGAGTTCATCCATATGCATTACATCCAAATTATGATGTACAAGTCTGCAAATCAAACATCAATGGAGTTATGAAAAGTTACACACAATTAGAAGTATTAAATAAAAATAAAGGAAATATTACAACAATCACCTTCCAATATGGTAGATTGAAAAATATTGACTTTTTCTTCCACATGACATTAGATTGACCTATATTCTTCTTCCTCTTTCGTTTCTCCACTTTTTTCGCAATCATTTGTAATTTTATCAACTTCAATAGAATCCTCTTCATCATTTATTTATTTATTTTCATCTTAGACCTAATACCATGTTCAACATATCCATTAAACCAGTTCATTTTCATGCAAAACGGATGATCAAAAGTGAGAAATCTTCTATGTCCCATGTAAGAAAACTTCCTACCATGCTTCAACCATACTAAACATGTATTTTCACGACAGATAGGGCATGCAACTTTTCCTTTGAATGGCCATCCAGATATATTTCCATATGCAGGAAATTCATGTACTGTCTATATCAAAGTAGCTTTTAAGTTGAATCTAGACTTTGTAATTGCTTCATATATATCTACCTCTTCACTCCATAACAACATTAAGTCGTCTACAAATTGTGCCAAATAAACATCTACGCCATTACCTGGCTATTTCGGTCCCGGGATCAATAGACTCAATATCAAACTTTCCTTTGACATGCAAATTGATGGAGACAAGTTATATATAGTTAAGATTACTGGCTAACAACTATATTTAGAGCTAAGATTTTTGAAAGAATTAAATCCATCAATAACAAGACCTAATATAATATTTCGAGGATTAGATGTAAAATGTGGCCACCTTTTGTTAATCATTTTCGAACTCAATGAATCAACCAGATACCTAATCTCACTGTCTAAACTTTTATTACTTGAGTGCCATGTAAGTTTTGTTGAAATCTCATATATTCCAAACATCCTCTTAAGTCTTGGTATTATAGGAAAATAACGCAAGACTTCTGCTGAGATGTTTTTCTGAATTTGTTTAGTCCGTTGTTAATTTTTATTATTGAGCAACCACATTTTGGACATAATTCAGCTTATTCGAGCTCTTTTCTATATAGACAACAGTCATTTAAGCAATCATGTATCTTTTCATAGCCAAGATCAAATGTATTGACAAGTTTTTTTCATCTCATAGAATGAGTTTTGAAGTGTATTATTCTCTGGCAGCATGTTTCGAACAAGATTTATAAGTTCATCGAAACCGTTGTTTGATAAACCATGTGAAGGTTTATGCTTAAACATAGCAACTGAAGCTCACATCTTTGTAAATGACCTCAACTAGGATATAAAGGAGTTTCGGCATCATCAACTAAACTTTCAGTCTCTTTGTCACTTTCATCAGGACGATTTTCAAGATCTACATCATGATGTGCAAAAAAATAATTAAACATCCTACTCGACTCAGACATTTCTATGTCGACCAAATTTGATTCAATGGTTTCTCTCCATGAAATGCCCAAACAGTATATATAGGATCCATACCTTTAATAACCAAATGTTCATAGACTGTATCATAATGATGATGCATTAAATTTCTACACTTAACACAAGAACATGCTATCATTTCTGAATTGCAATTTTCATGAGCTCGTTCAACAACATTATGTACTCCACCTCTATATTGTTCTGAAAATCTATAAATTAAACTTTGTGATCATTATAAGTTAATTTTTTAATATGTTATAACTAGATACATAAAGATTAATTTCAGATGATAACCTCGATAAGTACAGCCACTCTTTGTCCATTATAACTAGTGGTGGATTGTGAAATTTAATAGAGGTAGGGCAATCATTGATCTGAATATAAATGCTTAAATAATGAGATTATTTATTAATATTTTAATTAGTTGATGATATATTTGGTGCTAAACTTACATTAAGGTAAGTATTCATACAGTCGGAAATCCAAAGATTGTACAATGCTGGCTTCTAGTGTGGACGATTGCAAATTAAGTTTTTGAATAATGGGAGTAGAGGAAGTTGGGCTCAAATATTGACCAGCAGATGGAATCCAAAAGGCTGCCCAGGGTTATTGGATATATTGGAGTTTTACCCTTCTGCTGAACCACAGGTGTATTATGTTACAAAATTCAAGTGCAAAAACGATTCACAATAAATCAGCACAAATATCACCACTTAAAGGATGAAGCTAATCAAGAAGCCGGTCCAAGGTACCAAGAGAGACAAACCAAATCAAGTAACAGTCCAAGAAGTTGAGTAATAATTATAAGATATGATGTGGTCATATGATCTGGCCGTAAGTTAATGATCATAAGATAAACCTAATCAAGAAACGATCTGGCCATTTCGGGAGACGGAGAAGTTGATGAGAGTGCAAGGGTGCAAAAGGGAAATATGAGAAGAAATGGAAGTTTCTCCAGTGTCTATCAAGCAAAATCTCACCTCTGGGTATGTTCTTTACCATTTTCCAGTTTCTTCATGGTATAAATTATGGTATCATTCAATCAAAAGTAGCAGTACAAAGGCACAATATTCAGTAATTAATTCTATAAGCTTTCATTATTTTTCATTTATTTAATTATATGTAATTTCTCTATTTCAATGGCAATAAGGTTGGGAATCATCTGAGGATAAAATACTCAATCATAAGAATATTCATGGCTCCTACAAAACAAAAAGAAGGAATTTTAAGACGTTAAAAATGTCAAGCCCGCCGATACCTTTAATAACATCTAGGACTAGATGGCATAGAAAAAGAAAATTAAGTAAATATTTTCTTTATTATATCATCGAGTTCATTGAACCGCCTTTTTAATTGAAATATATTTTTTTCTTTTGCTTTCAGGCTGCTATATATGAAGGTTTCAAGAAGGGCTCAATGTTTGAGTCTTATGAATTTGGAGTGGTATGGAAAAATGTGAATGCTTGTGTTCTCATTTCGTGAGGTGTGATTAGTAGGTTGGATTGAGCCTAAAGAACCTTGTGCATTAATCAACTTAAGGAATCTTACTTTGTAAATTTGTCACTTGCTAATTCACCTGAATGTATCTTAGAATTAGGGTTATAGATGATATGATTGGACCCATAACTTGACGATTTCATAGTTATAAGTTTATAGAACACGACATTTGACCTCAGGCTAATGACATTCTGAAACCTCGAATGATAATATTTGATTGTGAAGCATGTAGATGCCTAGTAAATATTATTGGACGGTCAAGCCCAACATATCAAACTTGTCATATTTATATCATTTAGTG
Organism: Olea europaea var. sylvestris; assembly: GCF_002742605.1. Lineage (NCBI taxonomy): Eukaryota > Viridiplantae > Streptophyta > Magnoliopsida > Lamiales > Oleaceae > Olea > Olea europaea. The sequence goes on from NC_036240.1 coordinate 8,619,651, forward strand.
TTCTTTATGTGGATAGATATGATGCTTATAATTTGAGACCACTTATCCTTCGATGTGGTTGAGGCTGATCCTCACCCATATCCTGGCGTCTTGGTAATCACCTTACCTAGAGTAAGCATACAAATGACCTTAGTCGATAAAGGAATTTTCCTCAACATACTATACATCAACACTCTCAATTGGATGGGACTCTCTTTACATTTCCTACCTCCCTACTCAATTCCACTTTTGGGGCCCTTACAATGTCTAAGGGGAAAATAAAACTCATTGCGGAAATAGGAGAATCTTCTTAAAAAAACAAAGGTCATTTCTGAATTCATATTAATAAATGTTACTTCACCATATGATGCCATCATGGCAACCTCTGCTCTTTGTCTTTAAGATGGCTGTTTTGATGTATCATTACTTAAGTTTTCAACCCCCTACGGGGTAGGAGAGAACTGAGAGATCAAAGGCAATAAAGAAAATGTTGTAAAATGTCACATGGTACACTGTCGTATCGAGATGAACGTCAAATCTTTTCCCATCTATCCTGGAGTATGGCCTACACGATAGATTTTGACCTCGACCCACTATATGTACAAGGGTAAAAATCTACAATAGATGAGCCGAACCAGACCCCTTAACTATTGAAGAGAGCATTTCTGCAACTCTGTGACCCCAATCATCAGTGGCTCGAGGCATATGTGCAGTTTTAGCATCAAAAGATAATACACTTTCACAAATGGTGGAAAAGAGGATGAAACAATATAATAAATATATCCAAACTCTTCTAACATAATTCTATTGCTGCCCATCAAAGGACATTTAGAAACAATAAATACCCAAACTCAGCATATCTATACAAATTTTTTTTTTTAAAAATATCAACATTTTCTACTAAAAAATTTCACCGTCCCTCTACAAAAGCCATCATTATATGACTTTGTTTTACCAAAGAAGAGGTCAGCTGCTAGTAATAGAACTTGCTCTTGAACAAACAAGCACTCAAACAACTATTAGGAGATTGTTAAGTAACATTCCTGAAGAAAGAGGCTGGTCAATCTTGGACCGTCGAGCTTCAAAATTTCCAAAGAATAAGAATTGCTGAGCAATAAAACAGAATATGAGATGAAGGTAACAATGTCTTAGAATAAAAAAAATAACACAAAAATTAAGTTGGACAAAATAAAACTCAACATTTAAAGTAAAGCAAATATAAATCATTGAAATCAGTTTAGGTATCAATCACCCAAACCCTGAAATTCAATCTTACTGGCCTGAAATTGGTTTTTACTGACCTCCTCAAGATGTTCTCTTGTTAGTTTCTACTATGTACAGAGTCCGGTCAGTGGTGGTTGCAAGAGGCGAGAGACAGAGATGTGGAGAATGAAGAGATGAAGTTGTGGTGGATGTGAGAGGCGAGAGGCAGAGGCACGAAATTGAGGAGTGGAGAATGGAGAGGCGAAGTTGTGGTGGTGGAATTCGGCGAGAGATAGAGGTGAGACTAAGGCGTGGAGAATGGAGAGGCGAAGTTGTGGTGGTTGAATTCGGCGAGAGATAGAGGTGAGACTGAGGTGTGGAGAATGGAGAGGCGAAGATGTAATGCCTGCAACATTTTTCTCTTGGGCTCGTAAATTGAAAGGCCCAACAATCCAAAATATATTTAAAAAAAGACTAAATTTTGGCATCATTCAAAAAACGTTGCAAAATACCTATTTTGCAATGTTGCAAAAAGTTTACCTTTTGCAATGTTCAGAAAACGTTGCAAAAGGTAATGTTGCAAAAAGTAGCATTGGAAATATTTATTTTAAAAATGTTGTCAAAACACAATTACATTAACCAATTGCAACATTCACTTATTAAAATATTGCAATAGACCCCTTTAGCAACGTTTAACTATCGAATGTTACCTTTTATGTGTTGCAAATGACCATTTTTGGCGTAATGCTTGATTTAAGATGTAAATGTGATCAACGGGTGAAATTATTCTGCCCTAATATTTGTTTATTATTTAATTTCTAAACAACTCTTGTGTGCATCCAATTATTTTCACGTATTTAGATTAAAAATTAAACCATAGAAATTTTTTTTTATCTGCTTTCATCAAATAGTGGTTAGAGAAAAATTGAAATAAGTGCTAAAAAATAATCATTGTGGGAATGACAATCCGGACTCGTAGGTCCATTATATTACTTGTTACTATTCTTACACTTGCGGATATAAAATTGACAACAAGTTCTTTATTATCACTAAGTTTTTAGTTTTATGGTTGTTCATTTTATTTTCATAACATTCTCATCGTGTTATTTGTAAGAAGATTCTCAAGTGTGTGCTAACAACATAATTATCCAGCCAACGAGGACCTATCTCATCAAAGCCATGCGATGACAACCACTAATGATTTCAAGGAAGTCCTACCCCACATTTGGATTTATTTTCACAATGGGGACAATGAATATTTTAAGTTTGGGATGGGAATCATTTGAATTAATTTTCTCGTCTTTTGTTTAGTAGTTATGTTTGTGTGATTGTGTGACTATTATTTACTTTCTTGCAAATGTGTGAAAAAAGAAAAAAATTGCATGCTTGTGTAAATTAGATGGTTCGTGAGTGACGATGAATATACTTGTGATCATGTGTTAGTTTGTGGACCGTGGAAGATTGATATGCTTGAGTTGAGTTTTTACCTATCTATGTGAAGTAATGTAGTATTTACGCATGAGTATTAAGTTTAGCGCTGTACAGGAACATGAGGGTTCATATGCATAGGATAAATTGATAACTTAGGTGCTTGACCTCCTAACCCATGAGTCACAACTTTCTTTAACCGTATACAAAATAATTTGGGGTACTCTAACTAGTGAAAGAAATAATTGAAGACTCTGGTGATTCCATACATGTAAAAAGATTGTTTGGAGTATCTTTAACTTTCTGGTATAAGCTTGGTGATGACCTAGAGATATAACCCCTGCAAATTTCTCTTTATTTTATAGAAATGAAGCATTGCACTAATTCAGCTATGCCTCAGGCTTGCACCTTTTTGACTCGAGTTATTAAGTCCGTGGGGTCTCTTGAAATCCGATACCCTTTGGTATGCAAAAATTGGGGAGTTACCGACCTAACACTCACTACAGGAGTCAAAAAGAGAAAAAAAGGTGAGGTAATGACTGAAAAAAACTGATCTTGGTATACAAGTACAAAAGAACTGATCTTGAAGGCTCAGATAGCTAGTTAGTTTGAATCACTTAGTATAAACTAGATTGTTGAAACATTCATAATTAAGGAGAATCATTACATGAATGAATTGTTGACATCATCGATTGAGCTAAACCAAATTAAAGTGGTGTGAGAAATTGATAAGTAAGATTAAATCTTAGAATTACACCATGGTGAAAGAACAGAAGAAAACAAGTTTTGGGCTATGTGAATCTCACGAGTGAAGAAATGAAATAATTGACTACTGAGGGTTGGGACGTGAACCAAATTGTGAATGTACGGTGTTACACTTGACTCTACATACACACACACAACTGTTTTGCTTAGAATAAATGGAAGGTTAGCTCTTACATTGCGATTTATAAATCGTTCGTGAATGTGATATAATGCTCTCAATGCTGAGCTAGAAGGCGATCAATTTGAATAAATCGTTGTTTGTGTCCTTACTCATTTTTCTTTTCCTTGTATTTATTTGAGGACTAGTAAACTATTAAGTTTAGGGGTATTTGACGAGTGTGTTTTACTCACGAGTTTAAGCCAATTTTAAGTTGATCGTAAGCAAGATTTTACGAGTATTGAATGCTTTTTTATGTGCTTGTTAATGTTGTTTTATAGGATTGTTGAGATGGTGAAAGACATGAAAAAGGTTATCAATTAAAATTATTGGCATAGATCAAGAAGAAATTGTGGACAAAGGGGCAAAAGAGGCAAAGTAAACTTGTCGGATGAGTGTACCTCAGTGCCAAAAAAGTGATAGAAACAGATTTGTGGCACCTCAACGCCACAAAATCCAGAGCCTTGGGCCACAGCGCCAAGGAGAGGTTGAGAGTTGGCGCCAAGACCACCACAGGATTGCGACGCTGCCGAATGACGCAACTAGGGCACATTTTTGGCCCATTTGATGTCCAGAAGAAAACCCTATTTTCTACGAGAAGGCACCTATAAATACAATTTTCTCACACTTTTGAAGAAGATTTCAAATATTAAGAGGCAAGAAATACACTTTGAGGTTAAAGAGAAGAATTCAATAGAGGAAAACAATAAGCAATTCTATGTTTGAAACATTGATTGGAAGATGAAGAAGTCTTGGTGCAAGATTAATATTTTTTCTTCTACATTTTTGCTACAAATCCGATGATGTATTTATGACGATTTATTATTTTTCCTCTTTCGTTATGAATAACTAAATCTTTTGTTAAAGCGGATAATGTAACATAATTGGAATTCTTTGTCTTTTAATTGAGATTCTTGTTTTTTATTTTTCCATGTGTTGATTTTATTATGAATTTAATGCCTTAAAATTGCTTGATCACTAATTTGATAACTTAGTGAATCTTTTAAGAATCGAAATTTGAGTTTAGAATTTAGACCATATAGTAAAATTCGATAAATTGGTATAACGTTTAGAGAGACCTAATAAGAACTCGAGAAGTGTAAATTGAATACAATAGGAGAATTCGACCGAACATTACTTTAGATTTTATGAATCTTGATTTAAGATGTAAAGGTGATCAATAGGTAAAATTATTCTGTCCTAATATTTGTTCATTATTTAGTTTCTAAACTAATCTTGTGTGCATCCAATTGTTTTCACGTATTTAGTTTAAAAATCAAACCATATAAATTTTTTATCTACTTACATCAAATAGTGGTTAGAGAAAAATTGAGTTAAGTTCTAAAATATAGTAATCGTGAGAATGACAATCCGGACTTGTAGGTCTATTATATTACTTGTTATGATCCGTACACTTGCGGATATAAAATTGACAACAATCATAAATGACGAAGGGACAAATATCAAAATCAAATTGAACATCAATATATAGCAACTTAAAGATGCAGTTGATGGCATTTATAAGTACGTGAAAGATACTTATACTAGTACTACATAACAACCTAAGCATGTAATGGAAAATATGATACAACTCATCAATTAAGCCCATACATGGTCACAACGTACAAGTCCAAGTATGATATATATCATGCTGTAGTCAAATTTTCTTTTCGTATTTTTCAATTTTTTTGCTGTTTTTTTATTTTTTAAAAACATGAATGCTCCAAGCGCACAAAAAAAAAAAAATCACATAAAGAACAAAAAATGTACACGTGTCAATACAAAGACAAAGAAAATGTACATGTATGAAACTACTATCTAAAAAAGAAAATAAACAAATGTAATGAATGCATAAATCAATAACTCATAGAAATAAAGCACAGGCATGCACCGACGTTATTCAATCAGTTAGGTAAAAGAATGCTATTACCTTTAAGAGCACCATGATCTATTTCAAAATTTCCCAAATAACCATTTTCTACCCAAACTTGCCTAGTGACAGAAATGTTCCTAGTTATCTATGTCATTAATTTAGTCAATTGACTCACTTGATTAGTAAGAAAGTCAATCTGACTAACAAAATCCTGAATTTTCTTCTATTAAAGTTCTGGTTTCCTTTTTTGTGGAAGAATTGACAACACCTAGGCTTATGTATCCTAACTCATCACAGTGAAAGCATGTAGGGATAAATCTAGGACAAATGTTGTTATCTAGCTATAACGAACTACTAGAAAAGGTAAGAAGTTGAGACTTAGAATACTCAATGTCGCTTGGAAGGTTCTTAAACTGGATTTTTGACGTCTCATTCTCAATAGTCAGCTCACTAGCTTTCTTAGAGGACTTCTCAAGCTTACTAGTAAGATTCTTAACCTAAGTATCTAAGAATTCATTCACTGACTTTAACTTACTCGGGGATGAGGTAGATTCTTGAAGGTCAGCTGTAAGTTTCTCTCTTTGCAGCTCAAGTTTTTTGACCTTTGTACCTAAAGCTTTGTTAGTAGTAATAATCCTAAGACTCTTCTCATAGATTTTATCATATGCCTCATAAATATCTCCTCCACTGTCAGAATCTTACTCTGATTGCTCACCACTATCTACATCCTCAGCTTTCTCACTCTCCTTATCCCATCAACTCGTAATCTTAGCAGTGAAGGTAATAAACTTTCCACTCTCCTCATGAGTGGTTTCTAAGATATCCCAAATATCTTTAGCAACCTCACACATCGACACGCCCCTAAACTCTTCAGGTGATAATTCCATAAATAGAGCATGTGAGGCTTTATTCTTCCAATTGCACTCATCTAAATTTGTTTTAGTCAAACTAGCAATAGGAGTGGGAGTTACTATATTATCGACCGTAGAACTAGGGGTAATCCAACCATTAACTACACTCAACCAAATCCGTTCATCCATATATTTAAGGAAAGCTTTCATCCTAACTTTCCAATATGCCTAATTATTGCCATCAAAATATGGCGGAACGGACAAGGAACTACTAATCTAGACAACTAAGGTAAGGACAAGAATTTAGACTCTACTGCCAACTGTAAAGTCTCTCTAGAACGCTATGATTCCAATTGAAATTTTCTTAATTAGTAGACTTAGTTTGACCTTACGTGTGAAATTATTCTATTATAAACAACTATTTATGAAATTATCTTTCGAATTAAAACCATTGCAACGATTCGTTAGCAAGTAATAAAGTTGATTTTGAATCCAAATATCGTCCCACAGAGATTGTACTAGTTTAAATTTAAATTATCTTCACTTAATTGAAACAATAAGATTTGATGATTTTTCTAAGATTAAATTGTAACCACTTAAATTATGGATGAATGCAGGACCTAATTTAACTAAAATAAATACGAAACCTAAACTAAATGCAAATTTTATAAAATTATGATAAAGAAAAGTGTACTAGGATTCCAAATCGACTTTAACTCGAATTTTATAACTTTGACAACATGATTCAATTATAAAGACCAATATTTCTAATTTGTTTAATAACTCTCTCGAATAGAATTAAACCTATTTTTATATGTGACCCAACTATATTTATATGATGATGCGAACATATAAAAATGCATTTACTTAAAGGTCATGTAAAGTTTAGCAACATAATTTTATCTCTTAACAGACTTTGCGACAATTGACACAATGCCTAACTCATTTTTCATTTCTCGAGGGTAAAACAAATCACAAAATTCATACAACTATTGCACATATAATTGTAGAGAAAATAAAGTCCATGCCAATTATTCAGTAATTAAAAAGTGTTTTAACGTCAAAATAAATAAAATTCAGAAGTTAAAAGTTTATAATACAAGGTTCATCACGAATCCTAATACATAATGATTTAGCCAAGCATATTATTGAAATTAAACAAAGAACGGATAAAAGATATCACCAAAATTCAACCAAGCGTGATTAATTCCCGCTCAATTTTCTCGACTTCTGTGTGTATAAATTTTTTCAATTCTCGGCCACCTTTTTCTTTTCTTTCTTGTCTTGTGTTTTGTCGCTGCAGGCTATCCTTTAATTTTTCAGCCATGTTCATATATATATATATATATATATATATATATATATATATATA
>NC_036240.1:8627518-8703793 GCF_002742605.1 Olea europaea var. sylvestris
AGCAAATAGCAGCCCTCTTTTCTCTTCAATCTTCTACGCCGCTGACTTTGTGGGCCCAAAAAATAAAAAAAAATAAGAATCCAATTCTATTTTAATTTCAGCCATCTTTGATCCAATTATACTTCCATTTAATGTTGAAGTTGAGGCCTATTTAAGTCCAAAGCATTATTTACCTTCAAGACTTTAAATCTTCCAAGTAATGTACTTTAATCCTTGAATTCAATTAATTGTGAAGTCCTTCAATTTCTAAAGTGTCGACATCAAAATCCCCAAAAGTGCAAATTTCATTCAATTTTATCATTCTTTCTTTTCAAGTTTCTTCAAAACAGGTTCGACTCTGAAACAATAGAAAACTAACCCAAGTTAAGTAAAATTCAATAATTTGACGACATAGAAGTTAGGGTTGGACATGGTCCGATTCGATTCGATTCTAATGAGAACTGAATTGACCTGAAATTTTTGGGTATTTAGTAAGTGGAACCGTTAGGTCCAAATTTAATTACGGAACCGTTCGGGTTCGGTTCCATTCGGTTCGGTTCAGTCCGATTCGGTCCCGTATTATAATTAAATTTTTTAATATATACAAAGTTACGTTAATTTAATTAATAATATGTTCAATATTAGCTCTTACAAAATAACGTAGTTCAATCTTATGTGTTTCACGTCTCTCTTTGCTGAATTCTTCGTAAATTTGATTATTAAAATCATAGAAAGAGAGAGATAGCGAGCTCAAAATAATTAAGAGAGATGTTGTAGAGTTTTAATTCGATTTTCTCCGATAGAAACGACACTACATTAGAATAACAGATTTGGATAAAATTGAGGTCAATTTGATTAAGTTGATTTTGAACTGAAAATTAGAAATAGAAAAATCATATTTTGTAGTTTGAACTAAATTAACTAGTTAACAAATTTATTTAAAAAAAATAAAATAATTTTACTTATTTAAAATAAATTAATTAAAAAAATTACGAAAATTCGGTTCTTATTCGATTTTTCGGGTCTTGGCCTAGAACCGAGAATCGAACCATACCCGTTGGTTCTTGATTGAAATACCTGTTTGGGCATTTAACTTGAGAAGAATCGTTCGGTTCGGTTCGGTTTAGGTTTGGTTCGATCGGTTTAGTTCGAGAGTTTTGTCCAGCCCTAATAGAAGTTGAGTATTCTGGCCTAAATAGCCGCACAAAATGCACTTACTAGCAACAAGTCACTTTTTAATAGTTTCTAAATGGTTAATCAAGCAATCAAATTATCCTAAGTTGAATTGTCATAGTTTGGAATAAGAAAATAGTAAATAACACAAATATGATGATGGAGAAACCCCAGCTGGGTAAAAACTTCGGGACCAAGCTAGTTACCTACACTATAGACAATGACTATTACAGTTAGATGTTGTCTAGCCAACTCCTCTGGACTTCTCGATCTACTTCCTGTAATCTCCAAGATACTCCCGTCTCCACCAGCTTTTTGACGTTGTACAATGGTCTCTTCCAAGTGAATACCCAAGAATCATCTATTCTTGTTCTTATTCTTGCGCTTATTGTCCAACATTCCTCAATCTTCAACAGTCTCTAAGGTTCCAATTGAGAAAGTTCCTTCCTTATTGCACAAAGGAAGTGGGTGTTTTGAATTCTGAATCTTGATGTTTTTCACAATCCGTGGTTGTAGGATCTCAAGAAAGAATGGATTGAATCAAGGGTTGAGTATGTTCTTTGATCTTCAAAGAATGATATGAATATGTTTTGCAAGAGAGGCACAATGTACAACCACCACAGAAAATCGTGTTAGGGCTTGAGTATTTACAATTCAAGGTGTTTAGGTAGTTTGGGCCGAATAAAACACTTAAGAACACGAATTAGGTTTTCTCAGAATGTTCTGTCCTTTAGCAATGGCTTAGCAATAGGCAAGTGATGATATTTCAATCGAGAGAAGTCCTGGTGACAAGCGAGTGATGATCATTATGGTTTTGTTGCTCAAGCAATGTCTTAGCGAGTAGCTTGGAAAATTGAGGTGTCTCTTCTTTCCTTATTCCGGACTCAAACCCTAACTTGCCTAACTCATCTATTCAAAATTGTATCTAATTTCTTGACTTTTACACATGTTCAATTTAGTCATTTTTTTTCACAGAATCATTAATTCCATACAACCTAACAAAGAGGACCCTTTTGCAATATAGTAATAATTGAGCTATACCTCTAGTCACATTGTAAATTATGTTAAAGATAATGGTCTTAGATTCATGAAGAATATGCTGATCATTCTCATAACTTTGTTCTCTTATAGTTGCAATTTTTTGCGTAATGGAAAGTCCAAATTGGTAGAAAAATCCATATAGATTAGAAAAACAGTTATACGATGGTCTCAAACCTTCGTCAAAGTTGCTTATTTATTTCGGTTCAAATCATTCAAATGTATAACTAATGATTACTAAAATTTTCAGTAGTCATATCCAAACAACAAAATTATTAATAGAAACAAAATAACCATGTTAAAATTATTACGCCACAAATCTGATAATTGAATATGGGTCAGAAATTAACCTACGAACAGAGGTGGACCCAGACAGTTTGAATTGTGGGGTCAAAAATGAATTTTTTTCGAACAATGTATCATTAACGAAAATAAGACCATATGCTACTACAATAGGATTTGGGTTTGGGCTTTTTGGGCATTAGGCTAGGAAAATTAATTGGGTAGGCTCACTACTTTGGCAGAAAATTACGTTTTAAGAAAGGAAAAAAAAATTCAAAAAACTTTGAGGTCATTTGACCCCATATGACCCCATGTTGGTCCGCCAATGCGTACAAATATTAAACAAGTTATGAAGTGCCAGACAATATATATTCAAGATTGCTCACAGTGAAATTATGAAACCTCTCTGAGTAACCACTTCTCTATATATCTTCATCTACAAATCTAATCCTTTACATGGTTTGAAAAGCAATATAAAATTGTACTCTCCCACTGAGCAATCAAATTACAGAAAGAAATTTCATTAGACAAGAACGACAATGGAAGGCAGCGAAAGGGAGCCTGGACTAGCCTTAAAGATGGATTAATAGAAAATCATAACCTCGGCTACCAGTTGAAAAAAGACTGGACTAATAAGTTTCTCACAGCGATTGATAAAGGTTACCCTACAGCATTCCAGATGCTTGAAGTGGGGTAAGAGGAAGCGAAGTAGGTATTGCACGCAGTTGTTGAGGTACTGGTCCTATTTGCCGATGGGATAATATTGAAGGTTGATGACCCATCATTAGTGGTTTTTGTGGAGTAATCCGTAGTGGTTGTTGGGCAAGAGGCATCATTGGGCTCATCGTGTAAAATGGAAGTGGAGCTAGGGATAGCAGTGGCGAATCCAGGAATGGAAGTCAACTAGGGTGGCTAGATTGTTGACCATTGACCTTCGATGGTCAATGGTCCTAATAGCAAGGTCATTTATTGATACTTCATTAAATGATATTAAAAATTCTTTAATTTATATGTAAATGCCCTAAAACATAAAAATCATGTACATATAAAAATATAATTCAATAAACCAAAAAATCACAAAATTTCCAATTTATCGTTTCTTACAAATATCAAATATTCACAAATTCCTCAAGTTTTTAGAAGATAACACTTTTTTATATTCTCATTTTCACAAACAGTTTGAATGCATCAATGAATTGATTCAAAATTAATTTTTCATACGTATTAATCCTATCCATTTCCACTGAAGATAAAATTTTATTTCCAATTTTTTTTTTCGATCACAATATCAAAATTGAATTTTCATGTTGTTAGGTTTCTAGTGTATTAGCAATTCTTTAGACAAATGGATTAATGTAAAAGAGTTGTAAAAGTCAAAAATCTTTTGGAGGTGCAATTATGAAGTCATGGACGATTTTTCAAAGATTGCTACGTTGTGATATCGTTTAGAAACACTTTTACATTGTCTTTGAGAGATCAAAGAACACAATTCAACCAGTGGAATCAATCATTGATTCTTTAGATTTGGCAACTTAATTTTGGGAAAACATCATATCTTTGTAATCCAAAACACTCGGCTTCCTTAAAGGGACTCACTCGTTGAGGATTAAGAGAGGTGGACTTCAAGATTAGGAAAGCACCAGAACATGTGGTTCTTAGAAATTCCACTAGGAAGAGGCAATCAATTTAAGATCAAGAGGCTGAAAAGGACAGCAAATCTTGTAGGCTGCAGGAGGTAGATTTGGAAGTCTAGTGGAGTGGTTAGACAGTATCTACGACAGTAGATCGTGAGATTGGAAGATTGCCAGTGGGTTTTAGAGTTTACATGAATTTTAATAGCTAGAACTAGATGGAGTTACTAATCTAGAATCGCACTGTAATCTTGATTGATTATATTGAAGGTAATTGACTTGGTTCCGGAGTTTTTCCCATATTAGGTTTCTCCATCAACAAATTGTGCATTGTTTACTGTTTTGCATATTATAATACAATCATGGCATTCAAACATAGGAAAAATGAACCTATATGTTTAATCATGTTAATAACTAATTAAAAGTTACTTGTTACTTTAATTAGTCAATTCTGTATGTAAGGTCAAATTAATAAATTGTCTGGAACATAAACTTGGTAATCTCAAAATCTTAAAGTAATGTGTAGCGTCCTAGACTTGTACATTCACACACATATACTAACTCATCACTATTAATTCATAGTTGAATTTTCATGTATCGAAATTTAGATGAAAAAGGAATAAGGAAAATGGAAAAAAATCCCTCTTATACTTGTCTCATCTTTGACAGAAAAATGCATCGAAAAACAAACAAGTACCTCAAAAATTTCAAATTCATAAATAAAGTTACAAAAACTTTTAGCAAAATGGATTATATTGATAATTTATCTGACAAAATGAACTAGAATGAAACTAAAAATAGAAAATGAAATCATTATCGAAAATTGAAAATTTGTATTTGAAAACTTTCATAAAAATCATTAAAAAATGAGCAACTATTCAATTTTGTAAAAATCTAAAAACATACTTGAATTGATTTAACTTGGATTCATTAGAAGATTTTAAAAAGAAAACGTCACCTTTAGGTTGGATATTCTATAATCTGTGCATTGCCTTAGAACCAAAATTAATGTTATAAACTAGAGAGAAAAAGAGAAAAAAAAATATATAAACCAAGAGCATTGTATATTTTATTAAGAACGAAAGTTCCATATTTATAGGGAAGAATTAGAGTTACAAGGGATATAACAGTCATAATGACTAGGCTACAGGGATAGGAAAGTCATTCATAAATATTACTGTATTTACAACACTCCCTTTGAATGATTATTTACACAATTACTATCTCATTGAAACATTATTTGGCAAAAATTCGATGGGATAAAAATATCAAAAATGAAAATGAGTAAAAATATAAAATGCATTCTCATTAAAATATTGTTAAGAAAATTTAGTGGAACACAATTTGATCGAAGAAAAAAGAGTACAACTATTCCCCTTGATTTCAAATTTTGTATCAAGCGATCTATCTCTTATATATCAATGTCTTTAATACTGATATCTTGTACGTTAATGTCTTCAAATAACACCATTTCATACAAAATATTTATCAACATTTGATGTAATGAAGGAAAAATAGTATATTATTTTTTGAGTAGGCTACAAAAATTGTCTCATTAAAAATCATGCCAGAAAAACATAATGGGACCAAACCTTAGTCAAGGAAAAAATAGTACAATGCATATTTACTTCCCCTCGTGATAATATCACTTGAATTATGCTTCACGCATATTATATCCTTTAGGGATAACATTAATGGTCATGCCAAATGAGGAGAGTATGACGTATTTCAAATTTCATACATCGTCAAGATAATATGATATGTACTCGTGATTTCATTCATTACGATCTTTGCGAAATTCACTATTTTGATAGTTGTGCAATATATATTACGATTTTCTTTTCACATAAGTATAATCCTTCAGATTTTCGGACCATATGTCTAGAGACTTTGGGTCTCTCTAGTAAATTCAATTTAGAATTGCATCCATTTTATTTGGCCAATCATCACTTTGATCAATATATTTCGACATATTTATTTTGATTTCTTGCTATATGATGTTGTACACCAAGTGCAAAACTGTGTGAATAACTTTTTCTTTTTCAATTCTATTTTTTTGACATAACTTATTAGGACTAGATACGGTCTGGTTCGGTTCTAATGAGAACTGAATCGGAGCCAAAATTTTTGGGTATTTTGTAAGTGGAAATCCAAATTTAATTATTTAACTATTTTCATTCGGTTCGGTTCGGTGCGGTTCCATTCGGTTCTCAGGTTCCGCATTATAATTAATTTTTTTAATAGTTACAAAGTTACATTAATTTCACTTATGATATGTTCAATCTTAAGTTTTATAAAATAACGTAGTCCAATCTTATATATTTTTTGCTTCTCTCTTTATTGAGTTCTTCATAGATTTGATTACTAAAATCACAGGAAGTGGAAGATAGCGAGCTCACAATAATTAATAGAGGCATTGTTGAGTTTCAATTCGATTTCTTTAGAACGGTAGAAACGACACTATTGTAGAGTAACATATTTGGATATAATTTAGGTCAATTTGATTAAGTTTGCTTTGAATTGAAAATTGGAAATAGGAAAATCATATATATATATATATATATATATTTTATTTTAGCTAAATTAACTAGTTAGCAAATTTATTTAGAAAAAATAAATAATTTTGCTTTTTAAAAAATAAATCAATTAAATTTTTTTGGAAAATTCAGTTCTTCGTTTCTTGATTTAAAATCGAGAATCGAATCGAACCCGTCAGTTCTTGATTCAAATATCCATTCGAGTATTTAACCTAAGAAGAACCGCTCGGTTCGGTTAGGGAGTTTTGTCCAGCCCTATAACTTATTGAGATATCTTAATTTTCATTATTTCAGATACCTGAACATTTTCTGTAGTTTTATAATTTATTATATCTAAAATCAAGAATATATGTCTCCTTAACGGACTGTCTTTACTAATTGCTTTAATTTTGTTTGAAGATTTTTATATTAGAATCGAATATCATTACTTTGAGCGTGCCATCAAATATCATATTAACTAATTGTCATCTAGGACATTAATTCGAGTTAGAGCATTTGACGTTGATGTGTGAGATATTATTGATCATTTTAGATAGTAAATGCATTTAAAAAAAATTATCTTTTGAACTTCTGGTTCGAATGATATTTTGTGAGGATTTAGATTATGATGTATTTATATATTATTTTCAACTTCTTAAATTATCCCCCTTATTCTTAGAGAATTGTCCAATCAAAGTTGATAATAAGCTAATTGCATTGTTAAATATCACATATTTGAGATAAGGGTTCAAATTATGCATTTCTTCTCCACATTCTTTACGTTTCATCTCACATATTAACATTCTTTATTGAATATCCATTTAATTTTTTAATTTCTCATCATTATTGACCAAGTGATGGTCCAACTGGTCATGCCAAACAATGAAATCAAATTGAATTTCTAGTTCAATATAAAATATAATTTAATTATTTAATTTTGAAGAATATGATTAAACATTATATAATTATATATCATTCAAGTAGTCAAACTAATAAATATCCTCATCAAATTAGTTATATGTGTTTTTTCAGGGATAAACACTAATTAAAATGATATATTTTTTGAAACGTGTACTACTTCAAGAGCATATTATATTCTACTATTGCTTCTTCGAGAGCAATAAAAAATTCAGTAATGAGTTTTTACAGATGTTGAGTATACTTCCTTTCTCTTTTATATTCTTATAAAGATTCAAAATAAAGTGAAAAAAGATAACTAGTTTTTTGGATTTGGGTTCAAACAGGGTTACACACATCTAATCCTGTTAAATTTACAGTTACATTATGGTGTCGAAACATATCTTTCTCGGATTTTGTTTTGAATATACTTGAAAACTTCCTGCCAGCCTTTCTCAGTTTACTTTGAGAAACGAATGTGATGGGTGTCATTGTTTACTTTTCTTCATACAAGTGACAACTATTAAGAAACATTTGTGCTTTTCTAATAATTTAACAGTGGGGAATTCTTCATTATTTGATCGGGTTGCACTGTGGAATACAATTTACAGATAAATCCAAAGGTTCGGAGTCCCCGATCAATCCAGAAGAATATCCAAATTTGTTTGAGGATTGGCAAATTGCACTTGCTATTGAATCCCGAGTCACTGAGAGGAGGTGTCTTTATATATCTTGGAGTTGATAAGCTACTTGTGAACAATACACCTGTTGACACATAAAAATTCAGCCCAAATCGAACAGCTCAAGGAGTGAAGCCCAATTGGAGAATCCCCAAATCAGATGGCCCAAAGAACGAAGCCCAATCGAACAAATCAAGATGAAGGCCCAAAAAAGGAGGCCCAAGAACGCGGTAACGCCATCGCCCAAGTTTGCAAGTCGCCTAGAATCTGAGCGAATGGAGTGTCATACAATCGCCCAGAGCTGCTACTCTCTTCTCGCCCAAACCTTCAAGTCGCCCAAGGTATTAACAAACATGACGCGTCGTGGTTATCAAGAAGTGCAGTTATCAAAGCAGTTATTAAAGTAGCCCTATCACGTTCCACGATTCAAGGAATTCAATTGAAAACATACCCTTCGATGAGATGACTAGGACCCAACAAAGGCATTTCCAACGAAACTACGGACGGATGATGAGGCAGCAACAAGGAATGTCACATCCTAAAGCGCCTACACTACTCAAGGTAGCCAATCAAAACGTCCTCAAAGGTAGTAAAGAAACCGGTACAGATGAATCAATGAAGGAACTGTCAGAAACCTTTTCTGGGAGATCAAAGTTTGAGAGGGACAAGAGGGATGAAGAAGATCCAGATCAGTCCCTTGCTATCCAATTCGTTACGTTGCCTCGTGTCGTGGCCAATAATTACCTACTGGCCAATGAATTCAAGAATAAGAAAAAGGAAGAAGAGAGGGAGGACAACGAAGGAGAAGCCTGCGTGTTGGTATGTGAAGAAGGCCAGACTTCTGGAGAGGCCTACAACGACGAGGAAGACGATGGGATGACGGACATTGAAGAAGAAATCGATCTAGAAGCAGAAAGGAAAAAGAGAGGAGTGTCGCACAATACTCTGTTTAAGCAACTACATCAAGAGGGAGTTCGCAAAGTAGACTTGTTGGGGGAGCCATCTGGGCGTCCTTTTGATTTCTACGTACTGTACGGGACACCCAAAAGGAAGAAGAGAGTGCCTCGTTCTGAAAAGTATAGGTCACCTCCAAGAATAATGCCCCCTCCCACAGGTTGGATAACTGATGAGGAAGCATTAGAAAAAAGTAAGAAGGAAGTTCAGGGATAGAGGATCAGTGTGACATACTGCACGTCGACTTATCACAGGGGGATAATTCGATAGAAAACAAGCAAGAGGTAGAAATAGAGGCTGCCGAAAAGGTTATTTTTAAATGGCCAGCCATGAAATTGACTAAACACTTGAGGCCGTTATACGTTAAAGCTCTAGTTAACGGCGTCCCAGTGGCAAAAGTGCTTGTCGACAATGGCGCAGCTATAAACACTATTCCATCTAGGATGATGAGAAAGTTCGCAAAAACAGAGGGTGACATGATTCCTACAGAAGTCATTCTCACTAGCTTCAATGGAGGAGCAACTTCAGCTAAGGGAGTTATGCCATTAGACATAACTATAGGTACGACTACTAGGATCACTGTCTTCTTTGTAATAGATGGTCCTACTAGTTACAACGTGCTCCTAGGAAGAGATTGGATACACGGAAGTCGCTATATACCCTCGTCGCTCCATCAATGCCTGATTTTTTGGAATGACAAAGGCGAAGCAGAGGTGGTACAAGCCGATCATAGGCCTTTTGTCACGGAAGCAAACTTGGTGGAAAAGTTCATGTACGAAGGAAACTATGGACCTGTCAGAGTAGTACAAGACGGGGAAGAAACTCAGGTTGTCGCGCAAAGCGAAAAACCATTCTTAGTGGACTCACTCACTGAGATGTTCAAACAGATGAGGCCAAATATAGTGGCCCTAGAAGAGCCAGTAATTGGCAAAAGAATAATTAAGGAGTCTTGAATGGACTTTAAGTTACAAAAGCAAATGGCCGACATTCAGGCCTTCAAAGCCAGACTGATGGCCTTCAATAAGGAATGCAATGACAAAGCAAAGGAAGAGACTGCCCTAAAAGCGCTGAAGGATAAGTTGGCAGTATTCGAGTTAGAGCAAAGCATTGGCCGAGAAGTCAACAAGGTGGACTGTTTGGAAGAGGAAGTACTTACAAAAGAACTGGACGACGAAGTGATGCGGATTGCCAAACCTGGATACGCTCAAGCACAAGACCCTC
Source organism: Olea europaea var. sylvestris (assembly GCF_002742605.1). NCBI lineage: Eukaryota > Viridiplantae > Streptophyta > Magnoliopsida > Lamiales > Oleaceae > Olea > Olea europaea. The sequence continues at coordinate 8,637,890 of NC_036240.1, forward strand.
TAATCAAAGTAAATATTGGCGATGAAGAAGAAGATCACCCAACGTTCATCAGCCAGATGCTCAACCAAGAGGTTAGTAACAAATTAATCGCTTTGTTAAAAGAGTACAAAGATTGTTTTGCTTGGGAATATGAACAAATGCCTGGTTTAGATAGAGACTTGGTGGAACATAGGTTACCAACTAAGCCTAATTTTAAACCTCATAGGCAACTCCTTAGGCATTTTGCTCCTAATGTATTCCTTGAGATTAAGAAAGAGATAGAGCGATTATTAAAAGCAGGTTTTATAAGAACAGCCAGATATGTTGAATGGTCGTCGAATATTGTGCCAGTAGTAAAAAAGAATGGTAAATTAAGGGTGTGTATAGACTTTAGGAATTTAAACATAGCTACACCCAAAGACGAGTATCCAATGCCTACGGTGGATTCTTTAGTAGATTCAACCGCCGGAAATGTCATGTATTCTTTCATGGATGGGTATTCAGGATACAATCAAATTTATATAGTTGAAGAAGACATACACAAAACTGCCTTTAGATGCCCTGGGTCTCTAGGATGTTTTGAATGGGTGGTTATGCCTTTCGGCCTAAAAAATGCAGGGGCAACTTATCAAAGGGCAATGAATTTAATCTTTCATGATATGATAGGAAAGTTTGTTGAGGTGTATGTAGACGACATAGTAGTCAAGTCTATTAAAGAAGAGGACCATTTCGAACAGTTAAGATGTTTGTTTGAACGAATGAGGCAATATAAGCTAAAGTTGAATCCCTTGAAGTGTGCATTTGGTGTTAATACAGGGAACTTTCTCGGTTTCTTAGTACACAAGAGAGGGATTGAACTTGATAAAATAAAAGCGAAGGCTATGTTAGAAGTCAAACCACCCAGCAACAAAAAGGAGTTACAAAGGTTTCTAGGCCAAGTAAATTTTTTAAGACGCTTTATTTCTAATTGTGCAGGGCAAACTAAAGTCTTTTCGCCTCTATTAAAGCTAAAAAATCAGGACGAATTCGTCTGGAAAGAAGAACATCAAAAGGCTTTTGAAAGCCTGAAGACATATCTATCAAGTCCACCAGTGTTGGTGTCACCAATCCAAGGACGGCCAATGAAAGTGTATGTATCGGCTGAAAAAGAATCAATAGCTGGAATGGTCGCACAGGAAGACCAATTTGGTGAAGAAAGGGCAATTTACTACTTAAGTAGACGGTTAACGAAATGTGAATGTAATTAATCTGCTGTTGAAAAATTGTCTTGCACAGTATTTCACATGTATAAAATTCAGGGCTTATTTACGGCCCGTAACCGTTTATTTAATTTCTAAAGTAAATTTAGTTAAGTATATGTTCTCGCGCCCTATTTTACACCAAAGGGTAGGCCTTTGGACACTAGCTTTATTAGAGTTCGAAATACAATATATACCTCAAAAGGCAGTCAAAAATCAGGTTTTGGCTAACTTTCTAGCCGATCATCCATGCCTTGACATGCCTGAAGAAATCGAATTAGAAATCAATTCGTTCGAATTAAAACCTTGGGTGTTGTATTTCGATGGGTCAAAAACCTCTAAAGGTTCAGGAGTAGGAGTAGCATTAATTAATCCTTTAGGGATTTGCTACAAGTTTGCATTCACCTTAGACAGAATGTGCACCAACAATCAGGCCGAATATGAAGCCTTAATTGTAGGCCTAGAACTAATGATAGATATGGGAGTAAGAAATATGATCGTTAGGGGCGATTCTCAATTGGTGGTACATCAATTGATCGGTGATTTCAAATGCCAAAGTGATTCCATTATAAGTCAATATGAGATCGCCCAAGAATTATTAGAGGAATTTGATCAAGTAGAACTTCAATGCGTTAATAGGATATATAACGACGTGGCAAATGAGTTAGCCCAAATGGCTTCAGGGTACTCGAAGGTCTTGAATTGGAAATCTATTTGTGAGTATGGAACCATATTGCCCGTAACTCAAAGAAGGGCGAGAAAATCGAACTTCACTGTATACAAGATGGAGATGCAGTGGATTGGAGAACAAAGATTAAAGGGTTCCTTAAAGAACCTAATGGAGGGATTAGTAGGAAAACAAAGCTATGTTTGCTGAATTACACACTAATAGATGAAGAGTTGTTTAAAAAATGCTCTGATGGTGTATTACTAAAGTGTGTAAGTTTACAAGAAGCCAAGACGATCATGGCTGAAGTGCACGAAGGGATATGTGGAGCTCATCAAGCTGGCCAAAGGATGAGATGGTTAATTATTAGGAGTGGATATTTTTTGCCAAAGATGGGAGAACTATGCATTCAGTATGCAAAAAGTTGTTTAGCAATGCCAAAAGCATGGTCCAATACAAAGGGCGCCAGCACGAGAGATGGCACCTATTATTAAACCTTGGCCGTTCAAAGGTTGGGCGATAGATCTGATAGGAAAGATCTACCCCCATCGTCCAAGCAACATACTTTTGTTATAGTTGCAACTGACTATTTCACCAAATGGGTAGAGGCGGTACCTTTGAAAGAGATCACCCAGAAAAATGTTATAGAGTTTATCCATGATCACATTATTTATAGGTTTGGAATTCCACAAACTTTAATGGTAGATCACGGAACATCTTTGAATGGGGATCAAGTGAACAAATTTTTGAGCGAGTTTGGAATTAAATTAGTAAACTCCACACCATACTACGCTCAATCCAACGGACAAGCGGAATCTTCTAATAAGATTCTAAAAAATATCATCAGAAAGATGATAGATGAAAACGCCAGAAATTGGCACGAATGTTTGAACAAGACCTTATGGACTTATAGAACATCACCTCGGTCAAGTACCAAAGTTACTCATTTCCAACTTGTTTATGGACAGGAGGCCGTTTTGCCTATGGAAATCAACGTGCAATCTATTCGAGTGTGCTTGCAACATAAGTTGAATGATGATGAGTATGCCGAATCACTAGTTCAAAATTTGTTGAGTTTAGACGAATTGAAGTTGGACGTCTTAGATAGGTTGCAAGTTCAAAAGCGAAGAATGGCTAAGTTTTATAATAAAAAAGTTATAGCCAAGTCGTTCAGCCTGGGTGAGCTAGTTTGGAAGACCATACTTCCTTTGGATAGCAAAGATCCAAAGTATGGGAAGTGGTCGTCCAATTGGGAAGGACCATACAAAATAAATAGTGTGCTGCCCAATAGGGCGTACCACTTGGAAGATTTAGACGACACTAAGCACGTAAGATTCATTAACGGCAAATATTTGAAAAAATATGTTCCTTCTTTATGGGAATGCGAACAGATAAAAACATAACCAAACATTTTGAACGATCAAAAGATAATAAGGTCAGAGCGAAATACGTTCGAATAAAGTTCTTTATTATCAAACGTTCATTACAAGAATACAAAAGATACAAATAATAGATGTGCTACAAAATACAACTAAAATAAGATGATCTCCCGGTTGATCACTGAGTAAGCTTCACACGGCCTTCCTAAATGCATTGCTGCAATGGTGGGATTGCCGAGTAAGAGGGTGTACTGGCCTCACCACCTTCCTAAATGCATCGCTGCAATGGCGAGCAAAGAGGCTGAGAAGCACTCTTAGCAGGCAAGCTGAGAAGCACTCTCAGCAAGCAAAGTGGCCCACAAGCAGCCCAAAAATTGCCTTCCATCATTGACTCCTTGTGAAGAATAAAGAGACGATGGGAAGAATTTTGCAGGAAAGAACTTCGCTGCTGGCCAGAAAATATTTCCTATACCTCCCATACCAAAGGTGACATCAAGGTAAATAGTAAAGTGGGCGGAATAAACAGTCCATTTTTGGATTAGATTGATCGTCAGAATGCCAAGAAATGGCAGCAAATTGGTTTCGAAGAAGAAAATGAAGAGATGAAGATAGAAGATGAAAAATACGAAGCATTTATAGGGGGTGAAGATGAAGAGACAGAATATGAACAGCCACATTTCTGTCTAATAAACGGAATTAAATAGCCCAAAGTCTTGGGAAAAGTGGTGGAAATATCAAAAGGAAATGGACAAGATTCTTAGTACAAAGCAGTTAAGTGCTTAAAGAATTAATGACTAAAAAATAAACGTCAAATAAATGCACAAGAAGTTAATGTTCATTAATGATGAACAAAGTTACAAAGGGAAAAATCGAATTACAAAAGAAAAAAGACATCGCATGTCTTAATTACAGTCTACCCCATATGGAACGAATTCGTTCCCTAAGTTTTTCCCAATCCTCGTTCTGTCGAGAGGAAGTAATGTTCAATTCAGCCGCGAGGTCATCATCATCAACTTCCAACTTCTTGTACTGCTCGACCAAGGACTTAGTTCGCTCAATTCCCTGGGAGGCGTTGCGCTTTTTAGCAGCCATCCTCGCCCTGCAGTTGTCCATTTTAGCTTGAAGTTCCCTCATTTGAGCAGCCAAGTTAACCATCAAAGAGTCTTCAATCATGACTTCGGAAGAGATTTCTTTCAACTCGTCCTCAGCCTTGTTAATCTCTACACGCAAAGACTCTTTCTCAGCTACGGCTCGAAGATATTGAGTACGCTTGGCCTTTAGTTCAGCATTCTTGGCCAGCATAGAAAGGACCTCGGAGTGGATGACCTTCAACGTCGCTTTAAAGTCGACAGAAAGATTGAGCGATGGAAGCGTCAGTGCTTGCTCCAACTTCGCACTCAAGTGCTCAAGTTCATCCTTGTGTCTGGCAGCACTAGCCCTTCCAATATCCATGTCCATGAAGGATACCAGGAACTTCAAATCTTCTTCTGAAGAAGCAGCAGGACAATCAGATGGAGCAGGGCGAGGCATCTGGACTTGCCCCCAGGAAGCGAACAAATCTTGGATAGAACGCACAATCCTGTCAGCATCCTGCAAAGGAAATTGCCAATATTAAAGATGCTCACTACAACGAACAGAATAGAAATAGAAGTGAAGCAAAGACTACCTCATCAACAATCGTAGAAGATGGCGCGCCCTCAACCAAGCTTGCCACCAACGACTCATCCATTCGTGAGGACTTCCCCCTGTCCGAGCGAGAAGATGTTGCCACAACGGGCGGACTCATAGGAGTATCTGCAAAGCTCAAGAGCAATAAATCAGAAACCAACAGCACGAGCAAAGGTAAGACATCAAAAGACTAAATTACCTTCTTCCTCGATGATTGGGGGGTTGACGTCCTGGCAAGAAGGTGGCTCATCCATGGGTTGTGATGAGGATCCAGGGACTGAAGATGTCTCTTTAAGCACGGCCCCCTCATCAACCGGTTTGGATGAAGTAGCCTCAGCAGAGGATGATGGAGCAGAAGCTGTCGATGTCAAAACCTTTAAAGGAGAGGCTGTACTTTTCTGAGAAATCCAAAAAATCATCAGAACACAGAAAAGTTTCAAGTGTGGAAAAGTATACTTGTAAGTAAACCAATTTAATTACCTTCCTCATGACAATAAGAGGGGCATCATCATCATCATCGACATCATCCTTCAGAATGGGAGACGCTGAGGCTGGCTGTTTGCGGCTTGGAGTACTCTTGGCCGTAGTAGGCTTGACAGGGAGGGAAGAAGATGGACGAGCAGATTGTTTAGTGCGACGAGAAGGAGAGGGGCTCCGAACAGACAAAGGAGTGACCAAAACAGGAGGAGGAGAAGAAATACTCGGTTGGTCTAATGAATGAAAGGCACGATTGGCATCAGTCGCAAATAATCTGCGCTTCACCGATGGCCAGAGTTGTTCAAAAAGAGGGTGAATGGCGTGGCTAGAATTGAAAGGGGCCAATGAAAAATGACTGGTTAAAAGGAGATTACGAGCATCTATAGCCTCTGCCTCCGCTTTAGTAATGGTATGAAAACGGTCAACTAAGTTCTTTGAATAGCAAGGAGGAACAGGCCAAGTTTGGCCAAAACCAAGCTGGCGAGCAAAAAATTGGGGAGCATAAATCTCTACCCCTGCCTTGGTATTAGTCCCAGTTAGAATATCATGAAATAGCTCCTTCCCGGTTAAAAACTGAATCCAAATGAACAGGGAGGTGCTCGCGCTATCTATGGTGAAAGGGGGATGTACATAGTTTGGAGTCAAAAAAGGAGGAAAAGGAAAAAAGGAAGAGACTGAATCCAAAGAATAAAAGAATGAAAAAATGTCCCTTCTGGACATATTTACAGGAGTTAAGGGCTCCATGGCTAGCCCATAACAGCTAGCAGAAGAGCGAGAAATGGATGGAGCACCCAGCGATGGAAAATAGGATCTCAACCGCAATTGAGTGAACCAAAGAGATCCACTGCCAGTGGGAGATGCACCATTCTTCAATTGAGCTTGAAGAGAGGCCATGCCTCTATAAAGGGCAGCCAAAAACAAAGAACATAAATTCAAAAGCCTGCCACGCGCCAATTCGTGCGCTATAGGTAAATAACTCAGAGAAGGCTTTATACTTGGCACGCACAAAACATATTTACAAAGCCAAACTAAAAGGAAGGCCACTCGCTCAGTATGGATAGGCTCAGCGCTCGAATGATTGTGGAGGGTCTGCAGGCTTGAATAAGAATCGGTGTAATTTTTACCAAACTTTGGGGCGCCACCAGAAACTAAGATACTAGGAAAAATGGTATCGCCCAAAGGTGACAGATTTACCAGGGCCCCAACATCCCTTAAGGTAATAGACATGGGGCCAAGAGGGAAAATAAAAGTGTTATACTCAGAAGACGAAAAACTTAAAGCAATTGAAAAGAGTGCTGAATCGAAAGTAGGGGGGCGGATAGAGATTTCCAACAAATCCGAAATCCTAGCGCTATCAAAAAGTGCCTTAGTAGGACCATGACCCACAAGGCGAGCATGCCACCTACGAAAAGCTACATCAGATTTAGGCCAAGTACGAATACCTCTTTCGCGAAGTGGCCCCAGCGGTGGAGAGTTCAGAAATGGAGGACCCTGAGTGCAAGGAAACAGCTGACCCACCGCCGCCTGTTCAACTGCCTCCGCATTGTTGAAGAAAGGACCCAAGTAAAACTCATTACGTCCAACGTTGGCAGGCGCGAGAAAACTTGGGGATATGTATGGGCGACTCAAAAGTCTCTGAAAGTCATCAAAACTAAAGGAATTGCTAGCTTGAGATTGTGAAGCAGCCATTTGAGAAGGAACGAAGCTTTGCAAGGTTACGTAGCAGGAAAGCAAAAGATGAACAGTGAATCGTGAAGGAGACGTAAAAACTATGAAGCGTAGTTTGATGGCAGTGAAATGGCGTGTTTGGGGTTTATAAGGGTTTGCAAAACGATGCACCTTTTCAAGTTATAGAAGGAAACAATGATTGAAATTCTTGGGAATTTCGAATGTTGCTGGAAACACAAAGTGAATATGGCAAAATTTAATAATTATTATTAATTCTGCCATATTGGGGGGTAATTGTTGACACATAAAAATTCAGCCCAAATCGAACAGTCCAAGGAGTGAAGCCCAATTGGAGAATCCCCAAATCAGATGGCCCAAAGAACGAAGCACAATCGAACAAATCAAGATGAAGGCCCAAAAAAGGAGGCCCAAGAACGCGGTAACGCCATCGCCCAAGTTTGCAAGTCGCCCAGAATTTGAGCGAATGGAGTGTCATACAATCGCCCAGAGCTGCTACTCTATTCTCGCCCAAACCTTCAAGTCGCCCAAGGTATTAACAAACATAATGCGTCGTGGTTATCAAGAAGTGCAGTTATCAAAGCAGTTATTAAAGCAGCCCTATCACGTTCCACGATTCAAGGAATTCAATCGAAAATGGTTGAACGATGAAGGGTGATGGCAGCAGTTAAAAGACGATTTTCATGACAAGGTGGCCATTACGAAGAAAGTGGGTAGTTATAGGACGATCAAGCAGTTTTCAGAGTAGTTGATCACAAAGAGATCGCCTATGAAATATAAAAGGGAGAAAGGACATAGAAGCAAAGGACCGAATCCAAAACTCGAACAGAGAATATGTAATTTTCATTTCCTTAATTTTTAGACTTAAACACTTTTCTTTCAGTAACTCGTGTGCTTGCGCCCCTTGGAGGCACATTGTTTTTCATTTCCAATTGTAAAGTCATCGCCAATAAAAGAACACCCCTTTTTGGGACTTTGTCTCAAGAGGTTTGTCCCTTACACAATCGTCTGATCCCTTTTAATTGTTAGCGACTAACCCGCGCGAAACAACACCCAAATTTGAAATCATTCCAGTTCATTTCTACAGCCTTTTATCTGATTTCCCAGATCATGTTCATTCCATTCAATTTAGTGTATTATTTTTCTTGACTTCTTTCTGAAATGTAGTTATCTTTTATACTAGCCGTCCTTGCATCATTTTCTAGAGGGTATGGGCATAACCTTTCTTGCTTTAGCTAATTTTTGAAGCATGGTCATGTTAGGACTCAACATTAAGTACTTCCAACTATTTTGCAGGGGTAGTTACCCCCAGCAGCTAAATATGTACAACATTCAGATAGATTAGTTGCACGCCTCGTGGAGTCTTTCAGAAACATGCAATTGAATGAAGAAGAACCACTGGTAAATGGAGGTTTGGATCATCAGGAATGCAAACGTTTTTGGCAGCTCTATGGAAAATTCTTTTCCCATTATTGATAAGATAACATTCATAAACACGACAAGACACCATAGAGCATGGCCTGCATTTAGTTTAGCTTTGTTTGATAGCTGTGAATTTTTTATGTTTCAATTCTGCGGAGCAGCATGTTAATTTCAAACTTGCAAAGAAACTCATTACCTATTTGATTTGTACTCTCTCTATGATACCAGACTTATATTACAAACTGTGTTTTTTAGACTTTGTATAGGTTTTCTTCTTGGATCTTTGTGCTGGTGCTCAATGTTTGTTTATCATAGGTCAAGACCGATACTTAAGGCATAGCTCGTGTCAAAGATTGCTGAAAAGATAATTAAGGAGGCCGATGGGGTGGTTTTACTCACTACTTAGTTTGTGGTTTTTTAATTTTAATTTTATTTTGGAAAATGTATTGGATTTTTAGGTGTTTTAGAATTTTGGATCTGGATTTTGTACGAATATTGTTACATTTTGGAGTTCATTTGATAATGATTATTGGAGTTATTTGATATAGTTATCTTCTATTATGTTTTGTGGTTGATTATGTAAATCACAGTACAAACAAATGTTGGAATTAATTGAATTTGTTTTGGGTTTAAAATATTAAATGTAACATTTAATGATGTGGGCCATTACAATTAATTTGGGTGAATTGGAAAAGTCTTCAATATAGGCCCATATGTTGATAAGCCCATTTTAAGTGTTTTTATATGGAAAGGAGTCCCGCATCGAAAGTTTACAAGAAAATAGTCTTGTTTATATAGTGGGTTGTGTGAATAATATATAATTTAATAAGTTACCTACCACTTGGCTAATTTTAGCTAGCCAAAGGCTAGCAAACTAGGCAAAGGCTAGTCACCACTAGAGTGGTGCTTCGCACCACTAGCACCGCTCCCCGGACCCGGTCCCGACACGCGCACGTTGCATTGGGCGCTTTAGAGGCGCACTTGGCACTTCGTACGTACGCATCGTCGTGAGAAGCTGGGGAGTCTTATAGTTTTCGGAAATGGACTCGTGGTTCGATGACATGGCAACGCAAGGCTCGGTGAGTTGGCATTCTAGGTGGCGCACGCGTGGTAGGTCGCGTCCCTTCATCCTTCGTGGCGGTTAGATGTACGCGTGGCATTCGCATGGCTGTGACTGTTCAGAAATTGGTGAATAGGCATGATGAATGGACACTTCACTTCATGGTTCAATCTGGGCCGTCAAATCATGAAAATAGTGCGATCCAATGGCTAAGACGAATCAGACCAAGTGGTGCACCAGTTCCTGAAATGTCACACACCTATTCCATGAGACACTTCAATCTCTATAAATAGAGAACTCCAGATTCGTTTTTGATACACCAAATCAATTACAAATTCAATTGATTTTTAAATTCTTCTCTCTCCATATTCTGCTCTAAAAAAAATCTCTTATGTTTTCGTGGTTATTCGTTCGAGTACGATTTTTCATTGGTTCGACCAACAAGATTGGTATTGTGTAGTATCGACTTTGGAAGGAGCTTTGTATCTTGGGAGATAGACGTCCATAATCCCGTTTGCACTTCATTGGGGGGGCGAAATCTGTTTTAAGGAAATTTGCTTTGGCATACCTTGCTTCATCTACTTTTCTATTTTTTTTCTGCTTATTTTATTTGTTCTTTTGATTGCGTTAGTCGAATTACCGACAACAATCTTAAGACTGATATTTATTTTCTCATTTCTTCTACATTTCTATTATTGATTATTTTCTGTAATTGTGGTTTTACAGAAAATGGCCAGTACATCAGATAATAATACTAGCGCTGTGATTGGTACCGTTGAAAGCAATACTAATGTTGTGATTGCGCCAAATTCTGGTTCCAATCAATTTGTCATGCCACCAGCTTCACAATATGAGAAATCGGAAAAGTTCAATGGCACGGATTTCAAACGTTGGCAACAGAAGATGCTATTCTATTTGACAACATTGAACTTAGTAAAATTTCTGTGTGAAGAATGTCCTGCACAAACATCGAAGAATGCTACTGATACAAATACTCAGTTAGCTGTTGAAGCGTGGAAACATGCGGATTTCTTATGCCGTAATTACATTCTCAATGGACTAGATAACACTTTATATAGTGTGTATTGTAATTACAAGACGGCTAAAGAACTGTGGGGGTCTCTTGACAAAAAATACAAAACCGAAGATGCCGGAACGAAGAAATTCATTGTCGGCAAATTTCTAGATTTTAAGATGACTGATTCAAAGACAGTTATGAGTCAGGTTCAAGAGATACAAGTTCTACTTCACGATATTGAAGCTGAAGGTATGACTTTGAGTGAATCTTTTCAAATTGCTGCTATGATCGAGAAACTACCTCCACTATGGAAAGATTTCAAAAATTATCTCAAGCATAAACGCAAAGAGATGACGATGGAGGATCTAATTGTTCGACTTCGCATTGAAGAAGACAACCGGGCTGTAGAAAAGAAGAATAATGTCCATAACATGGAAGCAAAGGCTAACATGGTGGAAGACTCGGGGTCTAAGAATAAGAAAAGGAAGCGTTCTGGCTCATCTATGGACAAAGAAAAAGTCAACAATGCAAAACGGTTCAAAGGCAACTGTTATACTTGCGAGAAGCCGGGACGTCGGGCTAAAGACTGTCGAAGCAAAAAGAAGGATACACAGAAAAAGAAACTGCCTCAAGCCAATATAACCGAAGTGGATAAAATTTCTACGGATGTTGGAGACATGAACCTATCTACTGTTGTTTCTGAAGTTAATTTGGTATCTAATGCCAAGGATTGGTGGTTGGACATAGGAGCCACTCGTCACATTTGTGCAGATAAGGGTCTATTCGCTGAATATAAGACCTTGAATCATAATGAGTGTCTTTACATGGGAAATTCTACAACATTCAATATTGAAGGGATTGGAAAGGTTATTCTGAAATTCACATCGGGGAAGGAACTGACGCTTAATGAAGTTGTACATGTCCCAGATATCAGAAAGAATTTGATTTCAGGAGCTATTCTGAGTAAGAAAGGATTTAAAATGGTGTTTGAATCTGATAGAGGGGGGCATGTATGTTGGGAAGGGTTATTTACTTGATAGTCTATTTAAGGCCAATGCTGTTGTAGTGGACAAAAAATCCACATATTTGTATCCACAAGTTATCAATAAAACTAATGCTTCTGTTTACTTGCTTGAATCTTCGAATTTATGGCATAGTAGATTAGGACATGTAAATCGTGCTTCCTTAAGAAAACTTTTAGGTTTAGGTCTTATACCTAAACTCGACTCCGAAGATAAACATAAATGTGAAATTTGTGTTGAAGCAAAATTTGCTAAAAAACCTTTTAACACAATTGAAAGGAGTAGTGAACCATTGTGTTTAATACACAGCGATATTTGTGATCTAAAATTTGTTCAGACTCGAGGTGGTAAAAAATATTTTATCACGTTTATAGATGATCACAGTAGATATTGCCAAGTTTATTTATTAAGTAGCAAAGACGAAGCATTGAATGCATTTGTTACTTACAAAAACGAAGTTGAAAATCAACTTGGAAAAATAATTAAGGTATTAAGATCCAATAGAGGTGGTGAATATGATTCGTCTATGTTTGATGAATTATGTGCTAAGTTTGGTATTATTCACCAAACAATAGCCCCGTATACTTCGTAGCAAAATGGGATTGCTGAGAGGAAAAATAGAACTCTAAAAGATATGGTTAATGCTATGCTTATAAGTTCTGGATTACCACAAAACTTGTGGGGGGAAGCAGTGCTAACTGTTAACTTTATTCTAAATAGAGTTCCCCATAAGAAAATCGGTTCGATACCTTATGAGTTATGGAAAGGTAGAATGCCTTCCTATAAATACTTAAAAGTGTGGGGATGCCTAGCTAAAGTGGTTATTCCACCTCCCAAAAGAATTAAGTTAGGTCCTAAAACTATTGATTGCATTTTTATCGGATATGTAATAAATAGTAGTGCGTACAGATTTCTTGTACATAAATCTGATATAAGTGACATTCATGTCAATACAATTTTTGAATCTCGAGATGCTGAATTCTTTGAAGATGTGTTCTCTAATAAAAGAGATATTCGTGAGAATACTCAAAAGAGAACACGAGATAATGCTATTGAAAACAATATAGAACCTGAATCAAGAAGGAGTAAAAGAGCAAAGGTCGCTAAATCCTTTGGTCCAGACTTTATTTCTTTCGTAATTGAGAAAGAGCCCCAAACATTTAAAGAAGCTGTGACTAGTCCAGAATCCGTATTCTGGAAGGAAGCTATAAATAGTGAAATTGAATCTATTATGAATAATAATACTTGGCAATTGGTTAATCTTCCTAAAAGAACTAAACCAATAGGATGCAAATGGATCTTTAAAAGAAAGTTAAGATCTGATGGTTCAATAGACAAATACAAGGCTCGACTGGTTGCAAAAGGATATCGTCAGAAAGAAGGAATTGATTTCTTTGACACATATTCTCCAGTAACAAGAATTACTTCTATTCGGGTTTTAATTGCTACTGCAGCCTTGTACAACTTACAAATACATCAAATGGATCTTAAGACTGCATTCCTGAATGGTGATTTAAACGAAGAAGTATATATGGAACAGCCAGAAGGTTTCATAGTGAAAGGACAAGAAAACAAAGTTTGCAAACTAGTTAAGTCCTTATACGGTTTGAAGCAAGCTCCTAAACAATGGCACGAAAAGTTTGACAGCGTCATGATTAGGAATGAATACATCATAAATGGATGTGACAAATGTGTATATTCGAAAAAATTCGAAAAGGCATACATACTCGTATGTTTGTATGTTGATGACATGCTTATATTAGGGACTAATATAGAAGTCATCAATAGAACAAAGAATATACTTACCAATAACTTTGACATGAAAGATATGGGTGAAGCAGACGTGATTCTAGGAATAAAGATATCTAGAACATCAAATGGAATAGTCTTATCTCAAACCCATTATGTTGATAAAATAATTGAGAGATTTAAGACTCATAATATTAAAGAGACTAGTAACTCATTTCTTCCACATATAGTTCTTCACAAGAATAGTGGAAATGGGAAACAGCAGTTAGAATTTCCCAAATTATTGGTAGTTTAATGTACATGATGAATTGTACTAGACCTGATATAGCTTACGCGGTAAGTAAGCTGAGTCGTTACACAAGTAACCCAAGTAATCAACATTGGGATGCATTACTTAGAGTTTTGGGATACTTGAAACGGACGAGAGAGTATTCATTACATTATGGAAAATATCCTCCAGTAATTGAAGGATATAGTGATGCCAATTGGATATCAGATACAGACGAGTCAAAGTCTACCAGTGGTTATGTATTTACTCTTGGTGGTGGCGCTATATCATGGAAATCTTCTAAGCAAACGTGTATAGCTCGATCTACTATGGAATTTGAGTTTATTGCTTTAGACAAAGCAGGAGAAGAAGTAGAATGGTTAAGACATTTCATAGAAGATATTCCTATATGGCCAAAGCCTGTACCGGCTATCTGTATTCATTGTGATAACCAGGCCAAAAGTGCTGACTGTGAAGTGTATTAAGGATAAGCTTTGCTTTTAATGATGACTATAAATGGTACAAGTAATTACAGTAGGGTACTCTTTATAGTGCATCACCTATGTTAGTGCGAACTTGGCCGGTTCTATGAGAATTTACTTAGGCGAATTCTCTAAAGCACTCGCAGAACCCAAGTAGTTCAGGGCCGAAATAATGAACACAATAGAGAACCAAGTTTGATATGAGAGATAATGTGTTTGGTCTGTTGTCTGAGTTTGCAATAACGGCTGACGGTTCAAAACGTTGAGTTCACTGATTAGCCAAGTGAGTTCGATAGATTCTTACTAAAGAAGGTTCAAAGCGAAAGCTACCTATCTTGATGCGTTATCTTTCAGATAGTACTCTTCTTCCATCTTCCTTGATTTGAGTTGACTTCTTCCATTCATGTGGGGGATTGTTGGAATTAATTGAATTTGTTTTGGGTTTAAAATATTAAATGTAACATTTAATGATATGGGCCATTACAATTAATTTGGGTGAATTGCAAAAGTCTTCAATATAGGCCCATATGTTGATAAGCCCATTTTAAGTGTTTTTATATGGAAAGGAGTCCCACATCGAAAGTTTACAAGAAAATAGTCTTGTTTATATAGTGGGTTGTGTGAATAATATATAATTTAATAAGTTACCTATCACTTGGCTAATTTTAGCTAGCCAAAGGCTAGTCACCACTAGAGTGGTGCTTCGCACCACTAGCACCGCTCCCCGGACCCGGTCCCGGCACACGCACGTCGCATTGGGCTCTTTAGAGGCGCACTTGGCACTTCGCACGTACGCATCGTCGTGAGAAGCTGGGGAGTCTTATAGTTTTCGGAAATGGACTCGTGGTTCGATGACATGGCAACGCAAGGCTCAGTGAGTTGGCATTCTAGGTGGCGCACGCGTGGTAGGTCGCGTCCCTTCGTCCTTCGTGGCGGTTAGATGTACGCGTGGCATCCGCATGGCTGTGACTGTTCAGAAATTGGTGAATAGGCATGATGAATGGACACTTCACTTCATGGTTCAATCTGGACCGTCAGATCATGAAAATAGTGCGATCCAATGGCTAAGACGAATCAGACCAAGTGGTGCACCAGTTCCTAAAATGTCACACACCTATTCCATGAGACACTTCAATCTCTATAAATAGAGAACTCCAGATTCGTTTTTGATACACCAAATCAATTACAAATTCAATTGATTTCTAAATTCTTCTTTCTCCATATTCTGCTCTAAAAAAAAATCTCTTATATTTTCGTGGTTATTCGGTTCGAATACGATTTTTCATTGGTTCGACCGACAAGATTGGTATTGTGCAGTATCGACTTTGGAAGGAGCGTTGTATCTTGGGAGATAGACGTCCATAATCCCGTTTGCACTTCATTGGGGGGCGAAATCTGTTTTAAGGAAATTTGCTTTGGCATACCTCGCTTCATCTACTTTTCTATTTTTTTTCTGCTTATTTTATTTGTTCTTTTGATTGCGTTAGTCGAATAACCGACAACACAAATAAAATGAAAATTGAAAAACAAATGTAAAATGACCTACGGCAACGATAAAAAAAGTAGCAAAAAATAAGGACAAAATCATAGATAACGCCTAAAAAAACGTTGCAAAAACGTTATTCGTAACATGAAAAAAAGATATTGTAAAAAGGTTATTGGCAACATGAAAAAAATATTGCAAAAACGTTTTTCACAACGTGAAAAAATGCTACAAAATTTTTTTTCACAACATGAAAAAAAGCATTGCCATATCCTTTACTTTATGACAACATTGAGGTTTGCAACATACAGTAAAACGCTGCAAAAGGCTCTTCGCAACACTTTCTGGCAATTTTTGTTGTAACGTCAGGAGCAAGTAAAATTAAACTAGAACATTAATAATAGCGTAATACTTTAGGAGCAACAATAATTTATAAGAGATGGATATACAAATACAAAATTCATAAATTATACTAGTATTAAAAGGAACAATAACGAGGTAATTAAACAAGAAGCAACAAAAAAAAATTATTACGGTATTGGATATGCATAATTATGATTGCTTATTCTACTCTATGATGATTGGACATGCACAACTTGGTGATTGGATTTCAAAAATTTGGACACAGAAAACTGGGCAGTAACCATTTGCTATGCTGCAATGAAAATTAACTGGGCAAAAATCAATCAATGAAAATTAATTATTTGTGTCAACAGCAATTAAAAAAATAATAATAATAACGTATATGATTTGAGATTATCTATAGACTACCTTCAAAATAATATGTTATAATTTTTAGAGAATCATGTTGATAACATATTATAATCTAGAGAGAAAAAGAAAGAACAAAATAGAGAAGCAATAGAATTGTATGTTCTACTAAGAATCAGAGCCTCATATTTAAAGGAAAGAATTATGGATTACAAGGGATATAATAATCATAATGACTAGGGCTGAAGGGATTTAAAAGTTATTAATAAATACTACTATATTTACAATAAATAATATGATTTATAATTATTTATTCTTTTTATAACGATTCATCAAAAAGTCCTTACTCTTTAGTGTATTCGTGCAATTTCCCCCAGAAAAAAAAGGCTCAACTAAAGAAAAGGTCCAGAATCTTACAAAAAAATAATAATAATAATAATAATAAAAATAAATAAATAAAAGGCCCAACTTGAGTTTCCTACTTCGCGTTCTCCTTCCTCATTCTTCTTTCTTCTGTGTCTTCACAACAGCAAGTCTTAACTTTAGTTTCCTCCCGCACGGCCATGGGCGGATCCACAAAATTTTTGGTTTTTTTTTTATTATTATTAGAAGATAGTTGTTTCAACCTATTTACGACCTACTTTAATACATGTCACATGAAGTCGAAACATCGCATTTCTAATATCATTTCAAAGTGCTTATGGTCTAATTTTTTGCTCCTTAATGGCATGCGAAATGATCAACCATAGTAAAAGTTACGATGCATCAAAATAGGTCGTTACAAATTAGTATTTTGAAATTTCGATAATATACAAACTTTTAAATTTTGTCAATGATCATATACTATCCGAATCTACAAATCACCACATCATCTTGAAGCTCGTTTCGAGAACTACATTGTAATCATATCGAATGGTTCAAACGAATATTGAAAATAATTATATATGCACCAAATATACGTACTAAAAGAGGCGTTTAATTCGTCTTTTCTACAAAAAAATTCAATTATTTTATTAGCATTTATTATTTTTGCACAATAAAATCTTCAATACAATTTACATCATTGTATTAGAAAATTGTATATGGAAATTGACGTAAAGATTTTAAAATCGTTATGGATTAAATGTAATTTGAATTACTTTCAAATTACTTTTGCGTTAAACTTAAATTTCATTTACTTCCTAAATTAAAAGTGGATTTTATTTCAATTCATTTACTTCCTACATCCAATTTGATTTACTCATTATTAGCTCAATATCTATAGATGAAATGGTAAACAAAACTTTACATGTAGCAAAATTCATTTAAAAATATTGATATGATATAATTATAAAACATTTTCAAGGCATCAAAATGCGTATAAACTTATTTTCATTAATACTATATTGCTTTAAAAATTACACATTAATTTTTGACCCCAAAACCAAAAAAGTCCGGTCCGTCCCTGTACCTATAAATTTCGACAAAGATAGCAAAGCAGTCGCACCACCTCGTTGGATGCTGCTTCGCTACGTATTTCTTCTTAAATTTGGTTAACAGGCTGGGCTTGTCAAATAAATTTTTTTAACCAAATCTTCTTCATAACAAAATGAACTCTTTATAAATAAAAATTAAAACTTAGACCACCAGAAATATTTTGATGGACAAAAATCCATCAGAAATTGTACAGTAGATCGGTCAATCAGCTCGAGATTGTTCAGTTCAATCTGAATTTGTTGATTGTTTTAGCCCTTATAGTATTTATCTTTTAAGATTCGAACCTAGTGCCAAGTCCAAAAACAACATAAATGTGTAATATAGAAAAGGATCTATAGCATACGCAATTCGGAAATTAAAAATGCCATAAAGGCCAAGAGATCTTTAGTACGCAGTAAAAATTATACTGTGACACACACTTTTACTATGAGTCATTATAGCTTATTCTTGATGTCATGATAACACGCAGCATTAGGATCAATGATTTCCAATTCCATCACCATAATCACCACCTTTTCCAATTCTGCCACCAAAACCATCACCGCCAGGGCCACCGTAACCTCCACTAGGGCCACCATCCCCATTTTCACCAATGACATGTCCACCTCCATATCCACCACCACAAGGGCTGCCAACACCGCCACCCTTTCCACCAATGACATGTCCACTTCCAAATCCACCACCAGGGCCACCAAAACCACTTATCTTTACACCAATGCCATGTCCACCTCCATATCCACCACCAGGGCCGCTGAAAATGCCACCAGAGCCACCCAAACCACAACCACAGCCAATCCGCCTCCAGGGCCATATCTGCCAAAACCACCACCAAGGCCACCTAAACCACATCCATGGTCCAATCCGCCTCTATGGCCATATCCACCAACAAAGCCGAACCCTCCAGGTTCATCAAAACTACCACCACGGCCTCTCAAACCACCACCAGGACCAAATCCTCTTCCAGGCCCATATTCCACCATTAGGGCTAAACCCACCTACCAGTGCCGTATCTGTGTTTCGCGGGGCCTAAGGCAAGATTCAGAATTTGGGCCGCTACTTCATAGCAAACAATGATTTTTTTTTTTCATATTATTTATAAGAGTTTGAAGGAACTAAATTTTTAACATAAAATCCATAACAAAGCAACAAATAAAAATGAAATTCAAAATATTTATATTATAATCAAATAGCAATACAAAGATGTATAAGAAAATGTTCTAAACGATCACTTAAATACAACTCGTCTTGCGGTTTTTGAGGCAAAAATATCAATCAATTTTGTATAGTCGAGTTGTTCAACCATTTCTTTTTCAATGGACAACAAAGCTAATTCATTCAATCTTTGCTGTGATATGGTTGATCGAATATAAGTCTTGATCAATTTCAATTTGGAGAAACTTCTTTCTGCTGATGTAACTGTAACCGGTATAGTGAGCAAAATCTTGTAAGCAATGCAAGCATTCGGAAAACAACCATGCATTTTCTTCAAGTAATTTAGCACATCAATTGCTCTTTTTGTTTCTCCAGGTAAATAGCAATTCAAAACTAACAACTCCGTACATAAGTCATCACCAATAATGTCTGAATGTCCATTATGGCTCAAATACTACTCAAGATTCTTACAAGATTTCAACAAATTGTTAACATCCATACTCTTTAACCTCTCCGAATTAAACAAAAATCCAAATGTCTCTTCATAATGTTTAAATTATTCAAATCGAGTTTGAAGTGAAGATCGAGCTTGGTCAATTATAAAGAGAAAATAATCAACTCGAAAAGATTCTTCAGCTGATAGTGTTACCTCTTCACTACCACTTTCATCAAACTGCATCTTCCTTCGAATATTACGTTTCTCTCGAAAAACAGCTTCAATTCTCATTTCAACTGCTATTTGTTTAGCTTCATCCATGGCATTGGCAAATCCAGATTCTCTATAATTTTTGAGAAACAAAATAAGTGCTTCTAAAAGCTTGATGGCCTCATCAATATCAATATTTTCTGCTTGAAAAAATTTACTCACAGTATTGAAAGCGTGCAACAACTTATACCAAATGACCATACCAAGTAAGAACTCAAAATTTTCAAGTTCATATGTTGCTAATGACTTAGCTTCACTCTTTGTTTTAGGATCTTCAGCAATGTTTGCCAAGTCAAGTAAAACGTCTCTTATTTGTACAGATTGCTCTTTTATAGACTTGACACTTTCCACATGACTTTCCCAACGTGTTTGGGACAATGGCTTAAGTGTTAGACCTTCAACCTTATCTTTAAAAATTTTCCATCGTTTGGGAGAAGAAGAGAACACTGTATAAATGCGTTGTATCACTCCAAAGAAGGACATAGCTTTAGAACAACAATTTGCCATGTCACATAATGCTAGATTTAGGCTATGACAACCACTTGGAGTATAGAAAGCTCTAGGATTTATTTCAAGTAACCTTTTTTGTACACCTTTATGTCTCCTGCTCATGTTAGCTCCATTATCATACCCTTGACCTCTTATATTGTCAACATCAAGCTCAAGATTCGTTAACACATTTGTAAGTTCAGTGAAAAGTCCCAGTCTTGATGTATCATCCACTTTCAAAAATTCAATCCAATATTCTTGTACCATCGAAGAGTCCATTGATTCATCCACACATCGTATTACTAAAGACATTTGCTCCTCATGACTCGTATCTGGAGTACAATCAAGTATAACAGAAAAATATTTTGCATGTTTTACTTTTGTGACAATTGCACTTCTCACCTCGCCTGCCAAAGTTTGTATCAATTCATTTTGAATTTTAGGACCAAGATATGTATACTGAATCTCACGAGCTTGAGCACGTCGAATGTGTTCTCTTATTATTGGATCAAATTCAGCAACCATTTCTATCATTTGCAAAAAAAGTCCATTGTTCTCCACGTAAAGTTGCTCACAATCTCCGCGAAATGCCAAAGTATTTTTAGCAAGTCATTTAACAATAGCAATTATCCTCGTTAGTACTTGTCTCCAATGCTCTCTTTCTTTGTTGATGGCCAATTGTATGCTTTTATCAATTGTATGCTTTGTTTGAAGCCTATTTTCTAGTTCCATCTAACAAGTCATGCAGCCTATGTGCTCCTTAGACACTTCATGATTTGTAAGGCGAGGATGCATATTATGCCAATCTTTATATCCCTCGTTACCCAATTAACTAATACTTTTCATTGTTCTTTCTGTTTTAAACAACTTGCAGCAAAAACAAAATATCTTGTCTAAAGAAATGGAATACACTAACCATCTTCTATCAGTTATTTGCCCATTTGTAAGTAGCCGCTTATAGTGTGACGATTCAAAATGTCTACCTTGACTATCTTGGGGAAACAAAATGCCATCAACTCTTTTTGGACCTATTTCAATTAAAAAGTCCATCGTCTTTTGATCAATGTGGATGTCCTTCCAATTTTCGGGATCTTCAAAATTCAAAGAAAAGCAATTCTCTTGATTTAAATCTTCACGTTGAATATTATCTGCCTCATTTTGCTTTGATTCATCCACATTGGCAGGTTCAATCATTTCCTCGTTCTCTTTCCGTTCATCCACATTGTCATTATCATTTTGATTCTGTTGTTCCTCAATCAATAAATTTTCTGGTGTTCCTTCCTTCTCTTTTTGTTTCTTGTTATTAAAGTACTTCTCCATATCTCTAGTCTGGCTTCGAATTAATGCCTCTACTCTTTCTCTCTTTTTCTTTTTTTGAGCTCCAGATGCATATTTAGGAGCCATGGTATTTGATTCAAGTCACTCAACAACTATCAATAACCTGCAAGGATCCCAAAGTGGTCCAAAAATATTAGTACATTAATATTGTGTATTGTGATTATTAAACTAGAGTTCAACCAAAAATTCAGATTTATTACAGATTTATTACAATTTGTGAAGAAGAAAAAATCTACACAGATAAGTAATATTTAAAATTAAAATAGCAAATCCCTAACAAGTTCAGTGGAAGAAGCATTTTCCTTAGAAAATCCTACTTGACTAATAAATATTGTTAAACAATATCATTCTCAAGCTACTAAACAAATTAAGAATAGAAAAATTAAAGCAAACTATTAATTTTTGATGTCTAATCATGTCTTTACTCTTGATTAGTTAATTAATCTTCTAGACTTTGAATGAGTGGATGTGGGGAAAATAGGCCCCTTTGAAAATGGAATGAGGCAAGATATTCTACATTTCTACCCTTCCCAAATATGAAAAATCCAGTTACAAATCATGCCATCTGAATTTGCCCCACCAAGATACGAGTCAGGGCTTCTCCAGTTCTCCAAACCCGACCCGACCCAACTCAACAAACTTATTATCACACTATCAGTCTATCACAGCCTAGTAGCCTACGAGGAAAGGAACGCGAAAGCAAAAACTAAAGGTTCAGTTGAAACAAAAGAGCATGTTTGGCTAAGCTTATAATTTACTTATAAGCTTCATTTTCTCTTAATGCATAGCATATTAGCATTACTCATATGAATTGATGAAGATGAGAAAATAAAAAAGAGTTGTTTCAGCAAGCGCAAGCGCAGGCACAGCCGCACAGGCAAAGTCGCAAATCACAATGTGAAATAAATTAAATAATTACAAGTAACTGCCGGTAGAAAGGGTTAACAGGTTAAGGGTTGTTGATTTTCTGAAATCATTGGCGAGAAGAGAGCCGTGCCTCATGCCTGTAGCCGCCGCCCGGTTGCCCCCGCCTTTGCACTTTCCTCTTTTAGAAGGGTTTTGATTTTTGAATTTTGTAGGGTAAGTAGTGGTCTCCAGGTCTGGTCTCCCATCTCTATTAAAAATAAGAATAAAAAAAAATGAAAGGGGAAAATTTTGGGCCCCCTAAAAACCTGGGCCTAAGGTGGAGGCCTCTTGGGCCTCTCATCAGGTCCGGCACTGCCACCTACTTTGCCACTTGTCACAAGCTTTTCTTCATCATTCAAGTTTCTGGCGACAACCCCACAAACTATATCAGAAAAACAAAGAAATAACAAGTTAACAACACACCAACTTTCATTGCAATAATTAATTTTATAACTACTTTAAGAGGAAAGAACATCATGCAGGATGGGTTTATATACTATTGTTGACACATAAAAATTCAGCCCAAATCGAATGGCCCAAGGAATGAAACCCAATTGGAGGATCCCCAAATCAGACAGCCCAAAGAATGAAGCCCAATTAGACAATTCAGGATGAAGGCCCAAATAGGGAGGCCAGCGAACGCGGTAACACCATCGCCCAAACTTGCAAGTTGCCCAGGATCTGAGCGAATGGAATGCCATGCAGTCGTCCAGAGCTGCTACTCTATTCTCGCCCAAACCTTCGAGTCGCCCAAGGTCTTAGCAAACATGATGTGTTATGGTTATCTAGAAGCGCAATTATCAAAGTAGTTATTAAGCAGCCCTATCACGTTCCACGATTCAAGGAATTGAAAATGGTTGAACGACAAAGAGTAATGACAGCAGTTAAAAAAGGTAGTTCCATGACAAGTTGGCCATTACGAGGAAAGTGGGCAGTTATAGGACGATCAAGCAGTTTTTAGGCGTTTGATCACAAGGAAATCATCCAGGGAGTATAAAAGGAAGAAAAGACATAGAGCAAAGGATCCCGAATAAAAAACTCTCGAACAGAGAACATGTAATTTTAAATTTCTTAGTTTAGATTTAAACACTTCTTTCAGTAACTTGTGTGCTTACGCCCTTTGGAGGCATTTTGTTTTTACTTTCTGATTGTAAAGACATTGCTAATAAAGAACACCCCTTTTTGGGACTTTGTCTCAAGAGGTTTGTCCCTTACACAATTGTCTGATCCCTTTTTAATTGTTAGCGACTAACTCGCGCGAAACAATTTGGCATGCCAAGTGGGAGAGTGGTGTTTGGTGTTGAAAATACAAAAGGTGAAACAATATGTCTCAAAGATCCGATAAGGAAGCAGCAAGTCAGGGAGGAGTCCAGTTTGTGATCGAGCGATATAAGGAGCAGCATGCCTCTCCACGAACAGATGGATAGAATCAGAGCAATAACAGTCGTTACGAACCAATGACAGAGTTGAGTCCTCTAACTATGCGTGCACTACTTGGAGAACTCACACAAGATGTCCTTGAACAGGTAAATCTTCGAAGTATTTATAATATGGAAAGATTTACCCAAAATGGGAATGCACATTATGACAATATGGCCAAACAACTAAACACTTTGAACGAGACAATAAATAAGTTAGTAGGCCAAATATGTCAACCGGTTATGCCTCTTGCAAATCACTTTCAAACTAGGACAATTGTGGGACATAATCCCTCAGTCCTAAATCCGAATCAAGGGATAGAACCACTTTCTGGTCCCTCTACTTCAAACTAAGGGGGTGGTGCAGTGCCAAATCAGAACAATGGTAGTGGTACGCCTAACTTGGGAGGTAATCCAAATGTAAGAGATAATGTCCTAAACAATGGACAGAATACCTCACGTGTTAATGAGGGAATAGATGTTCAGGCTAATGGTAATGGCCCTAATCATGGTAACTTTGTTGCCAATCAAGGACCAAACGTCAGGCCTCATACAAATCAACCGGTTAACCAACTTGTAGGAATTCCATATGACCCCAACGTCATGTTGAGGAATCAGATTATGGAAATCGTACAGGATCAGATGGCTTTTGGGGTACGTCTTGTCATTAGGCCGACTTACACAAAGTCATATCCTAATTGGGTAGACCAAGCATATCCATGGCCTAGAGGATATAAAGTGCCAGAATTCTCACTGTTTACCGGTTTAGGAGAGGTGTCTACTCTAGAACACATAGGGTGATTCACATTGCAAAGTGGTGATGTAACTGATTACCATAAAATGAGGTTTTTCCCTAGTTCATTAACAGGAGTAGCTTTCTCCTGGTTCATCAACTTGCCAGCGAACTCTGTTCAAACATGGAAACAATTGGAACAATTATTCCATGCTCAATTTTATAAAACTGAATTTGAAGTCACTTTGGCTGATTTGGCGAATCTACGTCAAATCCCAAACGAATGGGCAGAAAGTTTTCTCCAAAGGTTCAAGACAACAAGAAGCAAGTGTTTTGTACCTTTGCCCAAAAAAGAATTTGTCAAAATCACCCAGGGTTGTTTGAGCTTTGATTTAAAAAAGAAATTCCAGAACAAGGAATTTTCTGACCTCTTCCAGTTGAGTGTGAATGTGATTAGGTATGAATGACTGATAAGAGAGGAAGAGCAGATGAAGAATTCTAGTAAAGGGACTTATTACAAAGACCCAAATTTTGACGTTCATACCATCAGCGACGAGTCATACGATCAAGCCGAAATGTGTTTGGTCGTACTTGTCCTAAATGGTTAAGCCTAGACCATCGGGCAAAGATGAGTCCATGAAAGATGGAAACATAAAAGTTAGAACGTTCTCGTTTGATGTAACCAAAGCTGACCTTATATTTGATAAATTATATAGGGATAAGCAGATAAAGTTAAGCGATAAGCATAAATTGTCAAGCCCTGAACAAATTAAGGGTAAAAAAATATTGTAAGTGGCATAATGCATGGTCACATTTGACTAATAATTGCTTGATTTTTTGCCATGTATTGCAGGATGCCATTGAATCAGGACGAATTACGTTCGATGATAAGAAGAAGATGGCAGTGGATGAAAATCCTTTTCCACAGCCACTTGGAGTGAACATGGTGACGTCTGGTTTCAAAAACAAGTTGCCAAAATTCAAGTTGGTCATAGATGATGGAGAAGAGGACCCTGGACCACATCCCAGTGTCTTTGAACGAATTAAGGGGAAAGAGCCAAAAAAGGACGAAGACGTCCTGTGTGCAAGATGTAAAAGAGAAGTGAGCGGGAACATGGAAAAACCAGGGATATGACAGCATCCCCATTGCCCTACTTTCTTCCCAAACACTCAGCCTGGTAGAGGGCGAGGTACATCATTCTATAGAGGACCGCCTTTTGAGAGACGGTTCAGGCCAATAGATAATGGGAGATCATTCAGGCTGCAACCTTGCCAGCCAAATGTATGGCATTCGTTCCAGTATAATGCAGGAAGGCCAATACCCTTCGATGAAATGACTAGAACCCAACAAAGACATTTTCCAACGAAACTATGGACGAATGATGAGGCAGCAACAGGGAGTGCCACATCCTAAAGCGCCTAAACTACTCAAGGTAGCCAATCAAAATGTTCTCAAAGATAGTGAAGAGACCGGTACAGATGAATCAATGAAAGAACTGCCAGAAACTTCTTTGGGAGATCAAAGTTTGAGCGAGACAGAAGGGATGGAGAAGAACTAGATCAGCCCCTTACTATCCAGTTCGGTACGTTACCTCCTGTAGTGGCTAATAATTACTTACTGGCCAATGAATTCAAGAATAAAGAAAAAAAAGAAGAAGAAAGGGAGGACAACGAAGGAGAGGCTTGCGTGCTGGAATGTAAAGAATGCCAGACTTCTAGAGAGACCTACAATGATGAAGAAGACGATGGGATGACAGATATCGAAGAAGAAATCGACCTAGAAGCAGAAAGAAGAAGGAGAGGAGTATCGCACAATACTCTATTGAAGCAACTACATCGAGAGGGAGTTTGCGAAGTAGATTTGTTGGGAGAACCATCTGGACATCCTTTCGATTTCTACGTACTGTACGGGACGCCCAAAAGGAAGAAGAGAGTGCCTCACTCTAAAAAGTATAGATCACCTCCAAGAATAATGCCCCCTCCCACAGGTTGGGTAACTGATGAGGAAGCATTAGAAAATAGTAAGGAGGAAATTCAGGAGACAGAGGCTCAGTGCGATATGCTGCACGTCGACTTATCACAGGGGGATAATTCGACAGAAAACAAGCAGAAAGTAGAAATAGAGGCTGTCGAAAAGGTTTTTTTAAACAGCCAGCCATGAAATTGACTAAACACTTGAGGCCATTATACGTTAAAGCTATAGTTAACGGCATCCCTGTGGCAAAAGTGCTTGTCGACAATGGAGCAGCCATAAACACCATTCCATCTAGGATGATGAGGAAATTTGCAAAGACAGAGGGTGACACGATTCCAACAGAAGTCATCCTTACGAGTTTTAATGGAGGAGCAACTTCAGCTAAGGGAGTTATGCCGTTGGACATAACTGTAGGGACAACTACTAGGACCACAGTCTTCTTTGTAATAGATAGTCCTACTAGTTACAATGTGTTACTAGGAAGAGATTGGATACATGGAAGTCGCTGTATACCCTCATCGCTCCATCAATGCCTGATTTTTTGGAATAACAAGGGCGAAGCAAAGGTGGTACAAGCCGATCATAGGCCTTTTGTCGTAGAAGCAAACTCAGTGGAAAAGTTCATGTACGAAGGAAACTATGGACCTGTCAGGGTAGTACAAGATGGGGAAGAAACTCAAGTTGTCGAGCAAAGCGAAGAGCCATTTTCAGTGGACGCACTCATTGAAATGTTCAGACAGATGAGACCAAATATAGTGGCCCTAGAAGAGCTAGTAATTGGCAAAAGAATAATTAAGGAGTCTTGAATGAGTTCTAAGCAACAAGAGCAAACGGCCGATATTTAGGCCTTCAGCGCCAAATTAATGACTTTCAATAAGGAATGCAATGACAAGGCAAAAGAAGAGACAACCCTAAAAGCGCTGAAAGACAAATTAACAGTATTCGAGTTAGAACAAAGTATTGGCCGAGAAGTCAACAAGGTGGACTATTTAGAAGAAGAAGTACTTACAAGTGAACTGGATGACGAAGTGATGCGGATCATCAAACCTGGATACGCTCAAGCACAAGACCCTCTGATTAAAGTAAATATTGGCAATGAAGGAGAAGATCGTCCAACATTCATCAGGCAGATGCTCGATGAAGGAGAAGATCGTCCAACATTCATCAGACAGATGCTCGATCAAGAGGTTAGTAATAAATTAATCGCTTTGCTAAAGGAGTATAAAGATTGTTTTGCTTGGGAATATGAACAAATGCCTAGTTTAGATAGAGACTTGGTGGAACATAGGTTACCAACTAAGCCTAATTTTAAACCTAATAGGTAGCATCCTAGACGTTTTGCTCCTAATGTACTCCCTGAGATTAAGAAAGAGATAGAGCGATTATTGAAAGCAGGCTTTATTAGAACAGCCAGATATGTCGAATGGTTGTCCAAAATCGTGCCAGTACTAAAAAAGAATGGTAAACTAAGGGTGTGCATAGACTTTAGGAATTTAAACATAGCTACACCCAAAGACGAGTATCCAATGCCCACGGTGGATTCTTTAGTAGACTCAACTGCCGGACACGTCATGTATTCTTTCATGGATGGATATTCAAGATACAATCAAATTTATATAGCTGAAGAAGACATACACAAAACTGCCTTTAGATGCCCTGGATCTCTAGGATGTTTTGAATGGGTGGTTATGCCTTTCAGCCTAAAAAATGCAGGAGCAACTTATCAAAGGGCAATGAATTTAATCTTTCATGATATGATAGGCAAGTTTGTTGAAGTGTATGTAGATGATATAGTAGTCAAATCCATTAAAGAAGAGGACCATTTCGAACAGTTAAGATGTTCGTTTGAGCGAATGAAGCAATATAAGCTAAAGTTGAATCCCTTGAAATGTGCATTTAGTGTTAATGCAGGGAACTTTCTTGGTTTCTTGGTACACAAAAGAGGGATTGAATTTGATAAAAATAAAGCGAAGGCCATTTTAGAGGCCAAACCACCTAACAACAAAAAGGAATTGCAAAGGTTTCTAGGCCAAGTAAACTTTTTAAGACACTTTATTTCTAACTGTGCAGGGCGAACTAAAGTCTTTTCGCCGCTCTTAAAGCTGAAAAATCAGGATGAATTCGTCTGGAAAGAAGAACATCAAAAGGCTTTTGAAAGCCTGAAGACATATTTATCAAATCCACCAGTGTTGGTGTCACCAATCCAAGGACGGCCAATGAAAGTGTACATATCAGCTGGAAAAGAATCAATAGCTGGAATGGTCGCGCAAGAAGACCAATTTGGTAAAGAAAGGGCAATTTACTACTTAAGTAGGCGGTTAACAAAATGTGAATGTAATTACTCTGCTATCGAAAAATTATGTCTTGCATTGCATTTCACATGTACAAAATTAAGGGTTTATTTACGGCCCGTAACCATTTATTTAATTTCTAAAGTAAATTTAGTTAAGTATATGTTCTCTCGCCCTATTTTACACCAAAGAGTAGGCCTTTGGACATTAGCTTTATCAGAATTCGAGATACAATATATACCTCAAAAGGCAGTAAAAAATCAGGCTTTGGCTAACTTTCTAGCCGATCATCCATGCCTTGACATGCCAAAAGAAATTGAATTAGAAATAAATTCGTTTGAGCTAAAACCTTGGGTGTTGTATTTCGATGGGTCAAAAACCTCTAAAGGTACAGGAGTAGGAGTATCACTGATTAATCCTTTAGGGATTTGCTACAAGTTCGCGTTCACTTTAGACAGGATGTGCACCAACAATCAGGCCGAATATGAAGCCTTAATCGTAGGCCTAGAACTAATGATAGATATGGGAGTAAAAAATGTGATCGTTAGGGACGATTCTCAATTGGTAATTCACCAATTGATTGGTGATTTTAAATGCCAAAGTGATTCCATTATAAGTCAATATGAGATCGCCCAAGAATTGTTAGAAGAATTCGACCAAGTAAAACTTCAATGCGTTAATAGGATATATAACGATGTGGCAAATGAGTTGGCCCAAATGGCCTCAGGATACTCAAAGGTTTTGAATTGGAAGTCTACTTGTGAGTATGGAACCATATTGCCCGTGACCCAAAGAAGGACGAGAAGGATTGAACTTCACTGCATACAAGATGGGGATGCAATGGATTGGAGAACAGAGATTAAAAGGTTTCTTAAAGAACCTAATGGAGGGATTAGTAGGAAAATGAAGCTGAGTTTGCTGAACTATACACTAATATATGAAGAGTTGTTTAAGAAACGCTCTGATGGTGTATTGCTAAAGTGTGTAAGTTTGCAAGAAGCCAAGACGATTATGGCTGAGGTGCACGAAGGGATATGTGGAGCTCATCAAGCTGGCCAAAGGATGAGATGATTAATTATTAGGAGTGGATATTTTTGGCCAAAGATGGGAGATTATGTGTTCAGTATGAAAAGAGTTGTTTAGTATGCCAAAAGCATGGTCCAATACAAAGGGCGCCAGTACGAGAGATGGCACCTATTATTAAACCTTGGCCGTTCAAGGGTTGGGCGATAGACCTGATAAAGAAGATTTATCTCCCATCGTCCAATCAACATACTTTTGTTATAGTTGCAACCGACTATTTCACCAAGTGGGTAGAGGCGGTACCTTTGAAAGAGATCACCCAAAAGAATGTTATAGAGTTTATCCGTGATCACATCATTTATAGGTTTAGAATTCCACAAACATTGATGGTAGATCACGGAGTATCTTTGAATGGGGATCAAGTGAACAAATTTTTGAGCGAGTTTGGAGTTAAATTAGTAAACTCCACACCATATTACGCTCAATCCAACGGACAAGCAGAATCTTCTAATAAGATTCTAAAAAATATCATCAGAAAGATGATAGATGAAAATGTCAGAAATTGGCACGAATGTCTGAATAAGGCCTTATGGGCTTATAGAACATCACCTCGGTCAAGTACCAAAATTACTCCTTTCCAACTTACTTATGGACAGGAGGCCGTTTTGCCTATGGAAATCAACGTGCAATCGATTAGAGTGTGCTTGCAATATAAGTTAAATGATGATGAGTATACCGAATCACTAGTTCAAAATTTATTGGGGTTGGACGAATTGAAGTTGGACGTCTTAGATAGATTGCAAGTTCAAAAACAAAGAATGGCTAAGTTTTATAATAAAAAAGTCATAGTCAAGTCGTAAAGCCTGGGCAAATTAGTTTGGAAGATGATATTCCCTTTGGATAGCAAGGACCCAAAGTACGGGAAGTGGTCACCCAATTGGGAAGGACCATACAAAGTAAACAGTGTGTTACCCAATAGAGCATATCATTTGGAAGATTTAGATGGCACCAAGCACGTGAGATTCATTAACGGCAAATATTTGAAAAAAATATGTTCCTTCTTTATGGGAATGTAAACAGATAAAAGTGTAATCAAAACATGTTGAACGATTAAGGATAACAAGGTCAGAGCGAAATACGTTCAAATAAAGTCCTTTATTATCAAACGTTCATTAGAAAGATGCAAAATTCAAATAATGGATGCTCTACAAACTACAATTAAAAGCAAGCTAATCTCCCGGTCGATTGCCGAGTAAGAGGGTGGACTGGCCTCACACCGCCTTCCTAAATGCATCGCTGCAGTGGCGGGCAAAGAGGCTGAGAAGCACTCTCAGCAAGCAAGGTAACCCGCAAGCATCCCAAAAATTGCCTTCTATCATCGAACCCCTTGTAAAGAACAAAAAGACGACGAGAAGAACTTTGATGGGAAAAACTTCGCTGCTGGCCAAAAAATATTTCCTATATCTCCCATACCAAAGGTGACATCAAGACAAGTAGTAAAATGGGCGGACCAAACAATCCATCTTTATAGAAGACGAAGGTTTTGGATTGATTATCAGAATGCCAAACAATGGCAGCAAATTGGTTTTGAAGAAGAGAATGAAAATGAAGATGGAAGATGGTAAGTGCGAGGCATACATGCATTTATAGGGGGATGGAGATGAAGAGACAGAATATGAGCAGCCACATTCTGCCTAGTAAATGGAATTAAGTAGCCCAAAGTCTTGGGAAAAGAGGTGGAAATATCAAGAGAAAATGTGCAAAATTTGAATGCTTGAAGGATTGGCGATTAAAAGACGAACGTCAAATAAATGCACAAGAAGTTAACATAGATGTTCATTAATGATATGCAAGGTTACAAAGGGAAAGTCAAATGCGAAATTACAAAAAGAAAAAGTTAAGGCATTATATGTCTTAATTACAATCCGCTCCATACCGAACGAATTCTTTCCCTAAGTTTTCCCCAGTCCTCATTCTGCCGAGAAGAAGTGATGTTCAATTCGGCCACAACGTCATCATCAACTTCCAACTTCTTGTACTGCTCAACCAAAGACTTAGTTCGCTCAATTCTTGGGAGGCGTTACGCTTTTTAGCAGCCATTCTCACCTTGCAGTCGTTTATTTTGGCTTGAAGTTCCTTCATCTGAGCAGCCAAACTAACCATCAAAGAGTTTTCAATCATGACTTCGGAAGAGATTTCTTTCAAATCGTCCTCAGCTTTGTTGATCTCCTGATGCAAAGACTCTTTTTCAGATACGGCGCGAAGATATTGAGTACTTTTGGCCTTCAGTTCAACATTCTTGGCCAGCAAGGAGAGGACCTCGGAATGGATAACTTTCAACGTCGCTTTAAAATCAGTAGAAAGATTGAGCGACGGAAGTGTTAGTGCTTGCTCCAACTTCGCATTCAAATGCTCAAGCTTATCCTTATGTCTGGCAGCACTAGCCTTACCAATGCCCATATCCATGAAGGACACGTACTCAAATATCGACTGCTTGAGGAACTTCATATCTTTCTCTGAAGAAGTAGCAGGACGACCAGATGGAGTAGGGCGAGATGTCTTGATTTGCCCTCAGGAAGCGAACAAATCTTGGATGAACGCACAATCTTATCGGCATCATGCAAAGAAAATTGCCAATACTGAAGATTCTCACTACAACGAACAAGATGGAAATAAAAGTGAAGCAAATATTACCTCATCAATAATCTTGGAAGATGGCATATCCTCAGCCAAGTCTGCCACCTGTGGCTCCACCATTCGCGAGGACTTCCCCTTGTCTGAGCAAGAAGATGTTGCCACAACGGGCAGACTCATGGGAGCATCTGCAGAACTCAAAAGCAACAAATCAGAACCAATAGCACAAGCAAAGGTAAAGCATCAAAAAACTGAATTACCTTCTGCTTCGATGTTTGGGGGGTTGACGCCCTGGGAAGAAGGTGGCTCATCCATTGGCTATGATAAGGATTCTGGGACTGAAGATGTCTCTTTAACCGTGGTCCCTTCATCAGCTGGTTTGGATGAAGCAGCCTCAGCGGAGGATGGTGGAGCAAGAGCTGCCAATACCAAAGCCTTTAAAGGAGAGGCTGAACTTTTCTGAGAAGTCCAAATAAATCATCAGCACACAGAAAAGTTTCAAGTATGGAAAAGTATGCTTGTGAGTAAACCAATTTGATTACCTTCCTCCTGATGATAAGAGGGGGTATCATCATCATCATCATCATCAACATTATCCTCCAGAATGGGAGATGGTGAGGCTGGCCGTTTGCAGCTCGGGGCACTTTTGGCTGCAGTAGGCTTGGCAGGGAGAGAAGAAGATGGACGAGCAGACTGTTTAGCGCAATGAGGAGGAGAAGGACTCCGGATGGACAAAGGGGTGACTAAAACAGGAGGAGGGGAAGAAATGCTCGGCTGGTCCAGTGAATGAAAAGCACGATTGGCATCAGTCGCAAACAATCTACGCTTCACTGACGGTCAGAGCTATTCAAAAAGGGGATGGATGACATGGCTAGAATTGAAGGGGGCTAATGAAAAATGGCTCGTCAAAAGAAGATTGCGAGCATTTATAACCTCTGCCTCCACCTTATTAATAATATGGAACGGTCTATCAAGTTCCTTGAATAGCAAGGGAGAACAGGCCAAGTTTGGCCGAAACCAAGTTGGCGAGCAAAAACTTGCGGAGCATATATTTCTACCCCTGCCTTGGCATTGGTCCCAGTCAAAATATCATGAAATAACTCTCTCCTGGTTAAAAACTGGATCCAAATGAGTAGAGAAGTGCTCGCGCTGTCTATAGTGGAGGGAGGATGCACATAGTCTGGAGTCAAAAAAGGAGGAAAATGAAAGAAGGAAGGGATTGAATCCAAAGAATAAAAAAATGAAAAAATGTCCCTTCTAGACATATTTACAGGAGCCAAGGGCTCAATGGCTAGCTCATAACAGCTAGCAGAAGGACGAGAAATTGATGGAGCACTAAGCAATGGAAAATAGGATCTCAACCACATTTGACTGAACCAAAGAGGTCCACTGCCAGTGGGAGATGCACCATTCTTCAATTGAGTTTGAAGAGAAGTCATGCCTCTATAGATGGCAGCCAAAAAGAAAGAATATAAATTCAGAGGCCTGCCACGTGCCAATTCGTGCGCTATGGGTAAATAGCTTAGGGAGGGCTTTATGCTTGGCACACACAAAACATATTTACAAAGCCAAACTAGAAGAAATGCCACTTGCTCAGTATGGGAAGGCTCAGCGCTCAAATGGTTATAAAGGGTTTGCAGGCTTGAATAAGACTCGGTGAGGTTTTTACCAAACTTTGGAGCGCCACCAGAAACCAAGATACCAGGAAAAATGGTATCGTCCAAAGGTGGCAGATTCACTAGGGCCCCAACATCCCTTAAAGTAATAGACATGGGGCCAAGAGGGAAAACAAAGGTATTATATTTAGAAGACCAAAAACTTAAAGCGATCGAAAAAAGTGCTGAATCAAAAGTAGGGGGTTGAAGAGAGATTTCTAACAAATCAGAAATCCTAGCATTATCAAAAAGTGCCTTAGTAGGACCATGGTCCACAAGGCGAGCATGCCACCTACGGAAAACTACCTTAGATTTGGGCCAAGTGTGAATACCTCTTTCACGAAGTGGCCCCAGCGGCAGAGAGTTTAGAAATGGAGGGCCTTGAGTACAAGGAAACAGCTGGCCCACCGCCGCTTGTTCGACTGCCTCTACATTGTTGAAGAAAGGACCTAGGTAGAACTCATTGAGTTCGACATTGGCAGATGCGAGAAAGTTCGGAGTTATGTATGGACGATTAAGGAGTTCCTGAAAGTCTTCAAAACTAAAGGAGTCCCCAGATTGAGATTGTGAAGTAGCCATTAGGGACGAAATGGGTTTTTCAGAGTTACGTAGCAGGGAAGCAAAGAGATGAACAGTAGAAATGTGAGAGAGAAGCGCGAAAAAGTGAGGCGTGATTTAATGGTGCAGTGAAATGGCGTATTTGGGGGTTATAAGTGTTTGCAAAACGACGCACCTTTTCAAAGCTATGGAAGAAAACAATGATTGAAATTCTTGAGAATTTCGAATGTTGCTAGAAACATAAAAGTGAATATGGCAAAATTTAATAATTGGTATTAATTCTGCCATATTGGGGGGTAATTGTTGACACATAAAAATTCAGTCCAAATCGAACGGCCCAAGGAATGAGGCCCAATTGGAGGATCCCCAAATCAGATAGCCCAAAGAATGAAGCCCAATCAGACAATTCAGGATGAAGGCCCAAATAGGAAGGCCCGCAAACGCGGTAATACCATCGCTCAAGCTTGCAAGTCGTCCAGGATTTGAGCGAATAGAATGTCATGCAGTCGCCCAGAGCTGCTACTCTATTCTTGCCCAAACCTTCGAGTCGCCCAAGGTCTTAGCAAACATGAAGTGTTACGGTTATCAAGAAGCGCAGTTATCAAAACAGTTATTAAGCAGCCTATCACGTTCCACGATTCAAGGAATTCAATCGAAAATGGTTGAACGACAAAGAGTAATGGCAGCAGTTAAAAAAGGCAGTTCCATGACAAGTTGGCCGTTACAAGAAAAGTGGGCAGTTATAGGACGATCAAGCAGTTTTTAAGCGGTTGATCACAAGGAGATCATCCAGGGAGTATAAAAGGAAGAAAAGACATAGAGCAAAGGACCCCGAATCAAAAACTCTCGAACAGAGAACATGTAATTTTAAATTTCTTAGTTTAGATTTAAACACTTTTTTTCAGTAACTCATGTGCTTGCACCCTTTGGAGGCATTCTGTTTTTTACTTTCCGATTGTAAAGACATCGCCAATAAAGAACACCCCTTTTTGGGACTTTGTCTCAAGAGGTTTGTCCCTTACACAATTGTTTGATCCCTTTTTAATTGTTAGCGACTAACCCGCGCGAAACAACTATTGTCCTCTCCTGTGATCTCCCTTTCATTCAGATTTGCACTAAATGGCCCATCAACATTGACATTTACACTCGGTTTCAATATCAATTAAAAATAGTTTATAAATTTAGTCAAAATCAATTATTAATTTTGATTATACATTCATAACTATTACTCCTTATTATCCACATATTTAGTAAGACCTACAATTATTATTTTTTATAAGCCATTTACAAATTTACAAATGGAAACTTATTAATATTATATAAATTCATCAAAATGTGTTTGGTAAGAATGTATCTATGGCTGTTTTATATTTTGTGACACAGAAGAACTTCCCATGATTTGGTTCAGAAATGCTTTCACCTGCAACCAAATTAAATTGATGATCCATAGGCCATTGATTATTGCATTCACCAGACAGCCAAATTAATCTAAATAAGATAGCTGAATTATGTTTTAAATAATTTATTGAACACCTTGGATAAAAGCTTGATTTGATTGAGAAGTGACCCGTATATTTATTTAACAAACCCCTAGACATCTACATTCATTTTAGTGAAGGACCATTTCATACTTAATCTCATATGCAAGGACGCTCAACTAGAATTTGACCAAGGTTTTAATAAACAAATTAAATAAAGATTTTTAGTCTATTAAGGCATAACTTTATTCATATTATGTAAGTTGTTCATAATGTGAAGATGTATATATTTGATACTACTCGATTATGGATAACCAATAAGTTTAAAATGGGTTTTTTCTAGGTCAATGTTCGGATTACCCCATATCCCCCCCCCCCCCCACCNACCAATTCCTCCTCCCTTGCTGAACCCACCACTTGGACTGCCTCCAAATCCACAACCTTTTCCAATGCCACCCCCAAATCCACCACCTTTGCCTATGTCTCCCCAAAATCCACCCCCTTTTCCAATGCCGCCCCCAAATCCACCACCTTTGCCTATGCCTCCACCAAAACCACCACCTTTTCCAATGCCGCCCCCAAATCCACCACCTTTTCCAATGCCACCACCAGAACCTCCACCTTTTCCAATGCCCCCGCCAAATCTACCACCTTTTCCAATGCCGCCCCCAAATCCACCACCTTTTCCCATGCCGCCTCCAAATCCACCACCTTTTCCATTGCTTCGACCAAATCCACCACCTTTGCCTATGCCACCACCAGAATCTCCACCTTTTCCAATGCCCCCACCAAATCCACCACCTTTTCCAATGCCGCCCCCAAATCCACCACCTTTGCCAATGCCGCCACCAAATCCACCGCCTTTCCCAATGCTGCCACCAAAACCTCCACCTTTCCCTATTCCTCCACCAAAACCACCACCTTTACCAATGCCGTGCCCAAATCCACCACCTTTGCCAATGCCGGCACCGAATCCACTGCCTTTTCCAATGCCGCCACCAAATCCACCGCCTTTCCAAATGTCGCCACCAAATCCATGACCTTTCCCTATGCCTCCACCAAAACCACCACCTTTACCTATGCCACCCCCAAATCCACCACCTTTCCCAATGCCTCCACCAAGTCCACCTCCCCCACTGATCCCACCACCACCACCACCGAAACCGCCTCCACCTCCACCTCCACCTCCACCTCCCTTGCCAATTGTCAGAAACTTCTCTTCATCATCCACATTTCTAGCAACGACCGCACCCACCAAAACAACATAAAAACAAAGACAAAACAACCCGCCAACTCTCATCGCCCCCTTGTATTAGTACAACTCTCCAAGTAATATATGTTCAGAATTTACTAAGACCTTGCATTAAGAACATCATGCAAGAAGGGATTATATATAATTCGGTATCCTCTCATAAAATCTCTCCTTCATTTAAATTGCATTAAATTACCCCCCAACAACTACCTGTTAAACCGCATTGACATTTAATATTGTACAAATTCATCACAAGTCACAACGTGTTTCGTAAGAACGTATTTATGGCTGTTTTATGTCTTTTCACACAAATAAAAGGTGTGAGTTAGGCAGGAAATGATTTCGTTGCGTGGCGGTGGCTACCAGAAAAACTGAAGAATAATAGGCCGTTAGCTTCTGCGTGATATTGTTCAGACAGTGAAAATGAAGAAATCTAATTAAATAAGCAAATAATGTTTGTAATAATTCATCAATCTACACTATAATACGGAAATAATTAAGTGGTCATTAATTATTACTATTATGATATATAGGTGAAGGAGTTCGAACAATTGCTGCCTTGAATTTGGAAGCCATCTTTCCGTTGCTACGTATAACAGCTAGTTAGTTTCGTGCATGCTAATACTTTACCTATATCTTGTGCTTCTTTTATGCAAATAAGCTTGACTAGAATTTGTGTTAGGTTTTTATTAGACTAATAAAATCAATTTAAAAAAAAAAAAAATATATATATATATATAATGTCAAGGTTGATTATGTGTATGTTTGCCAAAGAGTGAATCATAATTTAATCGATCAAATATACTTTTTATCCACACATATTTTAGGATCTATAACTTCTACTCATTCATTCAATACATATTCCGCAAAATCCGTAATTTATAAGATATTAATTTTTGAATTAAACACTCCCAAACTTGCATGAAGTATAACTAAGCTTAAAATGGATATTTATTTGTCAATCTCCAAATAGTTTGAGTACTACATGAGGAGCAAAAGAGAACTTTCCATTTGACATTTATTATGTGTTTTTGGTTTGGTTACATTGATAGAATACGTTGAATGAATTTAGGTCTTTATAAATCAAGATCATAATTTATAGCACAACCACTTAACCTATTGAAAGGATAAGTTTGAGAGTGGTTGATCCGTTGTCGGAAGCTATTTAGATATGTGTTGTTTCCGTGCACATTGAATATCTGTGTGGAATGTTTTTGGCTAACAAGTAGAGACTAGGTGAAAATCATCAACTAGTGGTTTGATTTCACTTATTTATCTAAAAAAATAAAAAGCATTGCAATAGTTGTGAAGTATGAAAAATTTACCTACATTGTGTGCAGCTAGTATTGAGTAATCTAGCCTATTCATCGCCAATGTTTAGGAGACGATCTACTAGGGAAGAAAGTTGCCTGCAATGTAAAGTGAAAGTTATATTTGAAAATCAAAGAAAAGATCCCAAAAATAGAAGAAATGACACAATAAAAAAAAGCGCACACACACCAAAGTGTGTTGAGATAATGGAAAAACAACTATAAGCACTGTTTTCTGTCCAACAAAGCCTTGGATACTTAATTTGAAATTTAGAATTTTGACGGGGTTATTATCCTAGTTGAAATCTGGAGGTTGAAACATTCAAACTTAAGGAGAATCATCATGTTTTAAGATAGTGACTTTCATTGGTGACATCCAACCAAATTAGAACGGGAAAAGAAAAGAGTGTTGTGTGATCAACCTTAGAATAAACACCTCGGGAATGTGATTGAAAAAAAGTTTGGGGTGTGCATCCCACGAGAGAGAGAGAGAGAGAGAGAGAGAGAGAGAGAGGGAGGGAATATTTGACCATTAAAGGTCAGAATATAAATATATATATATTAGAAAAGGAGTCCAATTGAAAAGGACTAAAGTTATATTAGAAAAGGAGTCCAATTGAAAAGGAATTTGTTTCCTTTTATTTCTTAAATTCTTTGGCTTAAATCAATTTGAACTCTTTTGAGGAAATCAAGTTGAACAATGATTTTACCTACATCATGTTCTATAAATACATATTGTAGTCTAACAATTTAAAGGGAACTTGTGAAATTTCATTATACACATACGTTCAAGCCAAAGTTTGGGGATTCATTATACATATATTATTCAAGCCAAAAAAAATGGAATAATCAAGAAATCAATCAACGAGCTAGGGGTTCAAGAATTTCAAAAGAAGATGCAGAATCTTTGTGCAAGATTTTCATCTTTTTTTCATTTTTTCTTAATACCCAGTGATGTGCTTTAATTCCTTCTTATATTTTTATTCTCTCGTGATGTGTAATTAAGTATTTAGTTAGGATGAATGATTATAATCTAATTTTGAACCTTATTTTTAATTAAAAAGTTTTAAATATCAAATTGAATTTGTGAATTGTTTTTACTTCTATTCTCAATGCTTTGATTAAGTGGCCAGTAATTCATTGGTTTTGTGAACAATAATTATGTAGAGATGTTGATTATTTGTTTAGACCACATAGTAAAAGTTGGTACTAGTATAAAACGTAAAGATATTTATGCTAATTATTGCGATCGTTACATGAATGCTTAGCACATAATTGTGTTTAATTAAAATTAATTCACATAAAGATATGAAATTGAATTCGTTAAATAGAATCAATAAGAACTCGAAAGGGGTAAATTGAATATATTAGAATAATTCGATCGGATGAACATAATCAATTGTACAAAACTTGATGATTGAGACTAAGGGGACGACTATGGTGACTCATGAATCCTAACACTTAAACCCATCATTAGAAAATAAACTTTTATTGTTTTAGTAGAAAATCACAAAAAAAAAAAATGAAAAATGAAAAACAACTACTTTTATTTGTTTTTGATTAAATCCAAGTTTTGAATAATTGAATCAATTGTTAAATAGAAGTCTTTGTGGGAATGATATTCGCACTCTTAAATCTACTTTATTACTTTTTACAGTCCGTACACTTGTGGAATTTAAAATCAACAACACAAACAATGAAAACAATCCAAACATTCTTCCACAATCAAACTCCTCTATAACGTCCTTGGGGTTCTTACCATGCTTTTCTTGTCCGAGTTCTATCATTCTTGGTGACAGTGTTTAGAAAAGGTTCAATTTGCCAAAGTAGATGCTTCGCATTCAGCATGCGACTGATTTTGCTGTTGTGTCCTACAGCAAGAAGCAAATCTGTTTTAAGGACAATGTGTATTAAATAGGCCCCGATTTGCTAATATCTTCTTCCTTTCAGTAGTTAATTATTTTCGTGTACTTGTTAATTCCGTGTATCTGTTCTTTCTTCAATTATTATGTTATTATATTTTTTATATGTTTTGTAAAACCAATTACTCATGTAACAGTAACTAGATGAATGATTGACGAAAGCTAGATTAAACGGACATAGTTTCAAATAGTTTTAATATTAGAAGGGCTTCTTAAATTTTCCAAGATATTTGATATTATATTGAAAATTAAAATATGATTCAGGCAAAAGAATTGATAAGTTAAATACATTAATATAGCACAGAATATGCCAGTAGAGGTTATGTGAACTATATACATAAAATCTTATTTTAGTGTTTATGAGGAGTAGAAAGTAAAAAAATAAAAATAATTACACTTTAAGTGCTAAATTTTTTTTTAGGCATTGATTTTTTTATTTTTATTTTATTATTATTATTGTTATTATTTTTTTTTTTTGGAAAAGAAGCCACCATGAGGTAAAATAAAAACAAAAACAAGTTTAGGAGGATGTTTATAATCTCACCTCCACCAAATGAAAATAGAAAGCTAGACTGTTTTACACCATATTTTGGGTGATCGCATTATATTACGTGTCACCATAGATCAAATACTGTTGGCTCCTCATAGTTATCATTCTTTTTTGGAATATACTGTTAGAATTGAGGGGTAGATATGGGCAAAATATTATTAATTAGTAATTGTCCTTAATTATTTTTCGTTTTATTATAGTATAATTATTCTTATCTTATAGATGTGTATCTTTCATTGTAAATGCCCCCCTCAAAAATTATACCCAATGATTAGAATAACATATTCTTCATCAATATATGCACGTGTATATACTCATCGGCATCCTTGTTTGTCTCTCGAAGTATGAATATAGCTATTTGTGTTTCGATAAGGGTAAAAGTTTATGTCAAGCTCCGATTTTAAATACCAGTCACGTT
The DNA here is from genome assembly GCF_002742605.1 of Olea europaea var. sylvestris. NCBI lineage: Eukaryota > Viridiplantae > Streptophyta > Magnoliopsida > Lamiales > Oleaceae > Olea > Olea europaea. The sequence continues at coordinate 8,679,483 of NC_036240.1, forward strand.
CAAGTTCCATTCACTCTAATAATTTTAGGAGTTTGAATACTCCAAACTTATTTTGTTTAATTATAACCAGTTAAAAATTGTGAAATATATTTATTTTTTAGATTCATTTATGATGATACATTGGCATTTTGTATTAGCAAATAGAGGATATATATACCAACTCTAATTAGAGAAGAAATGTCAAACTCATATAAGTGGAATAAAATAACAAAATATAAACAAATTCCAGCTGTGCATTGCAAAACTCAAACTCAAGATCACATAAGTTTGTGAAGAGTAACGCCATTCATTGTCTAATGCATTGTTCATTTGTATGGTCTACTATCAATATAAGTGACAGCGTCTCCTTACGTGATTCATTTTCCAATGCATTAAATTGCATTATAATTTCATTGGACAATGAATCTAGAGACCGTTACCACTTAAATCGATGATAATCTCTACTAATGATGAATAAGCATTTTATTTTAGTTAGAACCTCTGTTTTAATATCTTCTTTCTTTCGCAACTAAATTAAGATCTTATTGCCACAAAACAAAGCTCTAAGAACTTGGAACTTTAGTATGTTTTATAAGTTGAATTAAAAATGAACTAAAGATTGTTTGGCAAGATTTTCCAAAAGTCAAAAGTTACTTAAGTTGTTCTAAATATATTTGAATAATTTCTTAAAAGTATTTTCTGTGGTTAGAAGAAGTTTTAGAGGGAGTTGACACAAAGTGACATTTTTACGAGATTTTCTATGAGAAACAAGAGCAGAAACCTTAATACACGTACCCTAATATGATTAAGAAAAGAAAGTACTTAAGAAATTTTTTATATATTATTGCATCTGTCCAAGATATTATCTCAAATGTACTATATGAAAATATAAGAACAAAATACCTAGAAGTACTTAGCTTTAAGTAAAACATAAGGAAACCGTGCAAACCATTGTAGGGTTGAACATTGACCTCTTTGTAAAGAGTAATGTTACTCAGCAACATTGATGTCCAAGTATAAATTTAGATGGCAACTGTATAGTATTAAATGATAGGTTTACTTAAATGCAATATCATATAATTCATTTAATTAAACCTATCAAGTGTAGTGATCTAGGTTGGTGCTATATAGCATTATTTTGCAAAATATTAAATATTCAACATGTTTTGCGGTGAGAAAACAAAATTATCCGTATTTTGTTGGATAAGACTGAATGTGCTTCCACATTAATTGGCACCATAAATACCATATTTTATGAATTTTGATTAATTGCACATGATATATGGCTCCACATTTTTATGGATAACAAATTACTCGTTTACTTTTGCTAAAAGAAATCAATAAACAAAAATGGCTACATATGGTTGTCCTTATATTTAAATTCTATTTGAAAGTTCTCTATTTATTTGTAAATAGAAAAGTTAAGGAATTACGCCAATGAATTCACCTAGTATAAATATAAACCTAGAGTACTTGACCCTTTATGAACAAGATTTTAATTATTTTCTTCTTTTGGTTAAAAAGTTGGGAAAATTTATGGGAAAACATAAAAATTTAAAATGCATACTATATATATATAATTGACCATGACATTCTAGTGGGAGCCCATACTATATATATACACTAGAATGTCATGGTCAATTAAAAAGAAATGTAAGACTTTTTCATCATTCATACCTATGTTTTCCATGGGGAAGATTGATGAAACATTCAAAGTGTTATGAATTTGACCGGAAGATTATGAGAATAATGAAAGAAAGAAGAACAAAACAAGAATATCAAGATTTACGTGGAAATCCAAAAGGGGAAAAAATCACAGGCAGATGAGAAGAAATTCACTATAATCAATAGCAATTTTGTTTACAATATAATCTCAATGCTATCAATTAAGATCTAAAGCTCTCAAGATGATGTATAAAAAGTTATGAATTAATACAAGCCGTGACTTATATATATACAACTTTAGAAACCAAGTTGTAGATTAATGAGAGTCTAATATGGGTTAAAACGTGAAAATCAAGAAACATTGTTGCTCGAGCGACACGAGAGCGACAACTTGTTGCTCGAGTGGCGGGCGTACAAAATCTGCCTATTAAAAATTTGTTAGTGTTGCTCGAGCAGTCAGCTAACAGTAGGTTAGCGAAAATGCGACAATTTTTCTTTCCAGTCCATAATTTTGATCTATCTAAGACTACTTCAAATACGACCTTCTATACCCACTAGAATTCAATTCATACCATGACAAATCTCCACTTTTAACCAAATTTCAATACAAGGAACTCAAAAGTAAACATCACTCAATCTCTTCCAAACAAGACCTAGTGGGCTAAAGCAATGACAAATACCAACTAAGTTCAAACAATGCTCAAACTTAGCAATGGGAAGTGGTTGTCATCATATCAACGAAATTATCCTTGGTATCAATCTTGCTCGCTACAATATCACCACAAGCAATTACTTTCCATACCAAAAGGTAACTACATCAATGTGCTTAGTTCTCTCATGGAACATCTGATCCATAGTCAGAAAAATAGTACTGACTATCACAATAAATTGTAGAAAACTGCAAGGCTTTCACTAATTTCACCAATTAAGCCCTTCAACCACATAGTTTCCTTACAAGTCTCTGTAATGGCCATGCATTCTACTTCTATTGTAGACAAAGCTACTGTATTTTGCAAAAATAACTTTTCAGCTGATAGTACAACTTCCAAGGGTAAACAATACATTGTAAGTGATCTCCTTTTATCATGATTCCTTGTATAGTCTGAATCTACATACCCAATAACTCCTCTATATTTTTTCCAAAATGCAAGTAAGCATTAGTTGAGCCTTTCAAGCATCTGAATATCTATTGCACCGTTTTCCAATAGTCCTTGCTAGGATTTGTCATGTACTGACAAACTACACTGAATGCATGTGCCAAATCTAGTTTTGTACAAACCATAGTATACATAAACGAACCAATTGCATTGGAATAAAGAACCCGATAGATGTAAGCAATATCTTTATCTGATTGAGGACACAACCTAGATGATAATTTAAAGTGAGCAGCCAAGGGAGTATGTTCGCGAAATTTTGTTTATTCCGATTTTAAATCCACCGCAAGTTTACGGTTCGTTAACAAGTAGTAAAATGGACTATAAGTCCAAGTATCGATCACACGAGGATTGAATTAGTTCGAATTAATCTAATATGACCTTAACCGAAACTCGACAAGCAATTTGCGTTTTTGCACTTTAACTAACAAAATATAATCGTTGATGCAATTATGGACAAAGAATTATACTAAGTTCAAAGTAACTTGGATGCAATGTAACTAAAATTTATAGAATTAATGGATGTTCTAACTCACTAGAATTACGAATCCCTAAGCAATACCGGTTCAATAGTCATTTATGCAAATTTGACACACAATTCCACAAAAGATGAATCGATATTCCTATTTTAATTTAGCAATCTCTTTCGAGCAATGCCAAACCTATCCCAATATATGATTCGACTATATTTCTATGACGAATACTAATATACCGACATGCATTATAATTCACGAATATCAAATGATTCACACAAAGTATAGAGGTATATTTTTATCCTCTATCGGACCCTATGACGATTTATACTACATCGAACCTATTTTCCTTCTTTCGAATGCATAAAACCAGTCACCACTATCATATAATCACGTGCACAGTAATTATATGAAAATAAAAACGAAATAAATCAATCAATTCCGAAATTTGTGTTCACATACGTCAAAAATCCAAAACAACAATTAAACGTAGTATTAGTTCATCGATCTCCTAGTAGTAATAAATCTAGCCTAACATGCTAAAAATAACAAAACTTAAAAGTATTTGAAGAAACGACATCACCCATATCAATATTCAATCCGATCTTCAATTGGCGCGATGTTGTTCTCTTGTTCTCTCCCTTGTTTCTTCTTCAAAATCTCCTAAAAACATGTAAAAATGGCGTCCCCTTCGTTCTGGTGGAGTTTTTGTATTTATAGAACTCTAAAATTCTTGTTTCCATAAGAGTTTTGGAAGAACAAGGAAACTAAATTTTTTCAAACTTTTGTTCTATGCGACCGCATAGAGCAATTCTATGCGGTCACATAGAAGAAATTTTTCAAGCATATTTGCTTTCAGTATGGTCCTATACGACCTCATAGAGGATAATACTATGCGGTCGCATAGTACTATCAACTATGGAGAAATTGCATTTTGGTCCTCCCACTTGCATCCTTCACTTTTTGACATATTCTCTTCATTCTTTTCATTTTATCACCCCACGATATCGTCAATTGGTAATTGGCCTAATCGATTTCTCGATTTTTTCATCGGATCAACTTTTGGATATTTGCACTTTTGGTCCTTGAACTTTCACTTTGCGTCACTTTAGTCCTTTTTTGAGTCTTTTCTCCTGAATTTCACCATGTTCATCGTTATTTCCTACAATTCACAAATGTACAAGATTAAGTCACAATTCAATCATTTTGCTCGTATTTAAGTCATGTTTGTGACCTAAATAAGTGTGCAAAAACACACTTATCAAACCCTCCAAACTTGAACTATTGTTTGTCCTCAAACAAGATAGTGACTTAATTCTGAACAAATATGGCTTAATACCCTGTTGTGGATCAGGATTGGATGAGCATTTAAAAATTTATCTGTGCAAACATGACATCAACCGTTACCTGTTTAATGCAAATTGACGTGTGTGTGTGAATTCATGCCAACATATCAGATTTATGATGAATCTGAGTCCCGACCCCAAGTAGTCAAATATATCCTTACTCTCTCGAGAGATACACAACCCCCCAAACTTATTCTTTTCACTCAATTATCTCAGGGTTGTGTTTTAAGATTAGGAATTTATATAGTTGTAGTCCTCACCCTCTCGTAGTTCGGATTTAGCATTACTATCACAAGTCTACATTTCAAAAAGCGAAGGCTATCCTAGATTTGATTGCTTTGACACTCAAGATCAAACTAGATTACTTGTCTCGCCTCAGAGGTACGGTCTCTTCAACCAAATGTCTAAGGGCTTTTCGTCATGTTTTGTCTCTCTTTTGTTTTTCTCACCTTTCTTTAACGAGCTTTAGGCCAGTGACTCCCAAACCAGTTGGCTGTAGGGCATCAGGTTTTAAACCCTTTCAGGCTTACTCACTCGAGTTATAAAGGCTCGAAAAGAAGTGTTTTATTTTCACATATAAAAATTGTGCCCTTTGTCATTTTTCTAGACATTTAGTTTCCAAAATCAACCCCCAATTTAAGATTTTCACCTACTCTTCATCCCACTGGTCTAGGCAATCCACACAATAAATTTCATGCACGGAGCCCCCACTCATCTCAATGCTTTCCTATAATAGCTCAACTATCACCAAACTGTCTTTAGGTAGTTTATGGGTTAATTCAATAGAGGGTTATCATTCTTTTCCTACTTTATGCTCAAAATCCATTCACTCACCTAACATGTCAAGCATGAATAGCGTGCATAGATAATGTCATGTGTTGCATCAACAAGTATCAGTTAGTCTAATTAACACCAGATCCAAAGTTTTGCAGTTTAAACTAGTCCAATAATAACATCATAGCGAACGAGGTTATTAAGCCCACACAAGCATGCATGAAGAGAATTAAAACAAATTGAATAAAATGCAATTTTTTTTCACTCATCATGCATGCATTATGCAATAATGAAAACAAATGATGATGATGAACACAAATAAATTATGTCACCCTCCCCAAACTTAGTTAATATATTGTCCTCAATGTAAGATTAACAAAAGATTAACGACATAATTTTTAAGGTCAAAATGAAGATGAAGAATCAAAATGGGATAAACAATACTCCCCGGATCAAAACGGCGACTGGGATGGAAAGCTGGGCCCAGCATCATCATCACTAGGAGGAGAGGGAAGGCGAGACAAGATCTTCCTTAACATGGCAGATTGCTAGGTCTGCTCCATCTGCATGGCATGAACCCTCGTCTCCAAATTCCCTAGATGATCCCAAGACTCGTTCACCCGTCACTGTATACCGTCCATCCGGCTAACGTACATACCCAGATGCCCATCAAAGGTACTCATCTGTCGACGTGCTGCGATGGATTCACTGCTGGCAGTGGATGCGAAGTTTCGTGCAGATGCCATATTTGTCTGCACCTGCTGAATTGTGGTAATCAGTGCCCCAAAGGATTTCTGAAGCTGCTGCATGTCTCGATCGTGTCCAGTTATAGTAGCAAACATCTGCTGCAATAACTGGGTGTCCACGTCAGCTGGTGGTGGTAGAGCCTGTGGCATTTCAAAGTTCGTAGCTGCTTGCCCCTCTGTAGCTTGTTGCTGTCGCTTGCGCTTGTTTTCCAATTTTTGCTGATGTTTAGTCCTGGCGCGGTCCTGGGCCTCGAGTGTGAGGCGTTTGATAAAAGGACTTGGTTTCTCCGTTGCCTCTCCTGGCTGAACTTGTATGCCAGCTGCTCTACAAATTCCACTTAATAGGCTCAGGACTATCAGTGATGTGTGCCTGTCACCCCCATGTGCCTATAACGTGTATCTGATTGTAAATATAGGTGGCCAAGTCAATTTTGTTCCCCCGAACTAATTGGTAAATAAAACCTGCCTTCTGATTGGTGAATGTCGTCCGATGGGAGATTGGCTTGATGTTGTGGCAGATGAATAACCAAAGGATGGCTATAGACAGAGTGAGGTCTATCTGATACCAATCAGCAGTAGGGAGCTGCCAAGCATTTTCCCGGCCCAATAAAACTTCGATCACTTTAGCCCAGTTGAAATCATGCGGGACTGAGACTACATTTGTCCAGGTGAGATGATAGTAGTCATGTATTACCTCAGGTGAAAACATGATCCATTTGCCCCGAACCCAAGTCTGATGCAGATGGTCGGATCCCAGTGTGTCTATTTCAGCATTGAAATTTGCATAGAATTCCCGCACCAAGTTTTCATAGATGGGGTGTGGTCTTTTGATCACCTTTTCCCACCCGCAGTTGTGGACTAGATAAACCAGTTCAAAACCCGAAAAATCATCCAATTTAACTGGTCTTTTTGGGATGAGCGTCCATTCCTGGACAACATTGGCATAGCGGGCTGCTTGGTCGGAAGAAAGAAAACGTCTGACTCTTCCTTCGGGTTCCCGAGTCCGGGCTGTGCTAGATGTGGAACCAACTTTCTCCTTTTCCTTTGATGTACACTTTGGGGGCATCCTACAAAGTTAAAGATACATTAGTCAGTAAACCACAGTAATAAAAATGATAGGGGGAATGAGGTAAGCGAGACAAATAGTTTACAAACCCCCCAAACTTGCTTCAACAAGCATATAGAATACCATGGTGTGCACGTATCAAAGTATGACAAAGAGGGAAGCGTAAAGAGAATGTTGAGGTGAAAAATAGGAAAGTTAGGCCGAAACAAACACATGTAAAAAAAAATCATATCCATGACCGAGTGCGCATGTTCAGCCCTGGACATCGTCGAAAAATATTAATATTCCCAAAGGCAAGCTCCAGGCATATGAGAGTATTCCATGAGATCTACCACATATTCCAATTTCAAAGCAAATGGACTTCATTTGGTGGGCCAATTAATGGTGGAAAATATGGGACGTAGGGTGCCGTGACATGCCATGTGCTTATGCGTTGCAAGATGGAAGTGATGTGATACATGGTTGTTCAAGTGGTTGTGAATGTGGTAACATGCAAATGTCAAGAAAACATGCTCAAGAACATCCAAGGAAAGCAAAACAACAAGTTACACACAAACATAGGTCCAAACAACCAAAATGAATCAAGTAACTCGATGATTAAGTGTGCACGTTCGCCCCCGGACATCATTGAGAAAACTAGAAGTTTTCCTGAGCAACCTTCGGGCATATGAAAGTACATAGTGTGGAGTGACACATATTCAAATCTCAAGCTCATTGGACGTTGTACGGGTACTTAACGCAAGGGACGAAGTGGGTGTGATGAGGTGACGTGAACCTAACACGTGTGCCTTAATGTGTGAGTGGTTAGTACGTGAGTGCTTCGAGCTTAATTTTGATGGAATGTAGGCATCACGTATATGAAAATGCATATATTCAAAATATCTAATGCGGAAACACGCAAAATGTACGAAAAAGTTCACGTGGGCAATTCATCGAACATGTAGCATGCAAGAAAAATTCTTCCTTATTCTAAACATACTTGGCAAATGGTAATCACCCAAAGATCAAAAACACAATTGAAAGTCCTAAACCTAGCATACTCACACCCATTCAACCGAAATCTAAATTGGAGAGTAAGAACAACTACAAATGAAAAATGTAAGGAGAAGAGAAAAAAGAAAAATACATACCTTTTGTGCCTTGAAGAGAAGGAATGAATGTGGGATTGATTGATGAAAAGAATATGGTGGGTGGTGGTGGTCGAATATGGTTGAGAGTGCGAGAGAGAAATGGGTGAGGGAAAATGGGGAAGGTGGAAGTCGAATGAGCCGATCTTGGACTTAAGTCCATGACCGGCTATAACTATGTGGCCGCATAGTTAAAAAAAAATTCCCCCCTATTACTTTCGGTAGATGTCTATGCGGTCGCATAGACCAAATTAAAAAAATAAATAAATAAATAAATAAATAAAAAATATATATATTTAACACACTAAAGTCCAAAAAAGAAGTTTCCCTCAATTTTTTTTTAGAAATGCGTGAATCATATTCTCAAACACCCCAAAATCATTTCAAACAACCGACCAATGTGGGTAATGCCCAGAAAATTATGGAGATGATAATTCGATCCTATTAACATGCATGTACGACCGATGACCTCAAAAAAAATGTAAATGTGAAAATAAAATAATGTGAAAAGTAAGCGAATAAAAGGATACAGTGGGTTATCTCCCACTCGGCGCTAGATTATAGTCGATAGCCCGACTTTATCGTATTGCTTCATTCTGGTGGTTTAAGATGAACGGTAGACTTTTCTTTTGAAAAATCGCCGCTCCAATAGTACTTCAGATGCTGTCCATTAACCTTGAATGTCCCCTTACTATCGTGAGTGATCTCAACTACCCCGTGTGGAAAAACTTCTGTAATAGTATACGGACCAGACCACCTCGATCGCAGTTTTCCTGGAAATAGCTTAAGCCTAGAGTTGTAGAGCAGCACTTTCTACCCCACCATAAATTCACGCCTCTGAATGTGCATGTCATGCCATTTCTTGGTGCACTCTTTGTAGATTCTTGAATTCTCGTAGGCTTCCATTCTGAGCTCATCTAGCTCATTAAGTTGTAGGAGACGTTTTTCACCCGTAGCCTTCAAATCCAAATTCAATTTCTTCATTGCCCGGTAAGCGTGATACTCTATCTCAAGAGGTAAGTGGCATGCTTTCCCGAAAACCAGTCGATATGGTGACATTCTTATAGGGGTCTTGAATGCAATCCTATATGCCTACAAGGCGTCGTCCAATATCTTAGACCAATCCTTTCGTGATGAGCTTACTGTGACTTCGAGTATTCGCTTCAATTGTCTATTGGACACTTCGACCTGTCCACTGGTTTGGGGATGATATGCAGTGGCTACACGATATTTAACGCCATATTTAGCCAACAATTGTTCAAACTGACGATTGCAAAAATGTTTGCCCCCGTGACTGATTATAGCCCTCGGTGTTCCAAAGCGGGTAAAAATATGTTTTTTAGAAACTCAATCACCACCTTCCCATCATTGGTAGGCAGTGCAACGGCCTCTACCCACTTTGATACGTAATCCACAGCCACTAATACGTACTAATTAGAGAAGGATGGGAAAAATGGCCCCATGATGTCGATCCCCAGACGTCGAATAGTTCCACCTCCAGGATACTATTCAAAGGCATTTCATTTCTCATGGATATATTTTCGGTGCGTTGACATCGGTCACACCTTTTCACGAATTCAAAAGCATCTTTAAATAGTGTAGGCCAATAAAAACCTGATTGAAGGATCTTCGCTGCTGTTTTTGAAGAACCAAAATGCCCTACATATGTAGATGAATGACAATATTCTAATATCAAATGCACTTCTTCCTCAGGTACGCAGCGACGAACAATTTGATCTGCATCCCACTTCTATAGGATGGGATCCTCCCAGAAATAATATTTCAATTCAGAGAAAAATTTCTCCTTCTGGTGACTGGAGTAATAAGGCGGCATGATGGATCTAGCTAAGTAGTTAACAATGTTTGCATACCAGGGAGCCTCCCCAAACCAAAAATTTGTTCATCTGGGAAGACTTCGTTGATTTCCACTGTTTCTGTCTGTTATGTGGTCTCGAGTCGAGATAAGTGGTCTGCCACTACATATTCACTACCTTTCTTATTCCTGATTTCCAAGTCAAACTCTTGAAGCAATAGTATCCAACGAATGAGATGGGGCTTTGTATCCTTCTTTTCCATTAAGTACTTGATAGTAGCGTGATATGTGTAAACAATGACCTTTGATCCCACGAGATAAGATCGAAATTTGTCAAAGGCATAGACTATGGCAAGGAGCTCTTTTTCTGTAATGGTATAATGGAGTTGAGTGTCGTTCAAGGTCTTACTTGCATAGTAAATCACCTGAAATATTTTATTTTTTCGTTGTCCCAAGACAGCCCCAACATCATAATCACTGGCGTCGCACATTACTTCAAATGGCAGATTCCAATCTAGCGTAATGATCATGGGTCCTAAAATCAACTTCTCCTTCAAGGTGTAAAAAGCGAGCAGACACTCATCTGTGAACTCAAATATGGATTCCTTCATCAACAGACAGCACAACGATTTAGTAATCTTTGAGAAATCCTTGATGAACCTTCTGTAGAAATCGGCATTCCCGAGGAAACTACGAACACCTTTCACGGATGTAGGTGGCTGTAATTTCTCGATCACCTGAATCTTTCCTCTGTCCACTTCAATACCCATTGTTGAGATTCTGTGTCCTAGCACGATGCCTTCCTGTACCATAAAGTGGTATTTCTCCCAACTCAATACCAAGTTAGTTTCCGTACACCGCTGTAGCACAAGACTCAAATGCTCCAAGCACTCATCAAATGAAGACCCGAACACTGAGAAATCGTCCATGAAGACCTCGATGAATTTCTCAATCATATCTAATAAAGATAGCCATCATACAGTACTGAAAAGTAGCAGGAGCATTGCATAAACCAAACGGCATCCTACGGTATGCAAAGGTACCATAGGGGCAAGTGAAAGTTGTATTCTTTTGATCGTCAGGTGCTACTGGAATCTGATTATACCTGGAATATCCATCCAGAAAACAATAATGTGAATGTCCTGCTAGTCTCTCCAGCATCTGATCAATGAATGGTAGTGGGAAGTGATCCTTTTGAGTAGCAGCATTTAGTTTACGGTAATGAATGCAAACTCTCTATCCAGTCACAGTCCGTGTAGGAATCAACTCATTTTTCTCGTTTTCTATCACTGTGATACCCCCTTTGTTGGGAACAACTTGACTGCACTCATCCAAGCACTATCTGATATTGGATAGATGATATCTGCGTCGAGCAACTTCAATATCTCAGGCCTGACCACTTCCTTCATGTGTGGATTCAATCTCCGCTGACCATCAATGCTTGGTTTGAATTTTTCCTCCATGAGTATTTTGTGCATGCATAGCGACAGACTGATCCCCTTGATATCTGCAATCGACCATCCAATGGCTGTTTTATTTTCCCTTAGCACCCGAAGTAGTTTCTCTTCCTCTACTTCACTGACAATATTTGAAATAATAACAGGAAGTGTAGAAGATACCCCCAGATAAGCATATCTCACGTGTGGTGGCAGTTGCTTGAGTTCCAATTTGGGAGGTTGCTGAATAGATGGCACTGAGTGTGTAGTCTTGGTTCCCAATTCTTCGAAGTAGCGTCTGCGCATGTATGGCGGATTAGTCTCCAAGAATCGTGCACATGTTTCAATCTCACTCGAATCAGTGTGAGTGGATTGAGAATGTGCAATGCACGCCTCGTAAGCATTGGAAGGATGATGTAGTCGAAATGTATCTTGAATTATTCTGTCAATTACATCGATCTGGAAACAGCTGTCTGACTCAGTCGGGAATTTTATTGCCTTGAACACGTTGAACGAGATTTGCTCTTCGCCAAGCCTCAATATAAGCTGCCCTTTCTGAACATCAACAATCGCTCTTCCAGTAGCTAGGAAAGGTCGCCCCAATATAAGTGGAACATCCTTATCTTCCTCCATATCCAAGATAAGGAAATCAGCTGGAAATATGAACTTCTCAACTTTTACCAATACATCCTCAATGATCCCTCTTGGATGTGTAAGGGATATATCTGCTAACTGTAATATAATCCTCGTGGCTTTAGCTTCTCCCAAGCCGAGTTTCCTGAAAATAGAGAGGGGCATTAAATTAATGCTTGCACCTAAATTACACAATACTTTATCAAAATGACAATTTCCAATAGTGCAAGGTACAGTAGAACTCCCTGGATCCTTTAGTTTTGGAGGCAACTTTCTCTGGATTCTTGCACTGCACTCCTCAGTTAGCATTACTGTTTCGTGTTCTTCTATCTTTCGCTTGTTGGAGAAGATATCCTTCAGGAATTTTGCATAACTTGGCATCTGAACAAGTGCTTCGGCAAATGGAATGTTGATATGTAGTTTCTTGAAGAGTTCAAGAAATTTACTGTATTGCTGATCCAATTTGTGCTTTTTCAATCTCTACGGAAATGGAATAGGAGGCTCATGAAGGTTGATAGGAATGACATCTTGTGATGTATTGGAATTCTCCTTGCCCACATTCCCTGTTCTTTGTTTACTTTTTTCCACAATTTCGTCATCTGAGGTTGGTGCTGATTCCTTGCTAGCTACCGATCTTTTGACATGTGTTTTCGGTAGTTGTACTCCACTTCTGGTTGTTATAGCCTTTACGTGCTCCTTAGGGTTGATTTCAGTGTTGCTGGGCAGATTTCCTGGTGCTCTACCCGTAATGGAGATTGCCATCTAACCCATTTGTGTCTCCAAATTTTTGATTGCTGTACTTTGGTCTTTAAGAGTTGTATCTGTCTTTCACATAAATTGATTGTTGGCTTCCATTTACTGGTTGGTTGTTACCATGAACTTTTCAAACATCTCTTCCAATAGTGGCTTTTGATCCTACTGCTGATATTGACCTTGTGGTCTGTTTTGATTCTGTTTGCTCCACGAGAAGTTTGGATGTTTTCTCCAGCCTTGATTGAAGGTTTTCGAATGTGGGTTGTTCTGTTGGCGTTGACCCCATTGCACAAAGTCTGCATGTTCGACCCCTTGTATGATAATTGGACAATTAACAGTATTGTGTTCTGCTCCACATTCTTCACAACTCGGCTTCTTGACTTGTTTAGCAGTGGCGGTCTGTGAAATGCTCTCAACCTTATGGAACAAAGAGTCTATCTTTGCAGATAGTACAGAATAAGTATCTACTTCATAAACCCCTGGCAATCTCTTCTGAACCACTCGATCTGTAGACCACATGGCTGAAGTTGTTGCCATTCTCTCAAATAGCTCCCATGCTCCATCAATTGTTCTCGTGGAGATAGACCCGTCAGATGAGGAATTCACCATGCTCTTGAAGGATGGAAGTAGTCCAGTGTAGAAAAATCAGATCTGTGTCTTCTTGTCAAAACCATGTTGCAGGCACTTCCTCAACATATTCTTGAAACGATTCCATGCCTCTTCAAATGATTCGGACTCACCTTGGTTGAAAATAGAGATATCATACCGCATTTTGACTACCTTTGCTGGCGAGAAGAACTTGGTGTAAAATTTGTGGGCTAGCTCGTTCCAGGTGGTGATGCTTGCAACGGGAAGCGAATCCAGCCATTCAAGTGCCTTATCCCGCAGGGTGTGTGGAAACAACCGCAATCTTATAGCATCGTCCGAGATACCTTGATACCTGAAGTGTTGGCACATATCCAGAAATCGGGATATGTGTGTATGTGGGTTTTCAATAGCCATCCCATGGTATTGATGCCCATTCTGAAATAGTTGAATCACATTTGTTTTTAGCTGGAAGTTCGGTTGCCCAAATGGAGGATACACAATGCTAGATTGACTTTGGACCACCAACAGAGCCATGAAGTCCCCGAGTACTGTATTCCCATCATCTTCAACTGCCATGCCTTCGTTGAGCGGAATTGCTGGTCGATTTTGCTCGTTAGCCATTTGTTGTGCCGCTCTTGCTTCTCTTTGTCTATGACGGAATGTACGTTCGATCTCTGGATCTATGGGAATCAAATCTTGATCAGGTGCTCCTTGCATACAAGCCCTGAGATTGCAAAATCAATACAAAATTAAATTGAAGTATTAATAAACTAAACCTATTAAGCTAACTACCACTAATTTAGATAAGTTCGAATTAGTGTCACAAAAGATAAAATTAAAACTAAATTTCAATCCTCGGCAACGGCGCCAAAATTTTGTTCGCGAAATTTTGTTTATTCCGATTTTAAATCCACCGCAAGTGTACGGTTCGCTAACAAGTAGTAAAATGGACTATAAGTCCAAGTATCGATCCCACGAGGATTGAATTAGCTCGAATTAATCTAATATGACCTTAACCAAAACTCGGCAAGCAATTTGCGTTTTTGCACTTTAACTAACAAAATGTAATCGTTGATGCAATTATGGACGAAGAATTATACTAAGTTCAAAGTAACTTGGACGCAATGTAACTAAAATTTATAGAATTAATGGATGTTCTAGCTCACTAGGATCACGAATCCCCAAGCAACACCCATTCAATAGTCATTTATGCAAATTTGACACACAATTCCACAAAAGATGAATCGATATTCCTATTTTAATTTAGCAATCTCTCTCGAGCAATGCCAAACCTATCCTAATATATGATTCGACTATATTTCTATGACGAATACTAATATACTGACATGCATTATAATTCACGAATATCCAATTATTCACACAAGGCATAGAGGTATATTTCTATCCTCTATCTGACCCTATGACAATCTATACTATATCGAACCTATTTTCCTTCTTTCGAATGCATAAAATTGGTCACCACAATCATATAATCACGTGCACAATAATAATATGAAAATAAAAACGAAATAAATCAATCAATTCCGAAATTTGTGTTCACATACGTCAAAAATCCAAAACAACAATTAAACGTAGTATTGCAAGGTTCATCGATCTCCTAGTAGTAATAAATCTAGCCTAACATGTTAAAAATAACAAAACTTAAAAGTATTTGAAGAAACAACATCACCCGTATCAATGTTCAATCCGATCTTCAATTGGCGCGGTGTTGTTCTCTTGTTCTCTCCCTTGTTTCTTCTTCAAAATCTCCCAAAATATATAAAAACAGCGTCCCCTTCATTCTGGTCGAGTTTTTATATTTATAGAACCCTAAAATTGTTGTTTCCATAAGAGTTTCGGAAGAACAAGGAAACTAAATTTTTTTCAAACTTTTGTTCTATGCGATCGCATAGAGCAATTCTATGCGGTCGCATAGAAGAAATTTTTCAAGCCTATTTGCTTTCGGTATGGTCCTATGCGACCACATAGAGGATAATACTATGCGGTCGCATAGTACTATCAGCTATGAAGAAATTGCGTTTTGGTCTTCCCACTTGCATCCTTCACTTCTTGGCATCTTCTCTTCATTCTTTTCATTTCATCACCCCATGATATTGTCAATTGGTAATTGGCCTAATCGATTTCTCGATTTGTTGATCGGATCAACTTTTGGATATTTGCACTTTTGGTCCCTGAACTTTCACTTTGCGTCACTTTAGTCCTTTTTCGCGTCTTTTCTCCTGAATTTCACCATGTTCATCGTTGTTTCCTACAATTCACAAATGTACAAGATTAAGTCACAATTCAATCACTTTGCTCGTATTTAAGTTATGTTTGTGACATAAATAAGTGTGCAAAAATACATTTATCAGAGTACTAACAACCTTAGCATTAAGCATAATGGACCTTTAAAGCACCTTCCAATGTACCTTTTCTAGCTCAAATACAATCTGTCAGCCTTTCTAATGTAATGTAGAATGAATTAGATTTTATGCAAAAGTGGGACCAGTAAAGGTAGAAATAGGCAACTTCCTAATTTTTGAAGAAATTTTAGGGTTGCCTGTTTTTGGAGAAATTTTAGTCAAACTTGATTGGAAACGGGCCAATGAACAAGAGTCAAGAGTTTTGCTCCTACCATATTCCTAATTTCGAGCAAATTCCTTCATTTACACCTTCGTTTATGCATTTTTTCCTTTTTTGGTAAATTTTTTTTGGTTATATCTCTATCAATTTAAATCGGATTTGAATTCCGTTTGTTTGAGAATAACACTTAAGATTAAAACTTTCAATTTTAGTCATTATCTCAATTTTTATTATTAATTTTTCATTTTTCTAAATTTTCCTATGGTTTTTCTTATATAAAGCATTTTGAGTCCTTTATGGGTGCATTGATTGAGAGAAAAGAAGTTTTATGAGTTTTTTTATCTTGTGAGATTTGTTCATCTTTCATATAACCTTCCGCTACATCGCTTTCTATCCTTCAAAATTTTCATTCCAAGAATTTTCTTTGCTGTATTCAAATCTTTCATCTCAAACTCCTTACTTAGTTGGGATTTCACCTTTCTAACCTTTGCTTTATCCTTGGCTACAATGAGCATAGTAAATACGTTATAGATCCACCATCTTCCTTTCTAAAGTACACACTACTATCATATTTACTTCTATAGAAATTATGAGTAGTCATGAATGAATCGAACATTTTATATCATTGCTCCAATGACTGCTTTAGTCCATACAAGGACTTTTTCAATAAGCACACATATTCTTTTCTTTCAGAAACTGTGAAACCCTTTGGTTGTTACATGTACATGTTCAAGTTCTCTATGTAAAAATGCTGTCTTGACATCCATCTGCTCAAGTTCCAAGTCATTCTTTGCTACTATCCCAAGCAAAGCTTGAATCGAACTATGCTTCACAATCGGTGAAAACACATCTGTAAAGTCAACACCAAGAATCTGATTGTGGCCTTTTTCTACCAATCTGGCCATATACCTCAAATCTTCAATCCCTGATGTCCCTTCATTTTTTTTTGAACACCCACTTGCACCGAACAACCCGTTTATCCTTCGGTAATTTCATCAAGTCCCAAGCACAATTTTTATTCAATGACTTCATCTCTTTCTACATAGCAATCAACAATCTACTAGAATCAGGGTAACTAATTGTCTCTGAATATTTAGCAAGTTCCTCAGTGGAATCAATTTCTTCAACCACATTCAAAGCATACGCTACCAAGTCTGCTTCTCCATACTTCTATGGAGGTCTAATCTATCTGCGAGATATATCCTTAGCAATTAAATAATGTGGTCTTGCTGGTGGTATAGGCAAAGTAGGCGAAGTATTATTGTCTATCAATTCTGAGCTAGACTGTTTTGAAGTAGACCCTTCCAAAACCTCTAATTGTTCCCCTGGATCAATTTCCAACTCTACATGAGTTGAATGATTATTTTCTTCTTTTTTTAGAATCCCCACAAGATGAGCCATGAACCATAACAAGTTCATCAAATACTACAACTCTACTAACCATCATTCTTCTTGTCTCATGATACCATAATTTATATCCCTTCACACCTGATTTATACCTAAGAAAAACACACTTTCTAGACCTATCTCCAACTTTTCATTATCTACATGAGTATAAGCAGGACACCAAAAAATCTTCAAATAAGTGTAACAAGAAGGTTTACGAGACCATATCTCTCCTAATTTCTTTTTCCTAATAGCAGTTGAAGGCGAGCAATTAATCAGAAAGCAAACTGTGGTAGCAGCTTCAGCCCAAAAAGTTTTAGGTGACCTAGAGTCTGAAAACAAACATCGAACCTTTTACATCAAAGTTCTATTCATTCGCTCTGCCACACTATTTTATTGAGGAGTTTTGGGCACTATTAAGTGTCTCAAAATGCCATCAACCCTGTAGAAACTATTGAATTCATCTAAAAAAAACTCCAACCTATTATCTGTAGACATTTAACCTGCTTGCAATCTACTTTTCAAACATTGTTTTCCATTCCCTGAAGGTCCCAAACACATAATTCTTCTGTTTCAAGAAAAATACCCAAACTTTTCTAAAAAAAATAATCAATTACTGTCGATAAGTAATAAGCACCTCCTTTTGAAGGTACCCTGGCTGGTCCCCAAACATCTGAATGGATATATTCAAATGTTCCCTTCGATTGTGTCTACCTGTAGTAAATCTGACTCTTTTTTCTATTTCCCAAATACACAATGCTCACAAAACTTCATCTTACTGGTCTTCTACCCATCAAGAAGTCACCTTATACTCAATTCTATCATACCATTTTCACTCATATGCCCAAGTCATATATGCCAAAGTTTAGTAACTTCCTCATCTATCAAAGAAGAAATAGAAACTGATGCATCTCCTGTAACTGTGAAATCCTGCAAAATGCATAACTGCATAGAGCTTTTCTGTTCTTTCATGACAACAAGAGCGCCCGGACTCACCTTAAAAACTCCACTCTCACTAGTTTATTTATGACCCTTTAAGTTAAGTGAATTTAAAGATATGAGATTTCGCTTTAGTTCTGGAACATGTCTGACATCTGTAAGTATTCTAATAATACCATTGAACATTCTGATTCTGACTGTACCAACTCTAATAATTTTGCAAGGAACATTATTTCCCATAATCATTGCACCTCTTGAAACTCTTTCAGGTGTTGTAGACCAATTCTTGTTGGAATACATATAGAGAGTACAAGCCGAGTCAAAAACCCTTTCTTTATAAGGTTTGGAATTTCTAAAAATCATAAGAAGCTCTCTTTCATTAGCACAAGCAGCTTTATTCTTGTTTTTCAAAGAATAACAATCAGCCATGATATGTTTCTTCTTCTTACAATAATGACACCTTTTTTGTATGTCTGGATTTCAATTTGCCCCTCATATTTCTCCCGGAATTCCTATCCTGATTACTCCCATGAACAACAAGACCTTCCGCCTGACTTTTAGATTCTCCAATAAGATGCCTAATCTTCTCTTTAGATAACAAAGCATTATAGACTTCTTCAATGGTGAAGGTATCTTGATTATAGAGAATGGTATCCCCAAAAGTTACATATGACAATAGCAGTAAACACAACAACATCAACGCCAAATCCTCCTCATCATACTTAACCTCCAATAGGTTCAAATCGGCCACAATTTCTTTGAATATAGGTAAGTGATCATCCAATGATGCACATTCAAACATTCGATGAGAATACAAGTGCTATTTCAAGTGTAGCTTACTGGTCAAGCTCTTTGTCATACAAAGTTGCTCCAATTTCAATCATAAGGTAGTGGCACTTTTCTTGTAGAACCCTGAATTTTTTTAAAGTTCTGTCGAATATAATTTATTCGTCAATTAACAAGAATGCCATGTCTAGTCAAGTCTTTATGCAAATCAATTTTTTATGTCTAATAATAGATTTATATCTACATGATTTTTTTTTTATTTGAGGGATCAAAGTAAAAATAAGTATTAAATGCTTTTAATTAATTGGGCTAAACAATTAATTATTGAAGGAGTTAGAATTACCCTATCTATATTGGGCCCATTTTGAAGATCGCAATAAATAGCGAATCATGGACTCAAGAAAAAGTTAATTTAGATAAGTTAAACTCGAGTTAGAGCCAATTAAGTAAACTACTTAGTTAATAATATTAGTTATTGATTCAGATAAAATTACTATATCATTATTGGACTCTTTTGATAGATGGTAATTGATTACGTATATTAGGGTTGAGAAAAAGATATTTTGGATAAATTTGAATTAAGATAGAATCAATGGAAGAATCAAGAGATAAATGAAATTCTAATTGATTAATAAGCTCACCTTAAACAGTTTCTTTTTCGGCCAATAATAGGAAAAATTATATAGTTTAAGTATGTATAATTATGAAATTAATATTGATTAGTTTGAACCTGCTTGTATTCGGATAGGTACAGAGTTTATATTTCATTACCCTAATTGATTATCCTAATTAGCTAAACTAATCACTAAACACCAATATCAATAGTCAATCTCAATCAGAATGCTTCAAATATAAATACAGTAGGACACGTTTTCTTGTCTTCGCACGTCCATATGTAAGTCGAGTAATAAAATATTAGTTATTTAATTCTAGCAGAGACTTTATTATTTATCTATTACGATTATCATTAACATAATCTAATACTAATTCAAATTAAAACTTATCACTTTTACTTGATAAAGTTAAAGTTAAAGTCCTAAAGCGTTTAGAAGGCTTCAATCCAAACTAGCAACTACATAAAGGCATTACATTCCTTTGCTAATGAAAATAGTATTTGACCAATAGATCCTCATCATGAATTACTTTAAATTTTGGAACCATTCAAATTCTTAAAAGCATTTGATTGTTTTTCATGTTCAGACTCAGTTGTGAGTCACATTATAATTTTTAATTAGTCCTAATTTTATTGCACGTTAAAACTAGTTTTATTAATGATTTGAAGAAAAATATGATCCCAAAACGTTCCGCATATTTTATTAAATTAAATTTATCTTTTATTAAATGTTTGTTCAACTTTTATTGAATATGTCATTATATTGAATGTATTCTTTTAGCACGCTAAGAAATTCATGTTTGGTAACATATCGAGTTGTTAGAATTCGTGATGTTACATTTCTCCTTGAGAACATCTAGAAAAATTTTGATTTGATAAATGTAGATGAATTTGGGATTGGGTTTTTCAATCCCTACGTTGCTTTTCTTTCTACATCCAAGTTGAAGGCATCCTATCAAAGCCAAGTAAGGCTTTCTCCAAATCCATCTGTGTGAGAACTACTCGCATCTTTACTTATCATAGAGTAAACCTCACTTTTTTTTTTATACAAAAAAGGGAATATCATATTTCATCATCACCATGTGGAATAATCAAAATTCGCTATGATACCACTTGTTATGAATTTGACCGAAAGATTGTGACAATAATGAAATAAAGAAGAACAATACAAGAATAACAAGGTTTACATGAAAACCCAATACAAGAAAAAAAACCAATGGCAGAGGAAGAGAAATTCAATATAATCAATAGCAATTGTTTTTATAATAAGATCTCAATGCTCTCTACTAAAATTTAAAGCTCTCAAGATATTGTATGAAAAGTTATGAATCATACAAGCCGTGACTTATATATATACAACCCTAGAAATCAAGTTGTAGATGAATATGAATCCAAAACATGAAACAAGGGAAACATTGTTGCTCGAGCGGCAAGCAAGTGAAAACTTTCTGTTGAAAATCTATTGGTGTTGTTTGAGCGGCCAGCTAGCAATAGGCTAGCAAAAATGCGATCATGTTTCTTTCTGGCCCATAATTTTGATTTTCCGAAAACCACTTCAAATACAACTTCAATACCTACTAAAATTTGAGTCACACTATAAAACAAAGCCTAGTTGAAATTTGTTGGTTTGTAATTTTGGTACGTAAATTATATTAGACTCGACATTAAATTAAAAATTACTCTTCTATTAGAGTACTAAAGGGTGTATTTAGTGCCATAACATAATTAAACAACGATGCATTTTCTCGCGTTGTAGGCTTACTGAGCAAATTTTGTAGTATGTGCTGAATAGATTAGATATACGAAGTTGATATAGGAAACTATAATAAAAAACAAAGATATGTAGCAAAATTATTTTTTGTATTTAATTTTCTTTAGTCCAATAATGTGTTGGAGAATAATATTTAGAAAGAAAACTCCTCATTTTTAAATGTAAAAATGACAATATTAAATTTTCTAAATTTTTTCATCTTAAATTTACAAACTTGATGGCCTAATTAATTGATTATGCGAAAAATGGGTAGTAAAAGTATAGAAATGTCTTGATTATATATATTAGACATGAGGATATGTCAGTGATGAAAAGGAATTTAGGGAGCTCTTAACTGATACCTAAATTTCCATGTGGAAGATAGATCAAGATCAAGCAATCAATGCTTCGTTGAAAATTGTTCTTTTTAGATGTGTACTCTTTGACTGTAGTTTTAGAGGACGTGCTTTTCAGCAAATAAGGCTGGATAAATATGTAATAAAATTTGCCAATTATCATTTTTAATTTCAGCTCGTCTAAAGTTTTAAATTAAAATATACTGTAAACGAAATTCTATGTTGTCACAAGTGTTGGCTGTAATTACAGCTTTGATGTGCCAAAATCTGACGTAAAATGAAGAAATGATGTAGCAGATTCAGTAGTAAAGAACAGAGGAAGAATAGAGAGAAATGAGAGAATTTGAAATTTTCTTGAGGACCAATTTTGATTTTCTTGCACAGTACAGCCCTTTTTGCTACACAAGAGAGGCTTTGAGGTACGCTTCACAATTACATTTTTAACCGTCAATTGGTTGACATTATTATTTGACGTTTCTACTAGAAACACATAATATGTTAACATTCTCCCCTTTAAATTGTTTTTCTCGAATTTTTAGTGCGTCAATTACTGAGATTTTTCTTTTGGCAATGCTTTAGTGAATATATGAGGTATTTCTCTTCAAACATGCAGAACATTAACTTCCCTTCTTCTTCTTCAATTGCATCTCTCATAAAGTGATGCCTGATTGTCTACTGTTATGAAAAATGTGATTCTTTGCCATTGCTATAGCTGATTTATTATCACAAAATATTTTTGTTGCCTCCTTTTGCTTTTTACCAATATCTTCAAAAATTATTCTCAACCGAAGTACTTGAGATGTTGCAAGTGCATCTTAAACATATTCATCTTCTCCTGATGATTGTTGCTTCATTGAAGTCCAAGAAAACACGCCTAATCCAATAGAAAATGCATAACTGGATGAGCTTTTCATAATATCTACACAAACTCCCCATCACTATCACAAAACCCAATTAACTTCGCTGGAGAACTTCTAAAATATCGAATTCCATAACTCATGATACCTTGAATGTATCTAAGGACTCTTTTTGCGGCTGCAAAATCAATGTCACTTGGAGAATGCATAAATTTTGAAAGCATACTTGCTGCAAACATGTATCAAATTCTGTGGCTATGAGATAAAACAATTTCCAATAAGACTTCTACGGTGAGTAGTATCCACCTTTCTTCTTCCATCCTCTTTCACGAGTTTGTCATTGACAACAAGGGGTGCAGCTACTGGCTTAAAATCAAACATTCAAAACTTTTTCAAAAATTTGTCAGCATATCTCTTATGTGAAATAAATACTCCATCATCTTGATAAACTTCAATTCGCAAAAAAATGACATAGATTTCCCAAATCTTTCATTTCATACTTCATCATCATTTTTTTATTTTTTAAATTCTCAATCATTTCAACATTGCTTCCTGTTAAGAAAAATATGAATGAGATTATAATGTAAGCTCTTCTATGAATATTACAATTTAAGCTCTTATGAAAATTACAATATAAGCTCTTATGGATATTACAATGTAAGCTCTTGTTTATTACAATATAGAAAACCCTAATTATAGGGTCACAAATAACAATACAAGGAAATAAACATAAAAGGAAAATAATCCTACACTAAAAGAAAAAACATAATGAAAAATATTCTATACAATATTTCTATCTTTAATAGTCATTACCAAATCATTAACAAGCTCCCTTGTGTTGTTCCTTTCAATCACATCAATTTCTTCTTCCACAACTTTCTTCCAAGCCTTTTCCTTTACTGGCTTCTTCAAACTTCTCTAGCTTCACACTGCAAAAATTACATCTTGCATAAATATAGTTCAAATTTCTCAAATTATTAGAATTGAACTTGATGATGATAAACTTGAACTTGGAGATGATGGTGTTTGTTGAGAAGATTTTTCAAAATTGTCTTGATCTTCTTGAGTTGCATTTTGCAGTGAAATAGTGACTAGAATAAATTGCTTTTCCTCTTCACCTTGCTCCCATTTCCATTTAGCCTTTTCTTCGAATATCATATATTGGTTAATGATAATCTTGTTGGTTTTCAAACTTTACAGCCTATAGCGTTTCAACAAAGTATTGTAGCTAACAAATGTGCAATTTCACTTGTCTCACCCAGCTTATATCTTTTCTCCATTGAAATTTGAGCATGACAAATATGAAAGCTCAAGAATAGTTAACAAAGAGGGGGTGAATTGGTTTTTAAAACTTTTTCAAAAATTAATCTAAATTTAATCAAGTTGGGAATGAACAAGTCAATCAAACAAGAATGCACAAGTATGAAGGCAATAAGTAAAATGGAAGATAGTGTGCAAACGATGTAATTTTGGAGGTACGATCCCAAC